>NW_022436989.1:11585699-11590350 GCF_009761245.1 Sapajus apella | reverse complement strand
AGATTTCTGATACCCAAATACACCCTGAAAAAGTGAAACAGCAGCCATTTGCAGGGGCTTAAATGAGCCTAGTAACAGTCCCCAGGGCAGAAAGCAGCCTGCAATAGTTCGGGGGAGCCTTCTCCAAAACATGTGTGGTTAGAGAATACTTGAGGTAGAAACAAGAAACAAACAGGGTCCTTTTACAAATGCAAATGGCTGTACTGACAAAATAATGAAACTTGCAAAAGCAAACTCCATGGGTGGGAGGCAGCGGGAACTTAAAATAATTTAACATAAAGAGTGGAAAAGCAACAAATGCCGACTGTCACCTAATGTCGAGGTCCTTTAATGAGGCTGTTTTCATCTTTCAAAATTTCACACAACAGGCATTTAGTACAGCCATCCCTCTTTTCTAATACATGAAACAGACGAGGAAATGACAAGAGATTTTAATTCAGCTTAACGTCACACAGCCAGCAAGTGATGGAACCAAGATTGGAGCCCACATCTGCTGGAGTCCATAACCCGGGCTCTTTCTGGTACACTTGGCTGCCTAGTTTACAGACACTGGGGGCAAAAGTCATGCAAGTTGCAATGTTTCTTGGGATGGCTTCAAAGTTAGTGACAGGGCAGCTAGAAAAAGCTGGAAAACGAAAAGGGTCCAAAAAAAGGGAAAACACAAAAAGGAAGTTTAGAAAATAGGCAAGTCTGGGACACAATCAACGTGGAGACTGATTAATTTCAGCCCAGAGCCCACAAGTGGACCTGGAGCCTAATCCGTTTGCAAGGCACTTTAGAGTTTACAAAGTGTTTTTACTTATCTCGTTAAAACTAGTAAATATTAATATCGTTTTCATTCTTTGAGAAAAAAATGAGTTTCAGTTCATATAACTTGCCTAAGATCAAACATTAGAAGTGCCAAACAAAACTCCAAGTCCAAATTACAAGTGATTCCCATTAACCCTATGGAAGAAATGACTCTGGCATGAAGTGGAAATAGAAACAAAAGGATTAATAAATAAAGCTTAGGGACAATCTATGGGTTACCAGAAAGGGGTCCCTATCCAAACCCCCAGAAAGTGTTCTTGGATCTTGTGCAAGAAAGAATTCAGGGCAAGTCTTGGGATCAGCTACAGATGGCTTAACCCACCCACCAGAGACCTTCTAGGCATCTTTCATGACCCCCAAGGTAGTATATTGCATTGTTTGGTCCCAGTTCATCCCCTTTGCCAGCACCCAATGCCTGTTGCCTCCAAGAATGGGGTGACCTGCTTCACCTGTTCGCCCTGGGGTTGGCCATGTGACTTGCTGTAGTCCATGAGATACTAGCAAACATGACCCAAGAAGAGGCTTGAGAAAGCACACAGGTATTTCCTCTTGTTCTCCTGTGCCTCTGACATCCCCATGAAAAGGACAAGCCTAAGCTGGCCCTCAAAAGCAGGGCTGTCCAACAGAATTTTTAGCAAACATTTAGAAATGTTCTATAGGACCATCGTCCAATCGTCCAATATGACAACTAGCCCCAGGAGGGTATTGAGCACTTGGAATATGGCTCGTGTGACTGAAAGTCTGAAATTTTCACAGTGTTTAGTTGTAATAAATATAAATTTAGATACCTACATAGGGCTAGTGGCTATCATATTAGCCAAAATGGGCTTGGAGGATGAAAGACCTGTGGAGCAGAACAAAATCATCCCAAATACCTGGTCAAAGCCACCCTAGATCAGCCCACTACCAGCTGATTGCAGACATGTGAGCAATAAACGCTTAATATTACATGCCACAGGTTTTTGAGGTTGGTTTCTTTAAAACAAATTTTTTTATAGAGACAGGGTCTCACTGTGTCACCAAGGCTGGTCTCGAACTCCTGGTCTCAAGCAGTCCTCCCACCTTGGCCTCCCAAAGTGCTGGGATTATAGGTGTGAGCCACTGCACCCCGTCAAGGCTGTTTGTTACACAGCTAAAGCTAACTGATGCATCCTATCTTCTGCCCTCCCTGCCACCGACCTATCCAGACAGAAACCTCCTATTCCAATACAAATACCTGCTTTCTTCAGATCATACTCATCGTTTTTCCAGTATATGGCAGACTTCTCCCCATCCTCATGCATTTGCTCCTGCAATACATCTGGAATGGCCTCTCCATTTCCTGTCCACCTCCTCCAATTGGACCTGTCTTTGAAATCTTAAATGTCACCTCCTCTGTGAAGCCTTCCCTCACTACTCCAACTCATAGCAATGGGTTTGATGCTTGAAAGCACTATGAGTCAGACACAGACTTGGGTTGCCATTCAAGTTTTGGCATTTAACTGGTCACATGCCCTTGGGTATCACTAATATTGATACTATTATTGTTTCTTCATCTGAAGAAAGAGAGGATTGTTTCGAGGATTAAATCATATAAAACTAGCAAGTCTCTAACATATAGAGATATACACAACCAACAAGTGTTTTCTTTCTTGGTGGGTGTCTCTTCCATTTTCCTAATGCCTAGAATGGTGAAGACCATCCATTGGTGCCTACACTTCGTATCAATTCACCTTCTTCCATCAATGTGCCAAGAGCATCTGCACAGCTGTAGATAGGGGTGGACACTGCGATGTGTCGCCGGATCCCTCTTCAGTTCCTGGAAATGTGTCCCTCCACTGTCAGCCCTCTTTGAGGGTTGCTTCCAGGGAAAAAACTGCCTCACCCCAGGGTGCACCTCCAACCAGGATAGCTCTTATCCACTGACTCCCTGACTCACTGATCCATGCAAGGGCACAGGGACCAAGTCCTCTCAAGGCTTGAGACGACTCTGAAAGGCTGTCCCAGCTTCTAAGCTCCACCAGGGGCTGGCGGAGACCTTTGCTGGGACTGCCTTGCTGCTCTCAGCTTCTCCCTCTGCTCAGTCCTTCCTCATTTCCCACCCTCCCACAGGTGTGGACCTGAGGAGCACCCTAATGAAATAACCTGTCTCCCAATCTCCAGCATAGTCAAAGTCAGCTTCCTGGGAACCCTACATACAGGACAGATAGGAGACGGAGAGACCCTTGGGATCCATTCTCATGGAAATGCCAATCAAACCCAAATAGACAGGAAAGTCTTTGACAGGAATTGTTTTGTAGGAATATATTTTCCAGACCTTTAGAATGTAATGCAGTTAGTCTGATGTCACAAATAAAGGAGGATAAGCAGGTCCCAATTTAACAGAAGTGTTCTTGGCCATGCCTGTAATCCTTTAATCCTGGCACTTTGGGAGCCCTAGGCAGGTGGATCACCTGAGGACAGAAGTTTGAGACCAGCCTGGCCACAGATGGTGAAACCCCATCTTTACTAAAAATACAAAAATAGGGCCGGGCGCGGTGGCTCAAGCCTGTAATCCCAGCACTTTGGGAGGCTGAGGCGGGTGGATCACAAGGTCAAGAGATCGAGACCATCCTGGTCAATATGGTGAAACCCTGTCTCTACTAAAACTACAAAAAAAATTAGCTGGGCATGGTGGCGCGTGTCTGTAGTCCCAGCTACTCAGGAGGCTGAGGCAGGAGAATTGCCTGAACTCAGGAGGCGGAGGTTGCGGTGAGCCGAGATCGCGCCATTGCACTCCAGCCTGGGTAACATGAGTGAAACTCCGTCTCAAAAAAAAAAAAAAAAAAAATTAGCCAGGTGTGGTGGCTAGTGTCTGTAATCCCAACTACTCAGGAAACTGAGGGACGAGAGTCAGTTGAACCCGGGAAACAGAGGTTCCGTGGGCTACGATCAAGCCACTGGGCTCCAACCTGGGTGACAGAGTGAGACTGTGTCTCAAAAAAAAACCAAACACACAAACAAAAGGGTTATTATTCAGTCTTTACACAAGAAAAATGTTTTATTTTTATTTTCAATAACCACAAACTGGCCAGGCCAGGTGGCTCACATCTGTAATCTCGGCACTTTGGGAGGCCGAGGTAGGCGAATCACCTGAGGTCAGGAGTTAGGGACTAGCCTGGCCAACATGGTAAAATCCCATCTCTACTAAAAATCAAAATTTAGGCAGGCATAGTGATGCGCACCTATGGTCCCAGCTACTTGGGAGGCTGAGGCAGGAAAATCACTTGAACTCAGGAGGTAGAGGTTGCAATGAGCCCAGATTGCACCACTGCACTCCACCTGGGTGACAGAGTGAGACTCCATCTCAAAAAAAAGAAAGAATAACCACAAACTGATATTTAGCATTTCCTTTAGTTATGAATGCAGGCAACAAAGCAGTCACTAACAGAAGTCACCCATCTTTTCATATCAGATCACAGTTGCTGCACATGTCTGGGAATACTGCTCATGATCTTCAATTAAATCATTACCTGACCTGCCCTTGGATCCACTACTACACCTTGTTATTTAATGTTGCTAAAAGTAAGCATATATTGGGCCGGGCATGGTGGCACACTCTTGTAATCCCAGCACTTTGGGAGGCCGAGGCGGCTGGATCACCTGAGGTCAGGAGTTCAAGGCCAGCCTGGCCAACACGGCAAAACCCCATCTCTACTCAAAATACAAAAATTAGCCAGGCGGTGGCAGGCGCTTGTAACCCCAGCTACTCAGGAGGCTGAGGCAGAAGACTCACTTGAACCCGGGAGGCAGAGTTTGCAGTGAGCAGAGACTGCTCCACTGCACTCCAGCCTGGGGGATAGAGTGAGACTCTGTCTCAAAA
>NW_022436989.1:11577939-11585599 GCF_009761245.1 Sapajus apella | reverse complement strand
GGGTAGGGGACTCTTCTCCAAAAAAAAAAAAAAAAAAAAAAAAAAAAGAGTAAGCATATATACTATGTAAGATGTGTGATTTTTAATATTTTCATCTGTATTTCAACACAATTTTCTTCCTTGGCTCAAGCCACAGGATAGCTTGAGCTACAGGATAGCTTGAGCCAAGGAGTTGGAAGCTGCAGTGAGCCAAGATCGCGCCACTGCACTCCAGCCAGGGCAACATAGCAAGATCTCATCTCTCTTTAAACGCTAAAATAAAAGCATTATACTGAAAAGGGGTCTATAGACTTCACCAGACTGTCCAAAGGGGCCAGGGCAGTCAACCAACAAGGGTGAGGGCTCGTTGTGCATCCGGACTTTAAAAGCCCATTCGTTTTAGGCAAAGCCGACAAGCTCCACGTGAGTGTTGTCTAAGGCGCAGTGTGCCCAGGCCAGACTGGGAGCATAGCCATTTCACGGGGAGGACAGGCTGCAGCCGCTGCGTGTGCAGTTCCAACCCCCCTCTCCCCCACTCCTGGAATGCACACAAGCCTTATATGAAATCCACATGGTGCGCGGCCGAGGAAGGCAGCGGCACGAAAGGACTTCAGCAAGTTGACAGCGCCGCCAGGCCCGGCCAGTTCTGGAGAGGCTCCAGGGAGCTGTAGGTCATCTGGCCCCGCTCCTGGTTTGGAGCCTCGGTGGTAACCAATGCCCGGCCACAGGAAATTGGATCACTGGGCCCCCTGTGTTCCCCACTCTAGACTCTGGACTCTGAAACGAGCCCAACTGGAAAGCAGCATCACTGCCAAGACACATCCGGAGTCCACACACAAATACCGGAGGCTGCCGGCGAAACTCTCCCGGCGGAGAGCGGGGTTTGGCCACTTTTTCTCCCCGCCGGCAGCCACAGGAGTCCCGGGGCCCGCACGCCGGTTGCAACCCAGCTCCGGCTCTAGCTCTATGGAGGCTCCGCGCGCAAGCCTGGGTCCTAGCCCCGAAGGGTCGGGATAACCGAGGGAGGCGGACCGACCTCCCTGATGCGACGCAGCCCACAGCAGCCGGAAAGGCAGCTCCGCGGGGTCCCGGGGTGCCGGGGTCACGGCCGGGCGCACGCGGAGCCTCCCAAGACCTTGCGAGCCAGCGCCGTCCCTAACCCCGCGACCCGCTCTTCGTATGGCAGGGACCGGGTCGGGGAGACCTCCGCGGACCCAGCAGAGGCGGGAGACCCTGCGCAGAGCCCGTTGCCCTGGCGGCCAGCGGGTCCCACTCCCCGCCTGCGACGCCCACGTTCGTCCGGCTCCGCGGGCGCCCCCGGCCAGCCGCGCCCTCCAGCCCCTCGGCCTCCCTCCCAGAGCGCACTCACGTAGACAGAGCCGATGTCGGATCTGTCGTAGAAGCGGAGCACCCCACTCAGCTCCAGGGCCGGGGAGACCAGGTCGTCTCCGTCCTCCAGCTCCAGGTCCCCGTGTGCGGGGCCGAAGGGAAAGAGCTCCTGGCGGCTCAGGCAGCCCCCGGGCCCCGCCAGCAGCAGCGGCAGCAGCAGTGCCCGCGTCCACGCCGCCCGGCTCCGGTTACTCGCGGCCAACATGTTCCCGAACTGCGCTCCCGCAAACCCAGTCCCGCGGCCGGAGCAGAGGAAGGCGGGGATGTAACCCGACGCCCCTGGCAGCCCCCTCGCCTCCCGCCTCCCGGCGTTCCCACCCCGGGAAATAGGGGAGGAGAGCCGCGAGGAGAGGGGAGGGCCCCGCCCCGTCCAGCAGGCGAGCCGCGGGGCAGCCCAATGGCCGCGAGGGGGAGGGCAAGGGGCGACGCCAAACCTCCCGCCTTATCGGCGGCGGGGCCTCGGGCGCCGGTGCCTGCGATTCCCGACACCAGCCCGGCTCGCACCGAACGGCGCCTCCGGGATGGGGAGCAGAGCGCCGCACTGGCACCGTGGTCCTCGGGTTAGGGTTGGGCGGTGGAGAGCCCGCGACGTGGAAACGCTCCGGATTCAGAAACGGCGCCCACCCCACCGCCGCTCGGCGGCGTCCGGGGTCCAATTCGCTAGTCCCGGGCTGGAAGACCGGGTGGGAGCTGGGAGTGAGCCAAAGGACCGAGCCACGAGCACGTTCCTGCGCTCATCCAGCCCTTCATTCCGCGTGTTTTTGATTGCCTGATCCCGTGCTCCGCACTGTGGAGGTTCTCCAGGAAAGTGTCCCACCTTCCGAGGCAAAGTCGCCAGTGTCCAACACAAGCCAGTGTCAGGTGAGGGCCCCAAGTCATCAAGGACCTTAGGGCTGGAGAAACTAGAGGCGAAAGCTTCGGGTGGAATGGCGGGAATCCACCCGGTTCTTCTGGAAGGAATGGGATTTCATCAGGCAGCGGCGAAGCAGGGTGGAGGGCCGAGCCGGGTGGATTCAGGTCATCATCCCCCAGCAGAGAATTTGTGGAGGGGCAGGTTGAAGTACAGCCTTCAAATCACAAATCCAGGCGTTTGAATTCGCTCTGTCACTCGGAGAAGAAACTACTGAAAGTTCTTGACAAAGGGAGATAAGCGATTTAAGTGGTATCCTGAATAAATCGGTTGATCATTAATTTGGCACTAGGGTGGAAGTAGAGACAGGTAAGTTATTAGAAGACCACGTCTAAAACATTGCAATGAAAGAAGGAGCAAGATCTAATCATAAGTTTGACGTCGAAAAGAAGAAGGAATGAAATTAAAATTGAGTTCAAGGTTTTGCACCTGGAGGACTGGGAAACCAGTACTGCCTTTTGACGTTAAGGAGGAGGATCGGAGACAGCTGGATATGTTTGATGTCAGACCTATTAACTTGGAGGGGTCAACAGGACGTGCCCATTTCCTGTCAGCAGCTAAAATTAAGGACCTTGAAACTAGTTCATAATAATTCTTCAGAAAACAGCAAATTCTGTATAAAACTTAGAGGGCGTGAGTTCTGAACCAGCAAAGACTGGAAGAAAAAGCCAAGGAAACATGGCTTCTAAGCAAAACGCTTTTGATCTCATGAGACCTTGTCTTTTTCTTTTAAATTCCACAGCCATCAGAGATAACATGTGTTCCACAAGTATTCATTCATTTCACACACACAGTAAAGCTAGGAAACAGACCATCCCTGTTTGACAGAGAAGGGGCATAGAGACCCAGAGGGGTTAAATCATTTTGCTAAGATCACACAGCTGGGAGCCTGTAAGTGACCCTGGGTGTCCCAGCTGCAAGAACCCCACTTATAACCACTGCATTAAGCACTGACTGTTTACTACCCCGACCCCTGTTGTTGAAGAGTAACCGATGCTGCCTGCAGTCTGTTGTCAAATACGGTGTTTTTCCTTCAGTCCCCTCCCAGCAATGCAGCACTGTGAGCCCCCAGCCTGCTCCCCAGAAGCACTTCTGACT
This sequence comes from Sapajus apella, assembly GCF_009761245.1. Lineage (NCBI taxonomy): Eukaryota > Metazoa > Chordata > Mammalia > Primates > Cebidae > Sapajus > Sapajus apella. The sequence goes on along the minus strand of NW_022436989.1, from coordinate 11,582,223 downwards.
CTATGCCATCTGTGGTTCTGTTTCTGGGCTTCTGGGCCCCAGCAGTTCCCGTTCCAGCTGCTGCAAGAGCTGTGTATGGAGATTCTTCTCTATGTTCACCTGCACGCGACATGGGCTTCACGACTTCCACACCCCTGGGGTTGAGGGAAACCCCAAGCTCAGTCTGTCTTTGTTTTGCCTGTGCCTCCAACAATCCTCCTTTGAAAACCCCCATCCCAACCTCCGTCACACATCAGAGCTGTCTCCGAAGCTGTGGTCTATGCCTGGAATGCTCTTACCCCTCTCACGAATTCTCTCCCTTTTTGGTACTCAGGCAGCTTCTGAAACTCCTATTGGTCTATCCATGGCACTCTCTCTGGTCGGCGAATACAGGAGAGCAGTTCTCCACTTTGCTGGTTCAGCACAGCCTCCCGATTCCAGCCTGGCTGAGGTCAGGGCTCCCCACTTACCAGCTGTATAAGAGTGGGCAGATTTCTAGCTTCAATATCCTTGATCACTTGTATGGGATGTTCATAATTAAAATCAAAGGATTATCGTGAGGATTAAATAAGGTGATTCATTAAATGCTCCTAGCTGGGCACAAAGTAAGTATTCATTAAACCATCGTTATTACCTAAATGTACAGTTTTCGTTATTATGCCAACATTTACTGAGAATCTACCATGAATCAGTATACTAGAAATTCAAAACGCCAAGACCATTAGGCACAATCCTTTCTTTGAGAAGCTCACAATCTATTGGGGAGACAGACACAATAATAGAGTGTGATGCTTTAAGAAATACACAGGCCGGGCGTGGTGGCTCACACTTGTAATCCCAGCACTTTGGGAGACCGAGGTGGGCCGATCACCTGAGGTCAGCAGTTCAAGACCAACCTGGCCAACATGGTGAAACCCTGTGTCTTAAAAAAAATATTAAAAAAGAAATGCACAAACAGCAACAAGAGATATCACTTGTTGAATGCTGCTTCTGCTGGATGCTTAATGTAGCATTCAATTTAATACTAATAACAGCTGCACAAGCTAGTAGCACTATATGGGGAAAACAAGGTTTGCAGAGATCAGATAACTGGCCCAGTTTCACACAGGTAGTCAAAGGGCTAGGATTTGAATCCCAGTTTGTCTGACACCAAAGCTATTATTCTTCCTGCTGCACCATCCTGCCCTTCTATGGAAGGAAACATTTCTCCCTTTATTTCTGCCCACAAGATCTATTTGCTCTATTGTTTATACATAATGCCCGTGATCTATTTGTGCATGCTTGTGCTCCTTTATGTCATCAGTATCTCTTGGCCTGAGTAAATCCAGTATATACGGTAAATTCTCTGTCATATTCTATTTATAGCCCGGCACTCGCCTCACATTGTCCAGTCCTTGTAGGACGTGATATTGATGCTGTGTCTCCTACTAGGACAGTGTGTCCCTGTCCCTCCTTTAGAATCTGTCGTTCCAAACGCATTCATCATAGAATACTTACTTTTATATTGTGCTCTGGACATTTTCTAAGTGTATGTAATAATCCGGCCTTTTTCTCTAGTCGTTGTGCATGTTTTTCAGGGATATAAGCTTTTTGGGGCAAGGCCCATGGGCTTTATTTGTTTTTCTGACTTCACAGAGCCTAGCCCAATGCTGCATACACATTGATAAAATGTACATGCTTCTTAACCGTTTAAGAATTCAGTGATATGTTTAAGAATCATCTGAGGCTAAGTGCAGAGGCTCATGCCTATAATCCCACGCTTTGAGAGGCTGAGGTGAGCAGATCACCTGAGGTCGGGAGTTCAAGACCAGCCTGACCAACATGGAGAAACCTCACCTCTACTAAAAATACAAAATTAGCTGGGTGTGGTGGCGCATGCCTGTAGTCCCAGCTACTCGGGAGGCTGAGGCAGGAGAATTGCTTGAACCCTGGAGGTGGAGATTGTGGTGAGCCAGGATTGCGCCATTGCACTCCAGCCTGGGCAATAAGAGCAAAACTCCATCTCAAAAAAAAGAAAGAAGAAAAAGAATTGTCTGATATCTGCAGTAGCAACAGCACCCATAATTATGTAATACACCAGCTTAAAAAAAAAAAAAGGGCCGGGCGCGGTGGCTCAAGCCTGTAATCCCAGCGCTTTGGGAGGCCGAGGCGGGTGGATCACGAGGTCAAGAGATCGAGACCATCCTGGTCAACATGGTGAAACCCCGTCTCTACTAAAACTACAAAAAATTAGCTGGGCATGGTGGCACATGCCTGTAGTCCCAGTTACTCGGGAGGCTGAGGCAGGAGAATTGCTTGAACCCAGGAGGCGGAGGTTGCGGTGAGCCGAGATCGTGCCATTGCACTCCAGCCTGGGTAACATGAGTGAAACTCCGTCTCAAAAAAAAAAAAAAAAAAAAAAAAAAGAAACCTTGCTCTTTTGAGACTTGTCCTCTTTTCTTGACAGCTGTCATCCTGATGAGGCAGAAAGACAAAATGTCACAAGCACATCTCAGGCTGCATGTCTATGAGAAGTCACGGTAACTTTTCTTTTTTATTTTTGTTTGTTTTTTGAGACAGAGCGTCACTCTGTCACCCAGGCTCGAGTGCAATGGCGCAATCACAGCTCACTGCAAACTCCACCTCCCAGGTTCAAGTGATTCTCTTGCTTCAGCCTCCCAAGTAGCTAGGATTACAGGGTGCGCCACCACACCTGACTAACTTTTCTATTTTTAGTACAGACGGGATTTCACCACGTTGGCCAGGCTGGTCTCAGAGAAGGAATTCCTGACCTCAGGTGATCCTCCTGCCTCAGCCTCCCAAAGTGCTGGGATTACAGTTGTGAGCCACCACGCCTGGCCCCAAGATAACTTTTCTATCTGATAATTCAGACAGAAGTCCAGGTGGCTGAGTGGGAAAATAGCTCAGTTGGCTATTTCATGGAAGGAGGCATTTGTTCTAATTTCACTCTCCTGTGAGGATTGGAAAGTGACCGTATATGGCCATGGAGCTTTCCTTTATTTCCCAGATGTCATGTAGAGGTAAATGTATTAGTTTGTACGTTCTAGTTCCAGGGAATTCACCTAATTTGTGAACATTTTAAACAACTCACATTCAATTGTGATCTCAGATAAAAATGATATCCTGACAAAGGATGAGAATGAAGCAGGATTTGGTGCTCACTTTATTTTGTTTTCAAAGGAGATTAGGATAAAAATTACTTTATGAAAACACAATTATGTCCACCTTTGTGTTGATTGGGAAGATGCCAAGCTTTTCAGGGTAAAGTTTAATTCCTATAGTTCTATATCCTGTTTTCCCATGAACGTTTTCCTGGTTCATTATCATCAGACCTCCAGCATTCGCTGCTGGGTTCCGCTTGCCTTTTGTTGTTATTTTAATTTTTAATCTTGATTTATGTAATTTTTAGCCTTACATAAAAATTGCAAAATGAATACAAAAAAGTTCTATATACCCTTATATTCCCGTATCCCATACACCCACATTTTCCTTAATATTAACATTTTGCCATGTTTGCTTTCTCTCTGTCACTCTCTGTCCCTGTCTCTTTCTTGTATACACACACACACCTGCGTGCACCCACACACAGACTCATCAATACACACGCACACACACACACACACATACACACACACATATATATATATACACACACACATATATTTTTATCTGTACCATTGAGGATAAGTTGTAAACCTGATACCTCTTTATCTCCGAATGCTTAAGTATATGCTTCTTTAAAACTAGAACATTCTCTCACCTAGCCTTAACACAGTTGCCAAAACAAGGAAATTACATTGATATCATACTGTAATCTCATTGACAGCTCTTTTTTTTTTTTTTTTTTTAGAAGGAGTTTCGCTCTTGTTACCCCAACGTGGGTGCAATGGGGCGATATCGGCTCACCGCAGCCTCCGCCTCCTGGGTTCAGGCAATTCTCCTGCCTCAGCCTCCTGAGTAGCTGGGATTACAGGCACGCACCACCATGCCCAGCTGATTTTTTGTAGCTTTAGTAGAGACGGGGTTTCACCATGTTGACCAGGATGGTCTCGATCTCTTGACCTTGTGATCCACCCGCCTCGGCCTCCCAAAGTGCTGGGATTACAGTCTTGAGCCACCGCGCCCGGCCTCATTGACAGCTCTTATTCAGAGTTCACCAGATGTCAAACTAATGTCCTGCATTAGCAAAAGAAAATACCAGATACAAATTGTATTCATTTGTCACGTGTTTTTAGTCTTCTTCAACTTGAAAGAGTTCCTCAGTCATTCTTGATCTTTCATGACGTTAACTTTTGGTTTTTTTTT
>NW_022436989.1:11552779-11577839 GCF_009761245.1 Sapajus apella | reverse complement strand
AGCTGGGATTACAGGCACGTGCCACCATGCCCAGCTGATTTTTTGTAGTTTTAGTAGAGACGGGGTTTCACCGTGTTGACCAGGATGGTCTCGATCTCTTGACCTTGTGATCCACCTGCCTCGGCCTCCCAAAGTGCTGGGATTACAGGCGTGAGCCACCGCGCCCGGCCGGCCCTTGACATTTTTTAAGAGGATAGGCCAGTTATTTTACAGGCTGTCCCTCAGTTTGGGTTTGTCTGGTGTTTCCTTCCTAATTAGATCATATTTTGCATAAATTTTGGCAGCAGTAACATAGAAGTGATGTATCCTTCTTAGTGCAACATATCAGGAGGCACATGTCCATTTGTCCTAATGCTGATAGTATTTACTTTGATCACTTGATACATTTATACTTCCTAATTTCTCCACTGTAAAGTTACTACATTTTCTTTTCTAATTAATAAATATATTGGAAACAGATAATTTGAAACTATATAAATATTCTGTTTTTCATTAAACTTTTACCCTCTAATTTTAACCCCATTGATGACTCTTACTAGAATCAATTATTATTGTAATGGGTGCAATTTTTTTTATTTATTCAGTTTTTTTTTTTTTTCAGCTGTGAGACGGAGTTTCGCTCTTGTTACCCAGGCTGGAGTGCAATGGCGCGATCTCGGCTCACCGCAACCTCCGTCTCCTGGGTTCAGGCAATTCTCCTGCCTCAGCCTCCCGAGTAGCTGGGATTACAGGCACGCGCCACCATGCCCAGCTGATTTTTTGTATTTTTAGTAGAGACGGGGTTTCCCCATGTTGACCAGGATGGTCTCGATCTCTTGACCTCGTGATCCACCCGCCTCGGCCTCCCAAAGTGCTGGGATTACAGGCTTGAGCCACCGCGCCCGGCCTATTTATTCAGTTTTTAAAATAGAATTTTATTTGGTAAACTACACATACATAATATCTCCCTTCTAACCATTATTAAGTGTAGAGTTCAACAGTATTACATTCAATGTATTACAATGGTAGTACGTTAATACTATTGTGCAACCATCAACATCGTCAATCTCTAGAACTCTTTTCATCTCACAAAACTGAAACTCTGTACCCATTAAACAATACTTCCCACTCCTCCTTCCCTCAGCCTCTGGCAACCACCATTCTACTTTCTATCTCTAAGCATTTGACTACTCTACATGTCATATTAATGGAATAATACATTGTCTTTTTATGACTGGCTTATTTTGCTTTGCATAACATCCTGAAGGTTCATTCATACTGTGGCATGTGTCAGAACTTCTCCCTTTTTAAGGCTGAATAATATTTCATTGCATAGGCGGGGTGCTGTGGCTCACACCTGTAATCCCTGCATTTTGGCAGGCCAAGGCAGGTGGAGCCTAGGAGTTAGAGACTAGCCTGGGCAACAGGGTGAAACCCCACCTCTACAAAAAATAAAATATACAACATTTGCAAAATACAAAAATTAGCTGGGCATAGTGGTAGGTACCTGTTGTCTCAGCTACTGGGGAGGCTGAGATGGGAGGATCACTTGAGTCTGGAAGGTTGGCACTGCAGTGAGCTGTGATCATGCGATTGCACTCCGGCCTGGGTGACAGAGCAAGAGCCTGTTTCAAAAAAAAAAAAAAAATCATTGCATATATGTAGTACCACATTTTGCTTATCCATTAATCTGTGTGTGGACACATGTTGTTTTCACGTTTGCCTATTGTGTATAATGCTGCTTTGAACATGTATGGACAAATATTTGTTCAAGACCCTGTTCACAATTGTTTTGGGTATATAACCAGAAGTGGAATTGCTAGATCATGTAGTAATTCTATTTTTAATTTTTTGAGGAACTGCCATACTGTTTTCCATGGCAGTTGTACCATTTTACATTCCCACCACCAGTGTACGAACATTCTAATTTCTCTACATACTTTGACAACACTTACTATTTTATATGTTAATAGGAGCCATCTACTGGATGTGAGGTGTTATTGTGGTTTTGATTTGCATCCTCTAATGCCTGGTGATGTTGAGCATCTTTTCACGGGCTTATCGGCCATTCATACATCTTGTTTGGAGATGTCTATTCTTGTCTTTGCTCATTTTGAATCAGTTGTTTGGTGTTTTTGGCGGTGGTGGTCATTTGCAAAGTTAAGCTGGCATGGTGGCTGACACCTGTAATCAAAGCACTTTGGGAGGCCAAGGCAGGTGGATCACCTGAGTTCAGAAGTTCAAGATCAGCCTAGCCAAGATGGTGAAATCCCATCTTTACTTAAATACAAAAATTAGCTGGGCATGATGCCATGTGTTTGTAATCCCAGCTACCTGGGAGGCAGAGGCAGGAGGATCACTTGAACCCAGGAGGCAGAGGCTGCAGTGAGCCAAGATCACGCCACTGCACTACAGCCTGGCAACAGAGTAAGACTCTGTCTCAAAAAAAGAAAAAAATAATAATAATAAAAATAAAAATTTTAAACCCTCAGAAAATTTGGTAAGAAATACATCCAAAGGCACCAATTACTGGACATAGTGTTTCAGGCCTATAATCCCAGCATTTTGGGAGGAAGAGGCAGGAGGATCACTTGAGGTCAGGAGTTCAAGGCCAGCTTGGGCAACATAATGGGACCTATCTCTACAAAAAAAAAAAAAAAAAAAGAAAGAAATATTTAATTAGCCATAGGTGGTAGCATGTGACTTGAGTTCCAACTACTTGGGAGGCTGAGGCAGGAGATCACTTGGACCCAGGAGTTCAAGGCTGTAGTGAACTCTTTTTGTGCTACTGCACTCTAGCCTGGGCATGAGAGCAAGACTCTGTCTCAAAAATCAAATGAAAACCAAATGCACCAATTGTTTACATCTTGCCATATTTGTTTTATCTCTTTGAACCTCTCTCTGTATGTTCTTATTGTTATTTGCATAACCGTTTGAGAGTCAATTGCAGAGATCACGACCCTTCATGCCTAAATACTTGTGCCTAGGCCTCCTAAGAACACAGACCTTCTCTTTATAACCACAGTACACTAACTGTAGTTAAGAAACACAATTCTATTATCTAAATATATAACCCATATTTAAATTTTACCAATCATCCCAATAATGTTCTTTATAGTAACGTGTTTTAAAAATGATCTATCATCCAACCCAAGATCATACATTGCATTTTGTTGTCCTCTTTCTTTTTTCTTTCTTTTCTTTTTTTTTTTTTTCTTTTTTTTTTTTTTTTCTTTTTTTTTTTTGAGACAGAGTCTCGCTCTGTTGCCCAGGCTGGAGTAGAGTGGTGTAATCTTAGCTCACTGCAATGCCCACCTCCTGGATTTAAGCGATTCTCCCGACTCAGCCTCCCGAGTAGTTGGAACTACAGGCATGCACCACCACACCTGGCTAATTTTTGTATTTTTAGTAGAGACAAGGTTTCACCATGTTGGCCAGGCTGGTCTCGAACTCCTGACCTCCCCACCCGCCTCGGCCTCCCAAAATGCTGGGATTATAGGTGTGAGCCATCATGCCCAACCATTTTTGGCTATTTTAGAAAAGCATCAGGAGTGAATATGGCTCTTTGTTGGGCTTCTTTCCTCAAATCCTCTTCCCTACAGTGGGATTGCTGGGTGAAAGGCCATGAACATTTTGATGGCTTTGATTATATTGCTGTTTTTGGGAATGTGGGCAAGGGAGTCCCAAGAGGTAGGACATGGGCAAATTACCACCAACACCAAAGATACAAGAGGCATGCCTTTCCACCTTCCTTCGGGTCCAGCTCCAAACCCCCTTCTGCAAAAATCCTTCCCCAATCCCCTGCCCTGTACAATTCGTTTCTCCCTTGCCTTAGACCCTATTATACCAATGGTAGTAACAACACCTCATCTAGTCCGCAAACATATCTCTACAGTCTCATGCGATCTGCAGGAGTATCTTTGTTGCGTTGTACAGATGAGGACACTGAGACTCAGAGTAATTGCCTTGCTCAAGGACACTCAGTCAGCCAGAGGCAATGCCAGCTCTTCAAATACAGAGTTCTTTCCATGGCAGAGCTGTGAAACAGTGACTCAGATCCACAGTGAATGTTCTTTCTTTGTCTGAAGAGGTTGCTGCACCCAGAGTTGGAGATACTTGCATTTGAGATAACCTGACGTCTCCTGTCCAGGCAGCCTCTTCAGCTTTCGAAAAACTCTCTCAGGGCAAGGGACGAGCCGATTTCCAGGACAGTCATTCTCAGCGAGTAGACTGAAAGGTGGGGAGACAGGAAGGAGGAGGGTGGGGGAAATCGTGCATCAGAATTACTTTTCAAAAATTCTGATAAGCCTGAGCCTATGCCAGGGTCTAAGGAGGGGTGGAGGGGGTGGGGAGGGAAATGTACATTGAAATTTGGAAGAGAATCTGATAAGCACCCTAGAGGGAGAATCTTTGATGGAAGCTGAAGGTCTGCTGGAGGTCAGGACTGGGCTATCTATTTCCTGGTTACAGCCCATTTAATGCTGATTACAAACTAGCCATTCCTTATCCAGGAACAAAGCTATGAGGATAAACAAAATGTAAACCTAGACAATGCGAACAGATAAAAGAAGGGCCTTTCCACCCTCTCTTCACTCTAATGCCGGGAAGAAACTTGTACAGCACCTTGTCACATGTCCGACTAATGGCTGAAGGGCCAAGTGGGAAAAGATCTGGTGTAGAAAACATGCCAACAAATTTGGAAACCATCAGATGCTGTGACATAAACAGTTTGTTCAAAGATGCATCTGGAGTATCCTCTGTATTTACCTAGTGAGGGACTTCTGGGAAATTCTTCTTCTTTTCTTCATCTGCTGCCTGGGATGCAGATGTGGTAAAGAAGTCCAGCAGCCAACTTGAACCACGAGGCGCACTTGGTGAAGGTGCTGCAGTGATCTGCAGGGGTCCCTATGGACAACACGGAGGTGTCCTCACTGTCCAAGCTCCTGACTGTAAGGGTTATTGCTGGGTTTAAAATGAGGAAACTGAGGCCAGTATAAGAAAATTAAATGCCAGTTTATTCAGCTCCCAGACGAGGTTCTATGGTCCCGGGGAAAGGGGTCAGAGAAGTCGCGTTAACTTCCTGGGGCATGGGGTTTTTATGGCTATGAGGACGGAGCAACAGCTGGGTGCTCTGATTGGCTCCAGGAGAGCGGGATTGGGACGGGGCGGGCTGCTATTGGTTGTCAGGTTGTCGGGCGGGTTTTCCGGTGTGAGAGCCGGCCAGGGTTGCATTAGCCGGAGCCTTCCAGGGGAGCCATGCGGCAGAGCTAGGTGCCGAGTGCAGAGCCAGGTGTGGGTGCAGAGGTGGGTGTGTGCGGCCTCCCGGCGAGGCAACCAGCCTTACATTCTGACCCTTTTGATGATACAGGACGCCGCTTCTTTCTGGCTACTTCCTGCTGAATGAGGGCGGAGTGAGGGAGAAGGGTCAGTTGGCTGGTGCCTCGGTTGGGAGTCAGACATGGGGTGAAGCAGCATGTGGTTTACAGCCACCCTGGAAATTTCCTTCATGTGGGCCTGCAAAAACCTGAGGAAAAAAAGGGGCTAGCATTAGCAGAAGACAAACTATGATAATGGGAGTGATAATAGGGGTTAGCCACGTCAGCATGCGGGATTGCCACCAGTTAAGAGGCGAGACTGATGCATTCTGCTTCTTGCGGAGGTCCCCTTGGAGGCGATAGAGCGTTGACATTTTCTTCTACAAGGCGTTTCATTGATGTAATAGCAGCATTGCTCCTGAAGAAACAGACAGGTACCTCCCTTTTCTGCTGTCTGCAGGTCAAGGGCCCGTCGGTTCTGGAGAATTACCTGGGCCAGTGACGTTGCCACGCGAAGCTTGTCCTTTAATTGAGTGGCTGAGGTGAGACTGTAGCCTAGGGTGCCACTACCCAGCCCGGCCGCCACCAGAGAGGATGCTAGAGAGAGACCAACGACCATTGGGAGGAAGACTGCTCATCTGTCTCGGTGATTAGGGGAAGGTAGAAGGAGGGATGGAAGTTCAGCCTGTCCGTATACCTCTAACTGCGGGACCAAGGTGACAGGCACACAAGGGAAAGAGAAGGAGGCTCTGAAGGGTTAGGGGGCAACAGGTCGGGTCCATGGGTGAGGTGGAGGCGAGTGGGGCCCAGGGGTTCGGATTTCCACTGATCATTTTGGGGGGTCAGTTTGAGGCAGGACACATGGTACCATGGAGTGTGACCCAGGAGTTTGGTGGCTGTGGGGGTGGTTAGGATAACAATGTGGGGTCCCGACCACCTGGGTTGCAAGGATCCTGGTTTGAGTTCTTGGAGGAGAACGCTGTCGCCCAGTTGGAGAGGCGCCACTGGGTGGGAGTCCTCCGGTCCTGGAACAACAGGGAGGGAGTGGTCTGCATGCTCCCTTAACAGGTGGTGGAGGAGGGAAAGGAAGGGAAGGTAGGAAGCCAGTGGAGGGGGGTTTACAGGGAGGTTGTGAGAAACCAGGAAAGGCCGGCCATACAGCAATTCGAAGGGGCTAAGGCCCGTTGGCCCCCGTGGGGTGGCCCGGACCCGGGGCCAGGACAAGAGGTAGGAGTGTGGGCCAAGAGAGTTTTACCTCAATAGCAAGTTTGGCCAGATGGTCTTTGAGGATGTCGTGGGCCCGTTCAACTTTACCCGACGACTGAGGATGGTAAGGGATGTGCAGTTTCCAGGAGATGTTGAGGGACTTGGCGACTAGCTGGACTACTTGGGCCGTAAATGCTGGACCGTTGTCCGACTGGATGGTGGCAGGTGGGCCGAAGCAAGGGATGATTTCTTGAGTAAAGAGGGAGGCCACCGTGTCTGCCGTCTCCCGGGAGGTGGCGAAGGCCTCAATCCAACCTGAAAAGGTATCTACAAAAGCTAGGAGGTAGCGAAGCTTTTTGTGAGTGGGCATATGAGTGAAGTCAGTTTGCCAGTCTTGGGCAGGGAGGTTGCCACGCATTTGGTGAGTAGGAAACTGTGACCTTAAGCCTCCCTGAGGCGAGACCTTAGAGCAAGTAACGCAAGCCTTGTGTACCTGCTCAATTGTTTGTTGCAGACCTGGTGAGAAAAAGAGGGGATGTGCAAAGCGGTGTAACACCTTAGGCCCTGTACGTAAGAATTGGTGGATTTCAGCAGTCATTTTAGGGGCCTGTTCCGGGAAAGGGCGAGTCTGTTATTTAGGAAGGTCCAGCCCTGATTAGATTCTGTTCCTCCCTTTAGTATAAGGGCCTGTTTTTCCGATGGTGAGTATACAGGCTGTGTGGCCGTGGTAAGGAAGAGAACAGGGGTACGGGGTTAACTCGGCATTAGTTAAAGATCTTGCTGCTGTATCTGCCTGTGCATTGCTCCGGGAGACGGCATCATGCTGGGCGCGGTGTCCTCGGCAGTGTATGACTGCAACTTCCCTGGGCAATGATAAGGCCTGGAAAAGGTTGGAGATCTGTGTAGCATTGATTATGGGGGTTGGGGCGAGGAGTTAAGACAGGGCGTGGCATTGGTTAGGAGTGGCAGTAGGAGGTGGGCGGATGATGGGCTTGAGTGTGGGGTGCCAGTGAGTTGGAGAGTGGCCCCCACAGTCGGGAGAATGCCTCATCCTAAAAGGGGGACTGGGCATGAGGGTATGATTAAAAAGGAGTGGGAAAAGGGGTGTCCCTTGAGGACACAGGCTAAAGGGTGGGTTTGGTTAGGACAGGAAGGCTTACCATCAATTCCCATGACTGAAACCTGGGAAGGTATGCTAGGTCCTGAGTAGGAAGGCAATACAGAATAGGTAGCCCCCATGTCTACTTAAGAAGGAAATGGACTTACCCGCTACCTGCAGCGTTACCCTGGGCTCAGCAAGGGTGATGGGGGTCTTCGAGTCTGGGCTGCGTCAGTCATCCAGAAGGCCGAGAAGTTCAAGCGATGGGATTGCTTCCACTGTAGCATTTGCTTCCTGTGGACCGGCCTGCCCTCCACATAGAGATGCGAGAGGTGGGCCTGTAGTCCGGGATGGGCAATCACCGAGCCAATGTCCAAGCTGCTCGCAGTCCGGGCAGGGCTTGGTAGGTGGTTGGGGACATGGATACTGATGTGCCCAGTGTCCTTCCTGACCGCACTTGAAACAGGGCCCAGGTGGAACACCTCTGGAGTTCTTGGCGGGCTTTGATGGACCCCCTCCATCAGGCACCTGGTGGGCTGCCGGCCTCAGGGCTGCCATAGAGCTTGGGTTTGGAGGCTTACCTTTTGCTGTAGACGGGCCTGGCGGTTGGCCTCAGCCTTTTCCTCTCGGCCATTAAAAACTTTAAATGCCATGTTTACCAGGTCTCGTATGGGAGCTTGGGGGCCCTCCTCAGCCTTTTTCTTTCTAATGTCAGCCGCTGACTGAGAGATGAAATAGGTGGCTAGAACTGTAGCCCCTGCTAAAGAGGCCTGGTCCAGCCGGGTATGAAGGATCATAGCATTAGTTAATCGGTCAAGGAAGGCAGCTGGGTTTTCAGTAGGACCCTGAGTTATTTTCCTTAACTTATCATAATTAACTACCTTTTGGGCTGCACTTTGCATGCCTCCTAGGAGGCACTGTAGCATTTGGTCTCGGCGGCAGTGGCCATCTTGACCAGTTTGATAGTTCCAATTAGGGTCGGCCTCGGGGACCGCTGCCGCACCTACTGGCATTTGATTGTTTGTGAGATGTACCTGATCAGTGTGCACCCGGGCTGCCGTAAGGCTGCGGTCACGCTCATCTGGGGTGAGGGTGGAGGACAGAATCACACAGGTATCATGCCAGGTGAGGTCGTAAGCCTGGGTGAGGTGGCGGAATTATTTGGTGTAAGCAGTAGGATTGGTGGATAATGACCCTAGGCGTTTCTCAATGGTGGCTAGATCAGAGAGAGAGAAGGGAACATGTACTCAGACAACGCCTTCTGCTCCAGCGACCTCGCGCAGGGGGCAAAGAAGGGAGGTTTCATCATCAGGAGCACAGCGCGAGCACGTGTGAGCACTAACAGGAGAGGCTAGGTTAGGACCAGGAAGAGGAGGAGCCGGAGGGGTTGAGCTTCTGCAAAGGGTGGAGGATTAGTGGGTCGGCCGGGTGGAAAGGAGAGTTCTTCTGGTGGGTCGGGGTCAGAAAAGGAGGAGGATGGTGGAGGGGCCGAGGGCAAAAGGAAAAGAGGGTGAGGTGGGAGCGAAGATACAAGAAAGCCTGAATGTAGGGGACCGCCAACCATTTACCATTTCTTTGACACAAATTGTCCAAATCGGTTAGAATGCCAAGATTGAAATTTCCCGCCGGTGGCCACTTGGACTGGTTGTCCAGAGGATACTGGGGCCAGGCCACGGTGGAGAGGAAAAGCAGCTTTTTCTTTTTATGGAGAGGCCCAGCTTGGGTAAATTTGGGACTAGACATCCCAATGGCAACTTGGGGTCTAGGCGGGACTCTTGATTACCCATAGTGCCCTCTCTGTTGCAGGATAGTCAGGAGTGAGGAACGGCATCCCGGACCTCAACACCCAACTACCGGAGGTTACGGGGAAGGACAGGAGTATAGGGACGTCTCCACAGTATTCCTGTCTTCTGGAACGGGTGAGCCGGGGTACCGGGACGTCTCCACGAGGCCCACAGCTCGAGATGGGGAGGAGTCCCTGACGTGGCCACGATTATGTACAGGGTCTCCTCAGATCGGAGCAAACAGAGGATGGGGTTATGGGCAATAGGAGCCTTACCGAGTGATGGCTGCAGACGAGGTGGTGGCTCCCTGGTTCGGCTTATGGTAGAGGAGTCAGTTTCCCCTGGGAGGGGTCTTGAACTCCTCCCGGGTTTTCGGCACCACTTATAAGGGTTATTGCTGAGTCTAAAATGAGGAAACTGAGGCCAGTATAAGAAAATTAAATGCCAATTTATTCAGCTCCCGGGCAAGGTTCTATGGTCCTGAGGAAAGGGGGCCAGAGAAGTCACGTTAACTTCCTGGGGGTTGGGGTTTTTATGGCTATGAGGACCGAGCAACAGCTGGGTGCTCTGATTGGGTCCAGGGGAGCAGGATTGGGATGGGGCAGACCGCTATTGGTTGGTGCATTGTTGGGCAGGTTTTCTAGTGTGAGAGCCGGCCAGGGTTGCATTAGCCGGAGCCTTCCAGGGGAGCCATGCGGCAGAGCTAGGTGCCGAGTGCAGAGCCAGGTACTGGGTACAGAAGTGGGTGTGTGTGGCCTCCCGGAGAGGCAACCAGCCTTACACTGACCACGTGGAGCTGTCCTGACTGCCTGCGCTGCTGACCTCTAGACTCTTATTCCCTGAGAAAGGGATTATACTAGAGGACCAAGCTTAATACCTTCACAGGACAAATCACAGAAAGGGAGTCCCTTCTACAGAGCATAGGGAAAAATGCGGCCAGGTGCCGTGACTCATGCTTGTAATCCCAGCACTTTGGGATGCTGAGGCAAGAGAATCGTTGAAGCCAGGAGTTCAAGACCAGCCTTGGCAACAAAACGAGACCTCATCTCTACAAAACAATACAAATTAAAAAAATCAGCCAGGCATGGCGGTATGAGCCTATAACCCCAGGGACTCAGGAGGCTGACGTGGGAGGATGCCGAGCCCAGGCAGCCAAGGCTTCAGTGAGCCATGATCGTGCACTGCACTCCAGCCTGGGCAACAAGTCAGACCCCGCTCTCCAAAAAAATAAAACAGTTATTTATCAGGGACAGTGGCATGTGGCTGTAGTCCCAGTCACTTAGGAGGCTGAGGCAGGAGGATGCTCAAGTCCAGGAGTTTGAGGCTGTAGTGAGCTGTGATCACACCACTACATTTTAGCCTGGGCAACAGAACAAGACCCCATTTCTAAAAAAAATAATAATAACAAGGCAAAACCAAAAACAATCAGCCTCTCATAGCTGATGGCACAAGCCTCCCTTGCAGGGCACATGCTGATTCTCCACTTTTCCAATGCTTGAGGGTTGACAAAATAGATATAGTAACTAAATTTTATGACCTGTAAGAAAAGCTGAGTGCTATGGGGAAAATAGAGAGGTGAGGTGTAGGGGGTTGGGAATATGGGGGTAGGCAGGAAATGTGAAATTTTAAATAAAGGGATCAGAGAAGACCTCTGAGAAGGTGGCAACTAAACAAAGTCTAAAAGGAAGTAAAGAAATGTGCCATGAAGCTACACAGGGGAAGAGCGGTCCAGGCGGATGGAAGTCAGTGCAAAGGCCCTGGGGCAGGAGCAGGCCTGGCATGTCAGGGGGCGGGGCAGGAAGGCTAAAGCCAGAGTCAGAGGAGGGTAGTAGGTGAGGTCAGTATGTGTGTGCACGTATGTGATGCGTATATGTGAGGTGCGTGTGCATGCAAGTGATACGTGCATGTGTGTGGTGCATATGTGTACACATGTGTGTGCATGTGTGCTCTGTGTACATGTTGGGTGCATGTATGTGGTATATATGTGTGCTGCATGTGGTGTGTGTGTGCATGTGGGGGTGTCTGGGTGTGGTGTGTATGTGTGTATGGTGTATGTATATGAGTGTAAGTGATACATGTATACGTATGTGTATGATTTGCGTGTGTGTGGTATAGGTATGTAAATATGTATATGTACATGTGAATAGTGCATGTACATGTGTGTTATGTGTGTGTGCATGTGTGGTGTGTGCTTGTGGTGTGCACGGTTTGTGTGTGTTTACTTCGTGTTTGGGGAGTGGGAGAGGAGTGGCTGTTGGAAGGGCATATTCCTGTCATCACCTGGTCTCTGAACTCCTATTTCCAAGCCTCATCCCATCCTGCTCCTCCCTCTTAAGAAAGAACCTGGGCTGTGCGAGGTGGCTCATGCCTGTAACCTGAGCACTTTGGGAGGCCATGGTCGGTGGATCACCTGAGGTCAGGCTTCAACACCACCCTGGCCAACATGGTGGAACCCTGTCTCTACTTAAAAATACAAAAATTAGGGCCGGGCGCGGTGGCTCAAGCCTGTAATCCCAGCACTTTGGGAGGCCAAGGCGGGTGGATCACGAGGTCAAGAGATCGAGACCATCCTGGTCAACATGGTGAAACCCCGTCTCTACTAAAAATACAAAAAATCAGCTGGGCATGGTGGCGCGTGCCTGTAATCCCGGCTACTCAGGAGGCTGAGGCAGGAGAATTGCCTGAACCCAGGAGGCAGAGGTTGTGGTGAGCCGAGATCGCGCCATTGCACTCCAGCCTGGGTAACAAGAGCGAAACTCCGTCTCAAAAAAAAAAAATACAAAAATTAGCCAGGTGTGGTGGCAGGGGCCTGTAATCCCCGCTACTCGGGAGGCTGAGGCAGGGAGAATTGCTTGAGCCCAGGAGGTGGAGGTTGCAGTGAGCGGAGATTGCACCACTACGCTCCAGCCTGAGCAATAGAGCAAGACTCCGTCTCAAAAAAAAAAAAAAAAAAAAAAAAGGAAAAAGAAAAAGAAAGAATCTGATATCAGCCCCTGTTCGCGATCATTCTGTCTGATTCTCTCAAATCTGTGCCACCACTCACCCTAGGCTGGTCAGTTCTCCTGGCCCATGCAGAAAAGCCAGAGGTAGGAATACAAACCAATCAGGGCATCAGGGGCCTTGGTTTAAGGAAGAGCTTAAAGCTCCATTGGACCATTCAGACAACCTCTCTGATTTGAAATAAGAGCGGAGGAAATGAAGGATTTCTAATTCAAAATTAAAGGTTCTGGCTTTAAAAGAACCAAATGGGAGAGGGTTGGGTGCTTTGGGTGGTTTTCAGGACTGGAAGTACTGGAGGAAGCAAAATTTAAAATTTCTTGAAAAAAGAAAGACGCCTCCTTCACCTGCCAATCAACATCGATCAACAGGAAGAGGATGCAGGGGGCTCCTCTGTTTAAGAGCATCCTAGGTGCTGTGTCCAGGCTGGCTGTGACCCTGCTTACCTGAATTCAGGCTTAAGAGGATGATTTCTATGCTGAAATACAAACAGAAAGGGATGCAGGGAGCTAGGCCCCTATTCATTCTTTTTTTCTTTTAGTTTTTGTTTGTTTGTTTGTTTGTTTGTTTACGGAGGCTTGCTGTTGCCCAGGCTAGAGTTCAGTGGTGCAACCTCGGCTCACTGCAACATCTGCCTCCGGGGTTCAAGCCATTCTCTTGTCTCAGCCTCCTGAGTAGCTGGGACTACAGGTGCATGCCACCGCACCCAGCTAATTTTTTGTATTTTTAGTAGAGATGGGGTTTCACCATGTTAGTCGGGTTGGTCTCTATCTCCTGACCTTGTGATCCGCGCACTTCGGCCTCCCAAAGTGCTGGGATTCCGGGCATGAGCCACCGTTCCAGGCATGAGCCACCGCACCAGGCAGCTCCTATTCATTCTCATCATGGTCCCCAGTTGTCTCCAGTCTGCTCATCCCCACACAACCTCTATACCACTATTGGGGGAGTTTTTGGAAATGAAAATCTGATCAATTATCCTATTTCAGTGAATCCCAGAATTTTGGACTCCCTGGACCTCTGAAAGTTTAAGCGGAAACTGAAGGCACTGATGTAGAATGCCCAGCTTTTTATTGTCACCATCATTTGATTAATGACCAGATGTTTAAACATCAAAATGCAGGAATGGCATAATGTCAGAATCAAAGAGAGTCTTTTTAATTGAATATGGTTCATTCCATGAAAAATTTGCTTTAGTTAAATTATATACCTCTATATAATTATAGATGTCCAATTATATGTATATGTAATTATGTTATACAATAATATGCAATTATATGTAATCTTTAACAATTTTACCACAGATGGATGAAAACTTTGTCGTAGACCACAGCTGGCCCCAGGACTGTGCTTACAAGGGGCCTCTGGCCCATGGAGCAATCCTAGGCTCCCTAAAGGGGTGGGAGAGACCTTGCCAGCCCTTCATTCCCCCACCTGACACTCCTGCCCCACTCACAGGTTCCTGAACCTTGTTCTGTCTCATGCCTCCTTGTCCAGCCTGTCCCTTCTGCCTGGATGTCCTTCTCATCCTCTTAGCCTTTATGTAATCTCCTACTCAACTCTCAAATCTCTGCTCAGTTATTACCTCCTCTCTTGAGTTTCCTTTGTTTTTCTTCTGCACCTAAGAAGACAGAATTGCTCACTCATGCCTTAGAATGGTGTCTTAGTCTGTTTTCTGTTGCTACAACAGAATACCCCAGACTGGATAATATATAAACAACAGAAATGTATTTTTCACGATTCTGGAGGCTAGGAAGTCCAAGGTCAAGGCACCAGCATCTGGTGTGGGGCTTCTTGCTGTGTCCTCATATGGCAGAAGGTAGAAGGGCAGGAAAGGATGAACGTTTTATCCTCATATGGTGGAAGAGCAGAAGACAGAAAGCCCAAGCCCACAAGAACCCCTCTCCTTTCTTCTTTGAGCAGAGTCTCACTCTATTGCTCAGGCTGAAGTGCAGTGGCATGATCTCAGCTCACTGCAAGCTCCACCCCTCGGGTGCAAGTGATTCTCCTGCCTCAGCCTCCTGATTAGCTGGGATTACAGGCACCCGCTCCCATGCCTGGCTAATGTTTGTACTTTTAATAGAGGCAGGGTTTGGCCATGTTGGCCAGGCATGTCTCGAACTCCTGGCCTCAAGTGAACCATGTGCCTCAGCCTCCCAGAGTACTAGGATTACAGGCGTGAGCCCGTGTACCCGGCCACAAGCCTTTTTTTGAGACGGAGTTTCACTCTTGTTACCCAGGCTGGAGTGCAATGGCACGATCTCAGCTCACTGCAACCTCCACCTCCGGGGTTCAGGCAATTCTCCTGCCTCAACCTCCTGAGTAGCTGGGATTACAGGCACGCGCCACCATGCCCAGCTAATGTTTTGTATTTTTTTTTAGTAGAGATGGGGTTTCACCATGTTGACCAGGATGGTCTCGATCTCTTGACCTCATGATCCACCCGCCTCGGCCTCCCAAAGTGCTGGGATTACAGGCTTGAGCCACCGCGCCTGGCGCTACAAGCCTTTTTTATGATGGCATGAATCCATTCATGAGGGCAGAGTTAAGCAGCTCCACTAGGAGCCACCTCCCCACATTATTGCATTGGGGATTACGTTTTCAACATATGGAGGGGGGCACATTCAGACCGTAGCAAATGATATCACTTTCCCTTCCCCTATTTCTTGCAATATTAATCATTTTGATGAATTCTTCTCTGGTTTCCCCCTCTGGTTTCAGGCATCTTTGCAATCTAGACCTTGGTGCACAGCCAGAGTCCCAGGGCTCCTGGTGTGCCATTGCCAGTAGTGACCACAGAAGCTAGGGCTGGGAATGCAGTGAGTCCAGAGTCCTGGCGTCCAGGGACTGGATGGGAACTGAGGGTGGGCTGGGAATGGGCAGACAAACATCTTCTCTTCAGGCTGCTCGGGCCGGGGCTGGAGGGGAGTGGGCTTCCATCATGGAGTCCCCAGGCTCTGCTTCTGCCCGAAGCTTTGTGCACCACACCACTGCCCC
The DNA here is from genome assembly GCF_009761245.1 of Sapajus apella. NCBI lineage: Eukaryota > Metazoa > Chordata > Mammalia > Primates > Cebidae > Sapajus > Sapajus apella. The sequence goes on along the minus strand of NW_022436989.1, from coordinate 11,562,465 downwards.
TCAGAAAGCCTGGGGGATAAAAATGTTATCATTTTTCTATCTTCATCATTGTGTTGATTTTTAAATATCTCCTTCTTTCTCCACTAGACTCTGAGTTCCTTGTTTACTGTAGGTCCCCGCACAAAATAAGTACATAGTAGATGCTCACAAAATGCTTACCAGGCCAGGCAAGGTGGCTTATGCCTGTAATCCCAGCACTTTGGGAGGCCAAGGTGGGTGGATCACCTGACGTCAGGATTTCGAGACCAGCCTGGCCAACATGATAAAACCCCGTCTCTACTAAAAATACAAAAAAATAGTGGGACATAGTGGTGGGTACCTGTAATCCCAGCTACTCAGGAGTCTAAGGCAGGAGAATCTCTTGAACCTAGGAGGCGGAGGTTGCAGTGAACCGAGATTGCACTCTAGCCTAAGCAACAAGAGCGAAACTCCATCTGAAAAAAGCAATGCTTACCAAACTGAACTGATGTTGAACAGAAACCACCCTGTTCAAAGCGAAGTTTATTTCATGAAAATGACTCAGACATGAGCCAACTCGGTAACAAAACGGCTTCCCTGTGCTGTTAACATCAGGGACTTCAGGGGGCACCCAGTCATTTGTCACAGTGTTCAGACAGTTCCTGAAAGATCAGTTCTGCAGAGATGTGTTTAAAACAAAGATCATTTCGGGAGGCTGAGGTAGGAGGATCACTTGAGCTCAGGAGGTCAAGGCTGCAGTGAGCCTGGGACTGCATTTCAGCCCTGGGAACAGAGTGAAACCCCCTCTCAAAAAAATTAAATAAATACATAAAACCAAGGTCATTTACAATTATTTCCTGCAAAAGATAGTCTACGTTTGCCCAGATAACATTATTCTATAGACAATATCAAGGAGAAAAGACAGCTGATTATTATATTGATTAAAAAAAAAAAGAAGACAGGTGATCACAGTTGTTCATGCCTGTATTCCCAACACTTCAGGAGGTCCAGGCAGGAGAATCACTTGAGGCCAGGCACTTGAGACCAGCTTGGACAATGCAGTGAGACTGCTCCTCTATGGAAAATAATTTTAAAAATTATCCGGGCATAATGGCGCCTGCTTGTAGTCCCAGCTACATGAGAGGCTGAGGTCGGAGGCTCTCCTGAGCCTGGAAAGCTGAGGCTGCAGTGAGTCTTGGTCGTGCCATTGCACTCCAGCCTGGGTGACACAGTGAGACCATATCTTAAAAAAAAAAAAAAATTAGTAAAAAAATGATTATAATATCTGTACTAATACATCATTTTTTAAAAAAGGGAGTAACTGTATTATGAGTGGGCTTTGTGGTTTGTTTAACCTAAAACTTGTTCAGATCAGATCTTCTTTCTTTTTTTTTTTTTTTTTGAGACAGTCTCACTCTGTTGCCCAGGCTGGAATACAGTGGTGCAATCTCAGCTCACTGCAACCTCTGCCTCCCCGGTTCAAGTGATTCTTGTGCCTCAGCTTCCCGAATAGCTGGGATTACAGGCATGTGCCACCATGCCCGGCTATTTTTTGTATTTTTAGTAGAGAGGAGATTTCACCATGAAGGGCAAGGCTGGTCTTGAACTCCTGACCTCAGGTGATCCACCCACCTCAGCCTCCCAAAGTGCTGGGATTACAGGCATAAGCCAACCACGCCTGGCTCAGATCTCATTTTCTTCAAGTGGTCTAGCTGAAGTGCAAAACACCCTTTGCCCCTTTACACTTAAAACGTGCCGGCTCACAATTAGTTGGGCATGGTAGTGGGCACCTGTAGTCTCAGCTACTTGGGAGGCCGAGGCAGGAGAATCTTGAACCTGGGAGGCAGAGGTTGCAGGGAGCCAAGACTGTGCCATTGCACTCTAGCCTGGGCAACAGAGTGAGACTCCATCTCAAAAACAAAACAAAACAACAGTAAAACCATGCGGGCTCAGGCTGGAATACAGTTCCATGTCATGCACACGCCTTCCTTCTCAGCCACGAAGCTTTGCAGGTTCAGAAGTGGGCAGAGACCCCTGAGTCCGTGTATTCTTGTGGATGGTAACTGTATGGACCAAATATCCTTCGTTCCAGTTAAAAAACCTGAAAGTAAAACAATCAGCAGTTCACTCATTTCAGACCAAATATGGTGTGTTTTGGCTCAGAACGCATGCTCCATGGAGCTGTCATCCACAGGGAGGTTTAGGAGCGACCAGCACTTCTTCTTCCAGGAACTACAGGGCCAAATATTTACAAAAGCAAGACAGGCTGTGTGCCTGAGACGCTCTCAAGGGATGAGCGGTTGACTGACGTATTTTTTCCCTCTTTCTGGGTTTACACTGAAGATATATTATTAGCAAACAAATGATGAAAAATGAGAGACGTGTTCAACGGGTAGTGTGGCCCGTCTGCGAAGCATTTTCAGCTCAGCTCTGCTGGGCTTCACCCTTCACTCTGTCTCGTTACAGAATCAGGCTCACTGGGGAACAGCTCTCCTCTCTGAGAGGCCGGGTGAGCAGCTAGGCCTGAGAAGGGAATTGTTTTCAGTTATATGTATTTATTACTTTTTTTCAGGTATACGTATTTATTTTACATATGTGTGTATATATATATATATATATATATTTATACAGAGTTTTGCCCTTGTTGCCCAGGCTGGAGTGCAATGGTGCGATCTCAGTTCACTGCATACTCCTCCTCCTGGGTTCCAGCGGTTCTCTGCCTTAGCCTCTCAAGTAGCTGGGATTACAGGTGTGCACCATCACACTCAGCTAATTTTTGTATTTTTAGTAGAGATGGGGTTTCACCATGCTGGCCAGGCTGGTCTCGAACTCCTGACCTCAAGTGATCCACCCGCCTCAGCCTCCCAAAGTGCTGGGATTACAGGTGTGAGCCACCATGTCCAGCCTCGGTTATATTTTAAACTAATGTTACCACTCCCTGTTACATTTGTTTTCCAGTTAAATAGCTTGACTTTCACAATTTTTCCCTTTTTTAAAACTATAGAAGTAATGCCTGACTTTTATAAAACATTCAAACATTCAGAGAAGTATAATGTAGAAAAGAAAGTTTCTTCTCTCCCTTCCCTACATCCCATACTCCAGATGTAATTTGGGATCTGTACCTCCAGAATGGTTTTCTATGCAAGCAGTGGTTAAGAACACAGACTCTGGAGTCATACCACCTGGAAGCCTGCCCCAGCTCTGCCGCTTCTCCTAGCAGTGTGGCCTTTCATATTACTTGACCTCCTTATGTCTCAGTTTTCTCATCTGTAAAATGGGCACAATTATGTTACTCACCTCCCAGATTTGTTGTGGGGTTTAAATGAGTTATTTATGTAAAGTGCCTAGAACAGTGCTTGGCACATAGCAAGCACTAAATGTCAGTACACTGTCATTACGAGCAAAGATAATGCTCTAAAGGTACATTGTATTACTTACTGTAGGAGATTTGCAGCTATTAACGGTCCCCAGATTACAGTGACTCAAACAAGAGAAAAGTTAATTTCTCTTTCAAGAAGCTGTTAGAGGAGTGGAACAAGGCAGGCAGTTGCCTCTGTTGCATGAATATTCGTCCTGTAGCAGGGATACCTCGTCTACATCAAAACATTATCGCCGGGGTCCCCCTGGGGACGGGGGACAGAGGACGTGAACAACAACTCTCTTCCTTTTGAAGGGAATGCCCCTTCGTTGCATTCATCACTTCTGCTCACATCCCTGTGGTCAGAATTTAGACCTTTTGCCAAAGCTGGCCAAAAGGGAGGTGAGCACTGCCCACTTACGTGTAGGATTCAGCCACCTTGCCCCTGACCCTTTACACCCACCCAAGCCCACCACTTAAAACGGGGCTGGAGGGGGCAGACTTCTACTAAATGAAAGAAAGGATCCTGGGGAACAGCTGGCGATCTCTGCCACACACTTTTTTTCTTTAGTGGGATTATTTTGTATGTGTTGATGTACACATGGGTTTTTCATTGAGCAAGGTATTGGGTGCTATTCCCTAAGTTCCTGTGCACAGATCTGGTTTATGTTGCCCATCAGCTCTCTTATATTCCAGGAAATAGAAATATCTTTAGGGGACGGAGTCTCACTCTGTCACCAGGCTGGAGTGCAGTGACACGATCTCAGCTCACTGAAACCTCTGCCTTCTGGGTTCAAGCGATTCTCTTGCCTCACAGCCTTCGGAGTATCTGGGACCATGTTGGGGGAAACAGCAATGGAGGGAGGGCTTACAGAATGCCTACATAAAATGGTTACAAGTGCTGGAACTTTGGTGAGGCAAAATTTTCTAAGCCTTTATGTTTTAGGTGCAAAGTAACCTTAACTTTGTTACGGTACATTTTAAGGACTTAAAATCCCTTTTGTAGCATTACGAAGTAACCAAACTTGTAGGCTCCTTGTAAAACTTACTTCCTTCAGCTGTGCCTAAAATGCAATTTATAGATAACCACTGTGCCCAGCCTTCTCTTTTTTTTTTTGAGACTGAGTCTCACTGTCACCCAGGATGAAGTGCAGTAGCACCATCTTGGCTCACTCAACCTCCACCTATGCGGTTCAATCAATTCTCCTGCCTCAGCCTCCCGAGTAGCTGGGATTACAGGCATGTGCCACCACGCCTGGCTAATTTTGTATTTTTAGTAGAGATGGGGTGTCGCCATGTTGGCCAGGCTGGTCTAGAACTCCTGACCTAAGCAGATCTGCCCACATCAGCCTCTCAAAGTGCTGGGATTACAGGCATGAGCCACTGTGCCCGACCAGAAAATGGAAATCTCTTAATTCACTTAGCCAAGACTTACTGATGGATGGACATTGAGGTTGTCTCCAAGTTTTGTTATTGCAAACAAAGTAGCAATGTACTTATTTATTTATTTATTGAGTCAGAGTCATGTTCTGTTGCCCAGGCTGGAGTGCAGTGGCATGATCTCAGCTCACAGCAACCTCTGCCTCCTGGGTTTAAGTGATTCTCCTTTCTTAGCCTCCTGAGTAGCTGGGATTACAGGCACCTGCCACCACACCCAGCTAATTTTGATATTTTTGGTAGAGACAGGGTTTTATCATATTGGCTAGGCTGGTCTTAAACTCCTGACCTCTTGTGATCTGCCTGCCTCATCCTCCCAAAGTGCAGGCATGAGCCACTGCGCCCGGCCAAAGCAGCAATGTACTTCGTTCTGCATATTTTTTGCACATTTTTTTTTTGCCAGCCTTTCTACACATGGGTTTACAGAAGCAGAAAGGGTTGGCACATTTAACATTTTGACACATATGAGAGTCTTCACATCTAGAGATTGCCCCTTTAGAGAAACATGATTTCCATCTGAAGACCTCAGGGGAGAGGTCCCTACCCATCAATGACAGTCTTGATTTATAGCTGGCTCAGACTAACAGTCTGGAGAAAAGAAAGCAAAGGAGACAGAAACTTGACATTTACTGAGAGCTAGATATTGTTATCCTTATCTTACAAGTGTGTGGAAACAGAACACTTACATAATCTGTCCAGTTCAGATTCGGCCTTTTTCCCTTTTCTTTTCTGCTTCCCTGTGGTAGCCTTCCTTTTTGTTCTTTCTTTTTCTTTCCCTCCCTTCCTTCCTCCCTCCCTCCTTTTCTTCCTTTCTTCCTTCTCTCTCTCTCTCTCTCTCTCTCTCTCGTCTCTCTCTCTTTCTCTTTCTTTCTTTCTTTCGAGACGGAATTTCGCTCTTATTGCCCAGGCTGGAATACAATGGCGCGATTTCGGCTCACCACAACCTCTGCCTCCTGGGTTCAAGTGACTCTCCTGCCTCAGCCTCCCAAGTACCTGGGATTACAGGCATGTGCCACCCCACACCCGGCTATTTTGCATTTTTAGTAGAGACAGATGTCTCCATGTTGGTCAGGCCGGTCTCAAACTCCTGACCTCAGATGATCTACCCTCCTCAGCCTCCCAAAGTGCTGGGATTGTAGGCACGAGCCACCGCGCCAGGCCTTCTTTTCTTTCTTGTCTTTTATTTATTTATTTTTGAGACAGAGTCTCACTCGGTCACCTAGTCTGGAGTGCAGTGGTGTCAACTAGGCTCACTGAAACTTTCGCCTCCCAGGTTCAAGTGATTCTCCTGCCTCAGCCTCTCAAGTAGCTGGGACTGCAGGTGTGCACCACCAGGCCTGGCTAATTTTTTATATTTTTAGTAGAGGCAGGGTTTCACCATGTTGGCCAGGCTGGTCTCGACTCTTGACTTCAGGTGATCCACCCGCCTTAGGCTCCCAAAGTGCTGGGATTACAGGTGTGAGCCACTGTGCCCAGCCTTCTTTCTTTTCTTAAATCGGCTTTATGGAGGTGCAATTTACACACAATAAAATTCACCAACCTTTAGCATGTAATTTGCTACATTTTAACAAATGTGGACAGTTTTGTAGCCAGCAATAGAATCATGATAAGAAACACGAGATAAAACCCCTACAAGATCCCTCACTTAACAGTCAATCCCTTTTCTCCACCCCAGCCCTGCCAACCACGGATCCGCTTTCTGTTGCTATCATTTTGATTCTAGAATGTCGTATGAATGGAATCTTACAGTATGTGGTCTTTTGTGTCTGACTTCTTTCCGTTAGTATACTGCTGAGCCCTGCCCCACTTGCCCGCCTGCCCTCCTCCTGCTACCCTCCCAGCGCAGAGAATCCCAGTTGCCCTGCAGGCTCCGCGGTCATGGAAATCCCTGGGAGCCTGTGCAAGAAAGTCAAGCTGAGCAATAACATGCAGAGAACTCAGAGAGCAACTAAACGTCACCTACCAAACCCATCAAATCAGCAGGAACAAGAAAGGTCAGGTTGCGGGGAGCAGAGGTGGCTTTCATGGCTGCACAGTTTGGCTAACAGGCTTGTCTGGGGCAGGAAAGACTACGGTGAGTGTGGCTTTGAAGAGTACCTGGTTTGCCATGGTATTCCATGCTACACTCTGGGTGGTGACAGTGTTCGTCAAGGTCTCAATAAAAATCTTGGCTTTAGTCCTGAAGACAGAGAGGAGAATGTTCAACACAGCAGAAGTTACAAAACTATTCGCAGGTGCTGGCTTAGTGTGCATCACAGGTTTTATATCACCTTGTACTCAGGATGGCAACGATGCAAGGCAAATTCATGAGGGTGCAAGTTTACCGTTTTTTGAAGTATTTGTTGATGCTCCTCTGCATGTTTGTGAACAGAGGGATGTCAAAGGACTCTACAAAAAAGCCCAGGCAGGAGAAATTAAAAGTTTCACTGGTATCGATTCTGAATATGAAAGGCCAGAGGCCCCTGAGTTGGTGCTGAAAAGAGACTCCTGTGATGTCGATGACTGTCCAGCAAGTTGTGGAACTTCTATGGGAACTAGATGTTGTACCTATAGATGCGTCTTATGAAGTAAAATAACTGTATGTGCCAGAAAATAAACTTCGTTTGGCAAAAACAGATGCAGAAACGTTACCAGCACTGAAAATTAATAAAGTGGATATGCAGCGGATGCAGGTTTTGACAGAGGTTGGGCAACCCCACTGAATGGCTTTATGAGAGAGAGGGAGTAATTGCAGTGCCTTCATTTTGATTGTCTTCTGGATGGAGGTGTCATCAGCTTGTCAGTACCTATAGTTCTGACAAGTTCTGCTACTCATGAAGATAAAAAGAGGCTGGACGGCTGGACGGCATTTACTCTGAGGTATAAGGACCGCCATGTGGCCATTCTTCACAATCCAGAGTTTTATGAGCACAGGAAAGGGGATCGCTATGCCAGACAGTGGGGAACAATATGCAAGAACCACCCCCACATCAAGATGGTTATGGAACAAGGAGATTGGTTGATTGGAGATCTTCAAGTCTTGGACTGAGTTTATTGCAATGATGGTCTTGATCAGTATCGTCTTACTCCTACTGAGCTAAAGCAGAAATTCAAAGATATGAATGCTGGTGCTGTCTTTGCATTTCAGTTACACAACCCAGTGCACAATGGACATGCCCTGTTAATCCAGATACCCATAAGCAAACTTCTAGAGAGGGGCTACCGGCACCCCATCCTCCTCCTTCACTCTCTGGGTGGCTGGACAAAGGATGACGATGTTCCTTTGATGTGGCATTTGAAGCAGCATGCTGCAGTGTTGGAGGAAGGAGTCCTGAATCCTGAGACGACAGTGGTGGCCATCTTCCCATCTCCCACGATGTATGCCTGACCAGCGGAGGTCCGGTGGCATTGCAGAGCACGGATGGTTGCAGGAGCCAGCTTTTACATTGTTGGATGGGACCCTGCTGGCATGCCTCCTCCAGAAACAAGAAGGATCTTTATGAGCCAAGTCATGATGCCAAAGGGCTGACGATGGCCCCTGGTTTAATCACTTTGGAAATAGTTCCCTTTTGAGTTGCAGCTTACAACAAGACAAAGGAGCATATGGACTACTATGACTCTGAACACCGTGAAGACTTTGAATTTATTTCAGGAACATGAATGCACAAACTTGCCTGAGAAGGCCAGAAATCGCCTGAAGGTTTCATGGCTCCCAAGGCTTGGACTGTGCTGATGGAATAGTACAAATCCTTGGAGAAAGCTTAGGCTGCTAACCCAGTCACTCCACCTTTGAAATGTTACTAGTAGCAAGAGGGGACCACACAGTCTCGGTTGGCATTTTTCGTGGTGTCTGTCTGGGCATGCTTCCTGAAAACAGACCATTTCCTTAACTTGCATGTTTTGGTCTGCCTTATGAGTTTTGTTTTGAATGAGTATAACACACTGGTGGTTTTATGTATCTTTTCCATTTATTATAGTTATATTCTTATAATACAATTTTAAAATTTTGTCCTTTTATATTTATGCTTCTCTCTCATGATTTTTTCGAGCTGTTATATTAGTTGTAACCAGTAGTATACACGTTGAGTCTTGCTTTTTTCCTTTTGAAAAAAAGAAAAAATCACCAAACAATAAACTTGGCTAGACCTTGTTTTGGGAATTTTAAAAGACATCTGTAGCAACTAGATTTTTTTTCTGCATTGAAAATAGAAACTTCGGGCCGGGTGCGGTGGCTCAAGCCTGTAATCCCAGCACTTTGGGAGGCCGAGGCGGGTGGATCACGAGGTCAAGAGATCGAGACCATCCTGGTCAACATGGTGAAACCCCGTCTCTACTAAAAATACAAAACATTAGCTGGGCATGGTGGCGCGTGCCTGTAATCCCAGCTACTCAGGAGGCTGAGGCAGGAGAATTGCCTGAACCCAGGAGGCGGAGGTTGCGGTGAGCCGAGATCGCGCCATTGCACTCCAGCCTGGGTAACAAGAGCGAAACTCCGTCTCAAAAAAAAAAAAAAAGAAAATAGAAACTTCTTCCTTTCTTCTTTCCAGTCAGTTACTGAGCTTTTCAGTTGTTATAATCTAAAGTATTCTTATGATCTGTGTAAACTCTGAACAAACTTCTTTACTCAATAAAATTATTTTTTTGGCTAAAAAAAGTCATACTGCTTTGAGATTCACCCATGTTGTTACACATGTGTGCAGTTGATTCTTGTTTTTAATGGCCGGTGAGCATTTGACGGCTTTACAAACATTTGTTATCCAGTCACAAGTTGATGGACATTTGGGTTATTTCCAGACAAATAAAGCTGCTATGAATGTTTATGTGAATACATATTTTCATAACTCTTGGGTAAATATTTAGGTGTAGGATGGCTTGGCTGTATGGGTGATGTATATTGAAATATTTGAGAAATTGCCAAACTGTTTTCCAAAGTGAGTGTATCATTGTCCATTTC
>NW_022436989.1:11509320-11552379 GCF_009761245.1 Sapajus apella | reverse complement strand
CAAAGTGCTGGAATTACAGGCGTGAGTCACCACCCCTGGCCATGGTTTGTATTTTCTCAATGATGAATGATGTTGATTTCTTTAGCCATTTGTATATTTTCTTTGGTGAAGTGTCTATTCAAATATTGCACTTCCTCCCCAACACTTTTGAAGTATTTAAAAAAAAAATTTTTTTTGAGACAGAGTCTCACTCTGTTGCCAGGCGCCAGGCTGGAGTGCAGTGGCACAATCTCGGCTCACTACAACCTCCACCTCCTGAGTTCAAGCAATTCTCCTGCCTCAGCCTCCTGAATAGCTGGGACTACAGGCGCACACCACTATGCCCAGATAGTATTTTTAGTAGAGACAGGGTTTCACCATGTTGGCCAGGCTGGTCTTGAACTCCTGACCTCGTGATCTGCCCGCCTCGGCCTCCCGAAGTGCTGGGATTACAGGTGTGAGCCACCGCACCCGGCCTAAAATTTTTAAAATTAGTTTGGCTTCTGATTTCTGAGTTGTAATAGTTCTTTATATACTCAGAATACAACTCCTTTAACAGATACATATTTTGCAAATATTTTCTCCCATTCTTTGGCTTGCTTTTTTGTTTTCTTAACAGTGTACTTTTTTTTTTTTTAAACAAAGTCTTACCCTGTTGCCCAGGCTGGAGTGCAGTGGCATGATCATAGCTCACTGCAGCCTTAAACTCCTGGGCTCAAGCCATCCTCCCACCTCAGCCTCCCAAGTAGCTAGGACTACAGGCACATGCTACCTTGCCTGGCTTTTTTTTTTCTCTAGAGATTGGGGTTTTGCTATATTGCCCAGGCTGATCTCTAACTCCTGGGCTCAAGTGATCCCCCTGCCTCAGTCTCCCAAAGTGCTGGAATTACAGGAATGAGCCACTGTGCCAGGCCAACAGTGTACTTTGAAGAGCAAAAGTTTCAAAGTTTGATGATGACCCATTTATTGATTGCTTTTTTTAAATGAATTGTGCTTTTAGAGTCATTTGTATTAACTACGGGTTCTTATTTTTGGTATTGTCGATGCTCTGACATCTGGGGCCTTTCTGAGCCAAAAGGGGCTGCCCCTCCCAGGCAGAGTAAGCTAATTCCCAGAGACAGCAAAGGACATGCCTGCAAGCATGCCTTTCATATGTAAACTGATCAACCCAGAGCTCACACGCCCAACCACTTCCCTTAGTGGGTTCCCACACTCTGGACCATTATCTACCTGCCCTAGTCACCCCAGAACCTGGTACCAGACCACTAGGGACAGTACCTGTGGCTGAGAGCCACCAAATTGTTCAAACTGCCCAATACTAACCCTGACTAGCCTGCTTATCTTGCCTCATTCTATTTCCTCCTGTGAAAACCACGATAAAGGCTCCCACCCACAGCCCCCATCACCCCAGCCTGCTGTCTTGCTGAGTACTTCTCCACGTGGGCCTGCGTGGAGTCCCACGCCTCCCATCTCTAGGGACTGTGAGTATAACAAAAAACTCTTCCTTCATAACAATTATTTTCATATCTGTATGTCTTACCATACCCAATTAAAACAAACCTCAAGTACGATTAGAACTCACTTCTGAGAAATCTTTGCCTAACACAACCTCACAAAGATTTTCTATATGTTTTCTTCTAGAACAGAGGTCACCAAGCTATGGCCTGCGGGCCAGCGACTTGTTTTTCTAAATAAGGTTTTACTGGAACACCGCCATACTCTTCATTTTTGTCATGTTTTCGGCTGCTTTTGTGCTGTGACAGAGTTAAGCAGACCTGACAGAGACCGCACGGCACAGAAGCCTAAACCTCTGCTACCTCACCCTTTAAGAAATAGTATGATCACCTCTGTTTTAAACATTTCATAGTTTTAGCTCTTGCATTTAAATCTAAGAACCATTCTGAGTTAAATATTTTTATGATGTGAAAAGTTAAGTTTATTTTTGCGTATAAACATCCAGCTGTTTCTTCTTCAAACAAGACTATCCTTTCCACATTGAATTATGTTGGTAGTCATCAAACATTAATCAACCATATAGTTGTTTCTCAACTTTTTATTCTGTTCCGTTGATCTTCGTGTCTATTCTTCTACCAATGCCACCCCGTCACATCCACGGTGTCTTTCTAGTAAATCTTAAAATCATTCGGTATAAACCCTCCAATTTTACTCTTTTTTTCCTTCAAAATAGTTCTGGCTATTTTAGATATTTGAATTTCCATGATTTTTTAGAATTAACTTGTCAAACTCTTATTTTTTTGTTTGTTTTAAAGCCATCTCTAGTAACAAAAGAAAAAATAGGCTGGGGATGGTGGCTCACGCCTGTAATCTCAGCACTTTAGGAGGCCAAGGTGGGTGGATCACCTGAGGTCAGGAGTTAGAGACCAGCCTCGCCAACATGGCAAAACTCTAAGACCCATTTTCTATTAACTACATGTTGTTATTTTTGGTATTGTCGATGCTCGGACATCTGGGGCCTTGCTGAGCCTAAAGGGGCTGCCCCTCTTTTGTATACAAAATACTAAAGTTAGCCGGGTGCGGTGGTTCATGCCTGTAACCCCAGCACTTTGGGAGGCTGAGGAGGGTGGATCACGAGGTCAGGGGTTCGAGACCAGCCTGACCAACATGGTAAAACTCGGTCTTTACTTAAAAATACAAAAATTAGCTGGGCATGGTGATGCACACCTGTAATCCCAGCTACTTGGGAGGCTGAGGCAGGAGAATTGCTTGAACCTGGGAGGTGGAGGTTGCGGTGAGCCAAGACTGCGCCACTGCCCTCCAGCCTGGGCAACAGAGTGAGACTGTCTCAAAATAAATAAATAAATAAAACAAAATGCTAAATTTTTGTATTTTTAGTAGATACTAAAAATACAAAATTTAGTCAGGCTCAGTGGCGTGCAGCTGTAGAGTCAGCTACTTGGGAGGCTGAGACAGGAGAATTGCTTGAGCCTGGGAGGTAAGGATTGCAGCAAGCCGAGATCACACCATTCCGCTCCAGCCTGGGTGACAGAACAAGACCTTGTCTCAAAAACAAAACAAACCAAACCTGCTGAGATTTTGTGTGGGTTGCTTTGAATCTATAGATCAATTTAGAATTAACATCTTAATCCTACTGAGTCTTTCAATCCATTCACATGGTATTTCTGTATACTTTGGTCTTTCTAAACTTCTGTCAGCCCCTTGGGAGGCCAAGGGGAGTGAATCACCCGGGGTCAGGAGTTTGAGACCAGCCTGGCCAGCATGGTGAAACCCCCATCTCTACTAAAAATACAAAAAATTAGCTGGGCGTGGTGGTGTGTGCCTGTAATCCCAGCTACTCAGAAGGCTGAGACGGGAGAATCCCTTGAACCCAGGAGGCGGAGATTGCAGCGAGCCAAGATGGCGCCACCACACTCCAGTCCGGGCAACAAGAGCAAAATTCTGTCTCCCCCTCTCTCCCCCAAAAAAGAAACTCAGTATATCTAAAAGATACCTGCACCCCCATGTTTATTGCAGCAGAATTCACAATTGCCAGGATAGGAAGTCACCCTGTGTTTATCAATGGATGAAAAGAGAAAGAAAATGTGCTATGTACACACAACAAAATACTATCCAGCCATAAAAAAGAAATAAAATCCCATCATTTGTAGCAACAGGGATGGAACTGCAGGTTATTTTGCTAAATGAAGTACTCCAGGCACGGAAAGGCAAATCCTGCATGTTCTCACTCACACGTGGGAACGAAAACGTGGCTCCCGTGGAGATAGAGAGTAGACTGATGGTTATCAGAGGTTGGGAAGAAAAGTAGTGGGGGGGAGGATGGAGAGAAGTCGGATGATAGGTACAAAAATGCAGTCAGCTAGAGGAAATACGTTCTAGTGTTCTATAGGACAGCAGGAAAACTACAGTTCATAATTTATAGTTAATATATTTATGGTATATTTCAAAATAGCTCAAATAGAAGAATTGTAATGTTCCCAACACCAAGAAAAGATAAATGTTGGAATTACCCTGATTTGATCATTACTCATCACATACATATATCAAAATAACACATGTATCCCAAAATATGTACAACTATGATATATCCCCTCCAGAAAAAGAACCCCTTTTCTTTTCCTTTTTTTTTTTTTTTTTTGAGACAGAGTTTTGCTCTTGTTGCCCAGGCTAGAGTGCAATAGCGCCTTCTTGGCTCACTGCAACCTCCCCTACCACGTTCAAGCGATTCTCCTGCCTCAGTCTCCCAAGTAGCTCAGATTACAGGCATGCACCACCACACCCAGCTAATTTTGTATCTTTTGTAGAGATGGGGTTTCACCTTGTTGGTCATGCTGGTCTTGAACTCCTGATCTTAGGTGATCTAGCTGCTTCAGCCTTCCAAAGTGCTGGGATTATAGATGTGAGCCACTGCACCTGGCCAAGAACAGCCTTTCATTTCTACCTTGTCTGTGGCCTCCCAAACCAAAATACAGGTCTCAGCCCATTTCAAGGGCTCCCCACCTGGTCCTCGATCTCCTTGACTCCCCTTGGACCCAAGAAGTATGGCTTCTCTGCCTTTCCCTCTAGTGGATGGCCTTGGACAAAACCCGCCTCACACTGACAGAGACAGAAGGGGTAATCCAAGGGAGGTGAGTGAGAAGTTACCTGCAGCAGAGGGAACTTTTGAGAGAAGAAACCAGGTAGCCATGAGGCCTTCAAAAACAGAAGGCTGTCGAGGCAGACTCGAAGGGAGAATATATGTGAATTAGCAAGCGCAGGAGATAAAGAGAGCACTAAGTATTAGAAAGAAGTGAAAATGGGGCCGGGCGCGGTGGCTCATGCCTGTAATCCCAGCACTTTGGGAGGTTGAGGCGAGTGGATCACTTGAGGCCAAGAGTTCGAGACCAGCCTGGCCAACATGGCAACCCCCACCCCTCCCGTCTCTACTAAAAATACAACAATTAGCTGGGCGTGGTGGCAGGCACCTGTAATCCCAGCTACTCGGGAGGCTGAGGCAGGAGACTCTCTTGAACCCAGGAGGGAGAGGCTGTAGTGAGTTAAGATCACATCATTGCACTCCAGCCTGGGTGACAGAGTAAGATTCCATCTCAAAAAAAAAAAAAAAAAAAAAAGTGAAAATAGGAATAGGGAAAGGATAAGGAGATTTTTAATTTTTTAAAAAGCTGTGTTAAGGCTGGGCACGGTGGCTCACGCCTGTAATCCTAGCACTTTGGGAGGCCAAGGTGGGTGGATCACCTGAGGTCAGGAGTTCAAGACCAATCTGGCCATCATGGTGAAACCCCACCTTTATAAAAAAATAATAAAATAAAATAAATAAAAAGCTGTGTTAAGCTAATCAAGTTCCATGAGATCATGCAGAGGTGCGGCTACCATAGTATCTAAAGGACTCTGAAGCGGGCAGCCTGCCTGGTTCGAACCCTCCCCCCCCCCCAATTATTCACTGTGCAATCCTGGGTAAGTTACCTAAACTCTGTGCCTCAGTTTCCTCATTTGTGACGGTTGTTGTAAGTGTCAAGTTATTGCATGTAAAGTACTGCAGACAACTCCTGGCCCTTAAGCACAAGAGACCTGTTTTTAGCTCTTTCATCATATGTACCTATGAGTTCATCCACCTGGATTTTACTGGCATTCCAAGATGTCCTTGCACAGTGCCAAAAGTTGTTGTTCACAATTGTACTCACAGTCTGTGTACTCTTATTAGAATATGGGCAGGAGCTTGGATGGATTTGCCTACTAGAGAAAGTGGGCATGTAGGGAGCATTTTTAAAATATTTGCATTGAGGTGGTCTTTCATTGCAGTGGGAGCAGAATTTGACAGGCAGTAGGGTGGTGAGGTGCAGCTCCACACTCACCAGCTGAGCCGTGTGAGCAAATATTGGACTCCTTTATTTTTGAAACAGAGTCTCACTCTGTTGCCCAGGCTGGAGTGCAGTGGTACAATCTTACCTCACTGCAGCTTCTGCTTCCCGGATTCAAGTGATTTTCGTGCCTCAGCCTCCTGAGTAGCTGGGACTACAGGTGCGCACCGCCATGCCCGGCTAATGTTTTTTGAATTTCAGTAGAGGCAGGGTTTCACCATGTTGGACAGTCTGGTCTTGAAATCCTGACCTCTGGTGATCAGCCTGCCTCGGCCTCCCAAAGTGCTGGGGTTACAGGTGGGAGCCACCGAGCCCAGCCATCAGGCTCCTTCTACCGTGTGTTACATTTAATCATTCGACTTGCATAACTCTAGCTTCCTGCCTGCCCTAGACACGTGCGGCTTTGTTGCAAAACTGACATGCTTTAAAATTAATTTGAAATGCATGCATCTGTTGCTATCCCAAAGATGGCAATAGAGCTGCACGGCATTTCTAGAGACCACCACCATTTCCTTCCTTCCTGAGCAGAGCATTTAACTTCCTTCTCAAACTACTGACTATCTGGGGCAGTGTGCCATGATGCCCCGGGGAAGCTCTGTGGATCTGGAAGGCAGCTTGGGACATCTGGTCTGGCCAGCCCACCCACGTAATGCATTCAGCAGACCTGCCACCTACACAGAGGGCTGAGCCTCTGAGCTCCCACAGGCTCTGCCCTATAAGCAAAGACTGAAGATTCTTTGTTCATAAAGAAAAGAGAAGAAAGAAAAGAGGCAATTAAACAGAATGGCAGGAGCTCGCAGTCTGTCAGTTTCTGGAGAGCCATGCCAGGATCTCGCCTATCTTTGTAGGCTGCTCAGTAGAAATGAGGCACCCAGTGGGTGCTGGCTGATGTCTCCCTCCTCTCCCTTGGCAGGGTCCCTTCTGAGGGCCCCACTCCTCCATCTGCAGCAATCCCCTGCACCCCCGTGGGCTTCCTTCTTCCCGCCACCTCTGCGTGCTGGGCCCTCTGGGTTCTGTCTTCCTCCTACTGGGAGCTCCTTTCCAAATGACCTCCTGTCCTCTGTGGGCCCAGACCTCCGCTTCTGTGCTATGAATCCCCCGTCTCCAACTCTGGCCGGATCTCTCTTCTCAATACCCAGTGGCCACTTCCATCCATGTCCCCCAGGCATCTTAAATTCAGCATTTCCAAAGCGGAATTCGCAAGTTTCCCAGATGCTCTTGCACCTGGGTTCCTCGTCCAGCCCAGGACACCACCTTTCCCCGACTCACTCTGCCTAAAACCCAACTCTTCTTTGACGTCTCCCTCCCTCTTTCCCTCATGCCTAACGATAGTAATGGTGTTGCTGATATGTGTTGCGTACATCCAGCGTGCTGTTTCCTTTGATACACCTGTTGCATGAGGTAGGTGCTGCTATCAGCAGCATTTCGTAGATGAGGAAGTGGGGTGCAGAGAGCTGGCTCAAGGTGACAGAGCTGATGGAGAGCGAGGCTGAGACTGGCGTCTGTTTGATTCCAGAGTCTGAGCCTTTTGTGCCACTCTGCCTACCCTTGATCACCACATGCCCTAAAAACAAAACAAAACCCAAAACGCTCCACCACTCAACAATTTTGGTGACCACTATCCCATCTCTGTGAGGGCTGGGAGTCCCCAGAAAACACAGAAGTAGCTCCCAGGCCTATAATTCACCCCAAGGCTTTTGGCTCTAAAAATCTGGTAAACAGCCACCTTGGCCCAAGCCAACACCGCATGGCCCGGCTTCCCCTGGGCCCAGCAAGGCTGAAATCGAGTCTAGAAGGTGGAAAGGAGGGAAGGGAGGCTCCTCTGTCCTTCTCGCTTCAGAGAAAACCTTCGCCAGTCTCAGCGTCATCAGTACACATGTGGCCTGCTCTTCAGCGGACCTCGCCGGTATTGCCTTCCAGGATTTCAGGCAGAGATGGGGCCCCTGAGGCCGCCCTGGGAAGCCTGAGGTGTGGAGGGGGATTCAGGATGTGCTTCTGTTTGTGTGTGTGCAAGTGTGAGTATGAGTGTGTGTGTGTGAATGCGGAGGTGGCTGAGTGTATGCATGTGTGTGTATGTGTATTTGAGTGTCATGTGGGTGTGGTGTGTG
Source organism: Sapajus apella (assembly GCF_009761245.1). Lineage (NCBI taxonomy): Eukaryota > Metazoa > Chordata > Mammalia > Primates > Cebidae > Sapajus > Sapajus apella. Next base: position 11,544,458 of record NW_022436989.1, on the reverse strand, counting down.
TACGTGTGCGCATGTGTATGTAAATGTAATTTTGTGGGTGTGTGTGCATGAGTGTGTGTATGTGTGAGAGTGTCATGTAGGTATGTGTGTTGTGTGTGTGAATGTGGACGTGCATTGGGTGGCTGTATACAAGTGAGTGTTAAGTGTATGTGTGTGCATGGGTGAGGGTGGGTGAGTGTTGTGTGGGTGTGAGTGCTATGTGGAGGTGAGTGTGGTGTGAGTGTGCATGAGTGTGCGTGTGTGTGAGAGCATGTTATGTGTGAGTGTGGATGTGCATGTGGGTGAGTGTATACATGTGGGTGAGTGTTATGTGGGTGTATGTGTATGCGGGGGTGAGTGTTGTGTGAGTGTGTGTGAGTGTGTGGTGTGTGTGGACACAGAATTTATCTGATCCCAAACCATTTTCATACCCATTCTCCCATTCGGAGGCCCGTGAAATGCCCCAAGCACTCCCAGTCCCTCCCTGCCTGTGGAAGGGACGCCCCTCCGCGGCCTCCTGCGTGGACGGGACGCCCCTCCGCGGCCTCCTGCGTGGACGGGACGCCCCTCCGCGGTCTCCTGCGTGGACGGGACGCCCCTCTGTGGTCTCCTAGCACAGCCCACCTTGCCACAGTGGCCATTTCCTGCTTGCATGGGTAATTATTTGTATCATCTTCTCTGCTCCTTTTAACTAGACGCCTCCTGAAGACACACAGCGTTCAGTCTGTCATTGTCTTCCCAAAACCACCTGCACACAGTAGGTGCTCAACAAATAGCTGGCGAAGGCCGGGCACAGTGGCTCACACCTGTCATTCCAACACTTTGGGAGGCCAAGATACGAGGATCCCTTGAGCCCATGAGTTCGAGACCAGCCTGGTCAACAGAGAGAAACCGGTTTCAATTTAAAATGTATATAACTGCTGAACTCGTATCAACCCAACCCCCCACTCAGTGCTCTCCACAGGGTCTCTGGGGTGTTTTCTCTCCCCTACATTTCTGCTTTCAGCCCCAGGACACCTGCCCCAGCAGCCTGGGGTGAGTAGGTGGGTGCTTCGGTAAGGGTGAACTCCACATGACATCAACATCCCTGGTCTGCAAGTCGTCACAGAGAGGCTAAGAACGCGGCTGAGGCGCTGGAGGGGCGGTGCGTGGTGACTTGGCAGTAGGAGCAGCGCCTTCCCACGCACTTCACCTGCCTCTGCAAGATGATAGCGACGGCAGCGTTGGCAAAGCTCTGAGTGACGTCAGACCCCAAGTCACAGCACTGTAAAAACAGGCCTAGTGTTTTCAGGGTCGGAAAAAGTCATTTTTCAGTGTGCTGAAATAATGTACAGCAAGTTGAAAATGGATTTGAATGAACTAAAAAGCCGAAGAGAGAAGGCAGCCTGATGCACGGCTGACTCTGCTCTTTGATGTGGAAATGAAGCCTAGCCTCCTGGGGCTTGGCCTTTGTAAAGATCAGCCTCGGAAGATGGAACTTGCCAGTGAAGGCATCTGTCCCCCGCACCGGTGTCCCAGGCTCTGGCCCCGGCCCACAAAAAGGAGACACTGTTGAGCAGAGCTGCCGCTAGGCAGGGGCTCGCTGGTGACTGCAGCTGGTTCAGCTTTTCTTGTTTCCATTTTGCTGTGGTCACTTGACTTTAGAAGTTGCTGGAGGTACCTTTCCACCCCCTGCTCAGACCAAGGGCTGGGTTGGTTTTGCAGGTGGAATCACTTTCCCTTTTCTCTGGACTTGATTTTCAGGCCAGTGGACTTGCACAGCCTTCGTTTTGCCTGCTGTCCCTCCTCCCGTCCTTGGCTGTGTTCCTGAATGTTAGGACAGTGTTCGTAAGGGAGGGTGGGTTGGAGCAGAATGAAAACTCAACCATTTTTGCCTGACAGCGGATTTAATAGAGGTTTTAGTAGAGGAGACCTTAGCATTTAACTAACGATTTATTAAATATATGTTTTCCATATGTCTTCTTACAAGAGATTTTCAACATCAACCTTGTATTAAAGAACAGAATACACGTAAAATTTCCGTTTTGTCCCCATCATGCAGAAACAGAAGTTTCCAGTAGATGGCGCCAAAGGCTGCCTTTTCTCCGCCTCCCCGCGCGCTCTGGGTCGTTTCGCGATCAGCACGTTCTCTCTGAGAAAATGACGTTTCCTTCTCCGCGCAGACCCACGCGAGGTGCGCGCCGCCGCGGAGAGTCCCGGTAAGATGCCGGGCAAGCAAAGCAGCCCCGGGGGCTGCAGCCCTGGGCGGTAAAGCCAGCCGCCAGGAATCCCGGTGTGCACATCGCTGACGGGTTTTCGTGCCGGCTCCGTCTCGGAGCGGCGGCCCTGCAGGCCCGGGGGTCGGGGCTGCCTCCCGTCCGCTGCCCCCGTCCCCCCACCGGCGCCCAGCGAAGCAGCTGCCCGGACGCTTTGAGAAGGTGAGTGCTGGAACTCCAGGACAGGAAGAAGACTCTGATCTCGGTCTTCAAAGACCACAAAGCGTGAGCTCCCCCGGCCTGGCCACGTGGCGAGGCTGTACCCGGGCGAGCGGGAAGGAAAACGCCGCGCTCCGAGTTCCAATTACTGCCGGCGGCCGAGTCAGCTGGTGCTCAAACCCTCTCGCCCCGAAGAAGGGGCTGGATTCCTTTTCATGCCTTGCTTAAGGGAGGGGAGGGGAGAGCCTAGCTGACGCGGAATTTACAGAAGCAGAACAAGCAAGTTAGATACGGAGGCTGGTCACTAGGAGGCAGGGGGTCCCCATGATTGCTGATGACTAAGGAGAGTATCCGCAAGTGGTTCCCATGATGGCTGGTTACCAAGGCGGGTATTTGGTACTTGCCGTACCGTCAATCAACGGGGTATTCACAATAGCGAGTGGGCTTGCGGAGCAGGATATGGCTACAATGGTTATACGTTTCTATAGTTCTGAGTGCAGCATGACCCAGGTGTGCGCTCAAGGGGGAAATGGTGGGAGCGGTGAGGCGGAGGTTAAGATGGAGTCTGTCTGGCTCTCAGCAAGATGGAGTCTGTGAGGCTAACACAGGGTAGGTTAGCACAAGGCCTTGTCTCTAAAACAAAAATTTAAATCAAAAAAATTAGCCAGACATGGTGGCGTGCTTGAGCCAGGGAGGTCAAAGCTGCAGTGAGCTGTGATCATGCTACTGCATTCTAACCTGGGCAATGAGCAAGACCCCATCTCAACAAACGATCAAGTAAAAACAAAAAACAAAACCAAACCCCACGAGATCCTAAGGTTCCCAAGGCCTCTCTTCTTGCATTGGGCCCATGACTCTGCCTCAGGGTGTGACCAGGACATGAATGGAGAAGAAGGATAGGGAAATGGTAAAGGGGACAGGATTGTCCCCAAGTACTTCCCCAGTTTTGGGGAAGAGTGCTGGCAGGTGAGGAAACCAGAGAATGAGAAACCCCGGCTGAACACTGACGTTGAGCCTGAATGCTAATGTATTGCCATCTGCATGCGTAGCTCAGTGTAAACTGCAAAGAGATGTGCTTCTTGGCCTCCAGGAATTAACGATCAGGTGGAAAGAAAGTTCATTCCGCCCAGGGATGCATTGGAGCCAGCTGACACCCATGAGCTGACCGCTCACATCTCTGCGCAATGACACCATGACATAGCGTCAGTAGTTTTGAATCCGCCATGTAGGAGTATTCACACCACAGAAATCAGCAAACTCCACAAATCAGGGCTCCCTCCTCCCCCTCACCGAGAGCTGAATGTTAAACATTTCCCTGAACATTGGTGATTCTGCCTCGCTATAGCACAAACTGCTTAAATAAAGGTAGGATAGGACCTTTTGCCACAGTCAGAAAGCAATTGAAAGCGTCATGGGCTTGGGTGTAAGGTCAAGCTCTTCCACTGATTGACTATCTGACTCTGATGATCTCTGCCTCAGCTTCTGCCTCTCTTTAATGAGACTAATACTATCTACCCTACTTAGTTACAGAGTGGCTGGGTGGCTCACATGAGATCAGTCTGTGTGAATGCTATTAAATTATAATGGATTTGATCACGGTAACAGAGGCAGCCTTAAAATTCGTAAAATTATGAGAATGAGGCCTACTGATTCCCAGTTTTATAAGGAATACATATGATAATGCATACTTGTTTCATTTCCCATTTATTTAACAGCACTTATTCATGCTTCCCATATACTAGACACTGCTAGTTGGCAGTCTGAAGATGTAAAAACACTTTGTAGATTACAAAGTTTTTTTTTTTTTTTTTTTTTTTTTGAGGCAGTCTTGCTCTTGTCACCAGGCTGGAGTGCAATGGCACAATCTCAGCTCACTGCAACATCCAATTCCCTCATTCAAGTGATTCTCCTGCCTCAGCCTCCCAAGTAGCTGGGATTACAGGCACTCGCCACCACGCCCAGCTAATTTTTGTGTCTTTAGTAGACATGGAGTTTCACCGTGTTGGCCAGGATGGCCTCGATCTCCTGATCTTGTGATCCCCCTGCCTTGGCCTCCTAAAGTGCTGGGATTACAGGCGTGAACCACCATGCCCTGCAAGCTTTCCAGATACAGTCTCACTCTGTCTCCCAGGCTGGAGTGCAATGGCGTGATCTTGGCTTATTTCAACTTCTGCCTCCTGGGTTCAAACGATTCTCCTGTCTCAGACTCCCAAGTGGCTGGGACTACAGGCATGGATCACCACGCCCAGCTAATTTTTGTATTTTTAGTAGAGATGGGGTTTCACCATGTTGGCCAGGCTGGTCATGAACTCCTGACCTCAAGTGATCCGTCCACCTTGGCCTCCCAAAGTGCTGGGATTACGGGTGTGAGCCATGGAGCCCAGCTGATTACAAAGCTTTTATGCAAGTCTTTTGTAAAGTAGAAGGCATCGTGCAAGGAAAAATATTGTTGTTTTTCTCAACTTTCTTCATCTCTTCCAGTCTGGACACACTTGCGTTTTCACTACAACACAACCTGCAACTAGTATTATACCCTGATTTTATACCCTAATATTATACCAAGTATTAGACCAATGGTGTAGAAATGAAACCAAGACAAGAAAACATCCTTGCAATATTTCGTTGACTAAAAAAAGGCCATACCAAAATTTGTACAACATAATTTCTATGTATGTCTTATGAATCGAGAAGAATATACATTGAAATATTCACAGTGGCTATCTCTAGGTGGTAAGATCATTTTAATTAGCCTTTCTTGCTCATGTGTAATTTTTACTTTCGCTACAAGAATTGCCTGTGAAATTTTGGAGATAAAAACTGAGAAATAAAAGATCTTCAGGCAGCTACTTATTTTGTAGAATTACAAATGTGGCTTGAAAGGAGCTTTACAGATCATCTGCTTTCATAAGATGGGGAAACTGAGGCTGAGGGAGATGGAGAAGAAGTAACAGAGTGTCAGGCCTTTCTCTGATTTTGCATTATCTTTTTTTCTCTCCAAATGTATGTGCAGAGCTTTCAAAATTAATCTAAACCTGTATACTTTATAATTAGATTCTCATCTTTCATTATCTTTCCACTTTTTGATGTATCTGCTTCCTCTAGTATGGTCATTTTTCTTCGCCTTGTTTCTATTTTTTTTTTTTTTTTTTTTTGAGGCAGAGTTTTGCTCTTGTTGTCCAGGCTGGAGTGCAATGACATGATCTTGGCTCACCACAACCTCCGCCTCCCGGGTTCAAGAGATTCTCCTGCCTCAGCCTCCCAAGTAGCTGGGATTATAGGCATGTGCCACCACACCCAGCTAATTTTGTATTTTTTAGTAGAGATGAGGTTTCTCCATGTTGGCCAGGATAGTCTCGAACTCCTGACCTCAGGCGATCCACCCGCCTTGGCCTCCCAAAGTGTCGGGATTACAAAGCGTGTGCCACCGAGCCTGGCCTCTAATTTTTTTTTTTTAACGTTCAACTGACTGCTTGGTTTCTCTTCTCTTTGAAAGACTCTGGATGTAAATAAGCCTTTTATTCCAATCAGTGGCCTCTTTAATCATTTCTTCTCACATTTGCTTTCTGGTCTCTACCAACTAATTTCTTAGAAATTTGCAAGGGTGAATCACAATGCCTCTGAGCCATGATACCCAGAATCAGAAAACTGCTTTTTTAATTTGATGTAGATTGAAGTGTTTTTCATCCATGTAATAGGATACAATGTAATATACCGGCCTTTGCTTTCTGGACCTCAGGGTTTACATTTGCCAAGTGGATGTTTTCCCAGCTCGTATGATGACTGCTTCTTGCTGAAAGCATCTTGGAAAATCTGAAGCCCTTTCCACCTCAACAGCACAGGCCGGGTGGGTGTGGAGGGCTCACCCCTGTAATTCCAGCAGTTTTGGGGACAGAGGCAGGAGGATTACTTGAGTTCAGGAGTCCAAGACAAGACTAGGCAACATAGTAAGATCCTGTCTCTATTAAAAATAAATTAGCTGGCCATGGTGGCACATGTGAGCTATGATCGTGGCACTGCACGCCAACCCAGGAGCTCAGATGAGCTGCCTGCTTTGGCTCCCAAAGTGCTGGGATTATAGGCATGAGCCACTGCACCTGGCCATTAGCAGCCTGATTTAAAAAGGTAAAAAGAAATATGGCAATAATTGTAATAATGTAATCAATATTAAAAATGGTTATTGGGGGCCAGACACAGTGGCTCACACCTGTAATCCCAGCACTTTGGGAGGCCAAGGTGGGTGGATCACCTGAAGTCAGGAGTTCGAGACCAGCCTGACCAACATGGAGAAACCCAGTCTCTACAAAAAAATACAAAATTAGCTAGGCGAGGTAGCACATGCCTGTAATCCCAGCTTTTTGGGAGGCCGAGGCAGGAGAATCGATTGAACCAGGGAGATGGAGGTTGCGGTGAGCCGAGAGTGCCATTATACTCCAGCCTGGGCAACAAAAGTGAAACTCCATCTCAAAAAAAAAAAAAATTATTGTTGTTACATTCTTTTGCTCCTACAAAGTCTTCAAAACCCAGTGTGGCTTTTACACTGAGGGCGCGTCTCTGTTCCAATAGCCACAGCGGAAGTGGTCAGCAGCCGCCTGAGGCTGGCGGCCTGCAGGCTGGACAGCACCGGTCCAGGTGTATCCAGCAACGTACTGAGGATGGCAGGATGGAAAGGAGGAGTATGAAATCGTCCCTGGAATGTCCAAGCGGATTCAATGTTATTGGTTAAAGATGTCCACTAGGTGGCGCTATATTCAAGGAATGAAAATTTACTATGTGGCAGGGATTATTAATATATGCAATTATTTGTAGATATAATTCAGCATCTCCACCATCCCTGCAAGATGAGTAAGAGGACCTTCATTTCGCAGATGAGGAAAATGAACCTGAAGTAACATCGGTGTCTAGTGAAAGGGTTTCTAGCTGGCAAGCAGAGGAGGCAGGAATCAAGCCCAGCGTGTCTGGTGACGGAGCCCAGAGGGTTCCCAGATCTGCACCCTTCATCCTCACCCATCTGCCAGCCACACAGAGGTCCTGGATGTCTGGTGGGCGATGAGCAAGTGACTGAGAGTCCATGTGATGAGGTTGCTCAGGCTGATGTGACAACAGTGAGAAGAGGTGTCTCATCTCATCCCTAACCAGACAGCCTTAGGGACGGCATCTTGGAGCCGCCAACTGAGGAGAGCGACATCCCTGATAAAGAGGCAGATTCACCGACCTCATCTTTGTCATTGCACAAAATGGCGCCCTACAGCCTACTGGTGACATGGCTGCAGAAAGCTCTGGGTGTGCGGCAGAACCACGTGGCCTCAGTCCTGTGCCAACGGGCCAAGGTGGCAATGAGCCACTTTGAGCCCAATAAGTACATCCACTATGACCTAGAGAAGAGCATTAACATTGTTCGCCAGGGCCGGGTGCGGTGGTTCATGCCTATAATCCCAGCACTTTGGGAGGCCAAGGCAGGCAGATCACGAGGTCAGGAGTTCGGGACCAGCCTGGCCAATATGGTGAAACCCCATCTCTACAAAACAAATAAAGAATTAGCCAAGCATGGTGGTGCACGCCTGTAGTCCCGGCTACTCTCTTGGGAGGCTGAGGCAGGAGAATCACTGGAACCCGGGAGGCAAAGGTTGCAGTGAGCTGAGATCACGCCACAAAACAAAACAAAACAACAAACATTGACCTGGGGCTCTCAGCAGCCATGGCCACGCAGGCACTGGCCCATGGCCTCAAGTGCAAGTCCCAGTTCGCCATCACTCCAGGCTCTGAGCAGATCCGCGCCACTGTTGAGCAGGACGGCTACGCACAGATCTTGAAGGATGAGGGCGGAATTGTCCTGGCCAGTGCTTGTGGCCCCTGCATTGGCCAGTGGGGCAGGAAGGACATCAAGAAGGGAGAGAAGGACACAATTGTCACATCCTACAACAGGAACTTCATGGGCTGCAACACCGCGAACTCTGAGACCCATGCCTTCATCATGTCCCGAGATTGTCACAGCCCTGGCCATTGTGGGACCCCTCAAGTTCAACCCAGAGACTGACTACCTGACCAGCAAGGGTGGTGAGAAGTTCAGGCTATAGGCTTCGGGTACAGATGGGCTTCCCTAAGCAGTTTGACCCAGGGAAGGACACCTACCAGCACCTCCCCACAAGGACAGCCGCAGGCAGCACGTGGTCGTGAGCCCCACTAGCCAGCGCCTGCAGCTCCTGGAGCCTTTTGACAAGTGGGATGGCAAGGACCTGGAGGACCTGCAGATCTTCATCATGGTCAAAGGGAAGTGTATGACTGACCACATCTCGGCTGCCGGTCCCTGGCTCAGGCTCCATGGCAGTTGGACAGCATCTCCAGCAACCTGCTCATCGGTGCCGTCAATGCTGAAAACGGCAAGGCCAACTCCCTGCGCAGTGCGGTCACCCAGGAGTTTGGCCCTGCTCTTGACACTGCCCTCTACTAAAAGAAACATGGCCTAAGGTGGCTGGCGATCAGAGACGAGAACTACAGGGAGGGCTTGAGCCAGGTGTACACAGCGCTGGAGTGACCTCGGGGGCCCATCCATCATCACCGAGGGCTTTGCCAAGATCCACAAGACCAATTATCAAGCACCCCAGTGGGACCTAGCAGACAATCCTCCTAAACCACACCTTTGGTGCTGGCAGCACCTTCAACAGAATTAAGGAGTTGCAGCAGTGAGGGTGGCACCTCCCGTTCCTACCCCCTGCACCCAGTGCTGGCGTCATGTTCAAGTTCAGCGCCATGTGCGCCATCAGCGATCCGATCCATCCAGCCATGACTTTTTTTTATCTTTTGAAATGGAGTCTTGCCCTGTTGTCCAGGCTGGAGTGCAGTGGCACCCCATGGCTTTTTTTTTTTTTTTTTTTAAAGGAGGCTTGCTCTGTCACCCAGGCTGGAGCGCAGTGGCACGATCTTGGCTCACTGCAACCTCCGCCTCCTGGGTTCAAGCAATTCTCCTGCCTCAGCCTCCTGAGTAGCTGGGATTACAGGCGCCTACCACCATGCCCAGCTAATTTTCTGTATTTTTAGTAGAGACAGGCTTTTACCCCGTTAACCAGGATGGCCTCGGTCTCCTAACCTCATGTTTTGCCACCTTGACCTTCTAAAGTGCTGGGATTACAGGCGTGAGCCACCGTGCCTGGCCCCAGTCATGCCTTCTTATCCCAAGATGGTATGAGCAGACATGCTTCCTGCTCCCTGCTCAGCCCACGGAGTGACTGTGGGTGGGTGGGTGAGGGGGGTTCTTAAAATAACTTTTTAGCCCCTGCCTTCCTATTTTTAGTTTGGTTCAGATCTTAAGCAGCTCCATGCAACTGTATTTTTGATGACAAGACTCCCATCTAAAGTTTTTCTACTGCCTGATCATTTCATTGGTGGCTGAAGGATTCTAGAGAATCTTTTGTTCTTGCAAGGAAAACAAGAATCCAAATTTTTTTTTGTAAAAAAGAGGCAGATTCAGCAAGCTGCTGCAGGGAGGTGTTGAGGGCAGCTCTGTGGAGATGGCACATAACCCCATGTGGCTAAAATACGGCCCAGGGTTTGCGGCAGTGTGAACGTGCCGGGCGAGAGCAGTAGAGGTGTCAGCAGTGGGCACAGCACCAAGGGTATTCGACCTCCAGGCGATTGATAGAAAGGGTTTTACTCCTTAGAGGGCTCCACACCCCGGATGCAGAGCGTTGAGCAAATGAGGCACCTGGTCCAGGGATGATCCGGCCTTCACCCTGCCTTTACAAATTTGAATGGCAAGTTTAACCACACACAGTTACCCTGCAGTGTGGGACCTGGCCCAGCCAACAGAACGGAGCAGGAGCTCTGGGAGGTGCTTGGTGATTGCACCATATGATTTGGAGCCCCACAGATCTAAACTCAAGCTCTGGCTTTGCCGTTCACGAGTACAGTAACTTCCGGCAACCCTCAATTTCCGAATCGTCAAGTAGGGTTAATGCTGGGATCCGTGGGTTGAGCTGTTGTGAGGATTAAATGAAGCGTTGCTTGCAAAGTCATGGTTAGCAAAGCAGTCCCACGGTGGAGCGTTCAGGACCACGAGTGGATGGTGGCACCGGACTCTGAAATTCTCATCCAGGTCCCTTCCTGTGTCGCACACAGGTCAGCACGTGGCCGGGCACAGGATACCTGCCTCATGAGCCACATGTTCATTCAGGAACCATTCCAGCCTTACACACCAGGCCCTGGGGAGGACAAGATGCTTCTCCTTAATGGAGCTGATAGCCTGGTGGGGAAGATAGGCGGTAGTTAAATGACACGATGAACGTATAAATACAGCGACAAGTGTCTCGGGGAACTCCGTGTTCTAATTGGGGAGGTGGAAAAAGCCTTTCTTGGTGTGTGAGTTTCCCAGCACTGGCGTGACGAAGTACCACAAACTGAGGGGCTTGAACCAACAGGATTTTCTTCTCACGTTTCTGCAGGCTGGAAGTTCAAGGCTGAGGCCAGGGAGGGCTGTGCGCACCCTCGAGGCTCATGTCTCGAAATAAATAAATAAGTAATTGTTCTATAGAATTGTATTGATTTAAGAAAATGTTCAGAATAGATTTACAAGCAAAAAATTAAAAAGGTATATATACATATGTGTTGATTTGTGTAGAGAATAAGACATACAAGCTTTTTGAAAAACAGACTCAAATGCTAACTTATCTAGGTGGTAGGATTGCAATGTTTTTTTTCTATCTGAATTTTTCTATGTTTGCTGCATGGAACCATTATAATTAATTTTAAAAAGCAAATATATTTATTTCATTTTTTTCCTGAAAACTGAAAACAACTGTTCATAAGAAGGAGATCCCTTCCTGCCCCTTCCCAGCATCTGGCTTTGCTAGAGATTCCTCGGCTGGTGGACGCCCCACCCCAGTGTCTGCTTTTGGTGTCACATGACTTTCTCCTCTGCGTCCCTGTCTCTGTGTCCAAACATCTCTTTCCTTCTGAGAACACCAGTCGTTGGATGTATGGTCCTTCCTCCTCCAGCATGACCTCATCTTTTCCTGAGTATATCTGCAAAGACCCCATTTCCAAATAAAGTCACTTTTTTTTTTTTTTTTTTTGAGATGGAGCCTTGCTCTGTTGCTGGAGGGCAATAATGCGATCTCAGCTCACTGCAACCTCCACCTCCCTGATTCAAGCAATTCTCCTGCCTCAGCCTCCGGAGTAGCTGCTATTACAGGTGCCTGCCACCACGCCTGGTTAATTTTTGTATTTTTTCAGTAGAGATGGGGTTTCACCATTTTAGTCAGGGCTTATGGCGCCTGACCATAAGGTCACTTTCATAGCTACTGGGGGGTTGGGACTTCAATGTATCTTTTAGGGGAACACAACTCAACCCACATCAGTTGGGGAAATGAAATTTGAGCCAAGATCTACAGCTTGAGAAAGGCATATCCAGTCAGAGGTCAGGAAGTAGGTTCTGGGCAGGATGTGGCCTGTGCAAAGGTCCTGGGGCAGGAGGGAGCACAGCACCTACAAAGGACTGAATGAGGGCAGAGAAAGGGAGGGGCTGTGGGCACTGATTATCTGCAGGAGTGAAAGAGTTGCTAGATATTGTTGTTTTTGTACAAAGGATCACACAGGACAGGTCTTGGTGCTCTGTCTGGTAGGATTGTGCCGTCCAAGCTGCCCAATCTGCTTTCCTGCTGTATGCCTTATACCCAGTTCTTTCCCCATCACATGTCATTCAGAGCAAGGTGCAACAGCAAACATTTCTGAACGGGGAGAACCTGGGAGGATGATGTGGCCTGCGTTCAGCTCAGCACACAGGCTCTGCCCCCAGACAGCACACCTGTGTGTCCACATTCCCCGCAGAGCTGAGTGCCTCCTGAGGCTGGGGGGCGTATTTATGTTAATATTTGTACATTTGGCCGGGCGCGGTGGCTCAAGCCTGTAATCCCAGCACTTTGGGAGGCCAAGGCACGCGGATCATGAGGTCAAGAGATCGAGACCATCCTGGCCAACATGGTGAAACCCCGTCTCTACTAAAAATACAAAAACTAGCTGGGCGTGGTGGTGTGCGCCTGTAGTCCCAGCTACTCGGGAGGCTGAGGCAGGAGAATTGCTTGAACCCAGGAGGCAGAGGTTGCAGTGAGCCGAGATTGTGCCACTGCACTCCAGCCTAGCGCATGGCAACAGAGTGAGACTCTGTCTAAAAATATATATATATTTGTACATTCAACATTTCATGAATTGTTAGGCACATCAGAGGAGTTTTAAGTGTTTGGTAGATGTTACTGACTTAGATAATTTCAGGGTGTGGCCAATTCCATCTAAGGGGCATATTTCTCCTATCAGTAACCACATCCTAGAAAAGTTGTTAAGCATCCATCTAATTCAAAGAGAAATGGGTAGGTGGTAGGAGTTGGGAGGCAGGGGTGGAGGAAAGCCAGCTTGCTAATCAGAATGTCAGTGAAGGCTGGGAGTGGGGGCTCATGCCTGTAGTCCCAGCACTTTGGAAGGCTGAGGCCGTAGGATCATTTGAAGCCAGGACTAGCCTGGGGAACATAATGAGACTCTGTCTCTACCAAAAAAAATTTTTGAAAAAAATGCATTAACCAGGTGTGGCAGCGCACGCCTGTAATCCCAGCAATTAGGGAAGCTAAGGTGGGCAGATTGTTTGAGCCTAGTAGTCTGAGACCAGCCCAAGAACCATGGCAAAACCCCATCTCTACAAAAGATACAAAAATTAGCCAGGTGTGATGGCGTACACCTGCGGCCCAAGCTACTCGGGAAGGTGAGGTGGAAAGATCACAGAAGCCCAGGGAGGTCGAGGCTACAGTGAGCTTTGATGGTGCCACTGTACCCCATTCTGGGTGACAAAGTGAGATCACGTCTCAAATAAATAAATAAAAATAAAAATTGTTCTATAGAATTTTATTGGTTTAAGAAAACATTCAGAATAGATTTATTTATTTATTTAGAGACAGAGTCTCACTCTGTCACCCAGGCTGGAGTGCTGTGGTGTGGTCTCAGCTCTCCCTACGCTCCACCCCCCAGGTTCAAGCGCTTCTCCTGCCTCAGCCTCCCAAGTAGCTGGGACTACAAACGCCTGCCACCACACGCAGCTAGTTTTTGTATTTTTGGTAGAGATGAGGTTTCATCATGTTGGCTAGGCTGGTCTGGGACTCCTGACCTCGTGATCTGCCTGCCTCGACCTCCCAAAGTACTGGGATTGCAAGCGTGAGCCACCACACCCAGCCTCAGAATAGATTTATAAGTAAAAAATTAAAAAGGTATATATACATGTGAGTTGCTTTGTGTATAAAATAAGACATACAATTTTTTTTAAGACAGACCCATATACTAACCATTATCTAGGTGGTAGGATTGCAAGTGGTTTTTTTTTTTTCTATTTCTGAATTTTTCTATGTTTGCTGCATGGAACCATTATAATTAATTTTAAAAAGCAAATATATTTCATTTTTTTTTCCTGAAAAGTGAAAACAACTGTTCATAAGAAGAATTTTACATGCGCAAGATGACATACTATATAGTCATTAACAATAATGTTTAAAAAAATATTCCATAATATGAGAAAATATTCATGCTATATTTAGTGGAAGGAATAGTTTATATAATAATATATGGGTTTTTTGTTTTGTTTTGTTTTTTGAGACAGAGTTTTGCTCTTATTGCCCAGGCTGGAGTGCAATAATACAATCTCAGCTCACTGAAACCTCTGCTTCCCAGGTTCAAGTGATTCTCCTGCCTCAGCCTCCCAAGTAGCTGGGATCACAGGTGCCCACCACCATGCCCAGCTAATTTTTTGTATTTAGTAGAGATGGTGTTTCACCATGTTGGTCAGGCTTGTCTTGAACTCCTGACCCCAGGTGATCCACCCACCTCGGCCTCCCAGAGTGCTGGGTTTACAGGCATGAGCCTTGGTGCCCAGCCAATATACCATAATTTTTTAAAAGACATTTACAAAAAGACTATCAATAAGACTGATATAGTACTTATAAACTGTGAGATTACGGGGGATTCATATTTAATTCTTTATACTTTTCTGTATTTTCCAGATTTTTAATTATGAATATGAATATCAAGCTATAATAAGAAAACTTGTTTAAAAATCAGGTTATAAAATTGTTCAGGTTGTCATGGCCAGGCAGGGTGGCTCACACCTGTAATCCCAACACTTTTCGAGGCTGAGGTGGGCAAATCGCTTGAGTCCGGGAGTTCAAGACCAGCCTGGGCAACATGGCAGAACCTTGTCTCTACAAAAATTTGCCAGACATGATGGTGCACACCTATCGTACCAGCTACTAGGGAAGGCTGCGGTGGGAGGATTGCTTGAGCCCGGGAGGCAGAGGTTGCAGTGAGTCATGATTTCACCACTGCACTCCAGCGTGGGCAAAAGAGCAGGACCCTGTCGCAAAAAAAAAAAAAAAAGGTTGAAAAAAAAAAATTTGAAGACAATAATTTTGTGGTTTTTTTGTTTTTTTTTTTTTAGAGACGGGGTTTCACCGTGTTAGCCAGGATGGTCTCGATCTCTTGACCTCATGATCTGCCCACCTCAGCCTCCCAAACTGCTGAGATTACAGGCGTGAGCCACCGCGCCTGGTCTGACAATGGCTATTTTAAATTTTATTCCATGGTTTTCTATACTTTCCAAATTATTCTCAATAAAAAAATGATTTCATATTGTATTAATTAGTACAATGCAAAATCATAAGATCAGGGGACACTAATGGTGGTCTACCTCGTGATCCTCTAATACATAGCATTTCACCCAGGGTTTTCACGTGCAGTTTCTCATTTGGTCCTGGGAGGACCCTGTGCCCAGGTGAGGATGGCGGTGCTGCTTCTGAGAAGTTGCTGCCTCCTCTTCTCCCTTTTGCCTCCCCCGCAAAAGAAGACACCTTGATTGCGGGGCCACAGTCAGTTCTGACTCCCATATCTTACAGCATTTGGCAGGGACCAGCCTGAACCCATTACCTGAGTGGGATGTGGCCTCCTTTCTCTCTGAGCTTTCCCTACACCTCAAACTCCTGATCATTCAGCCCCTTACCTCTCCAGGCTTTCAGCACATGCCTCTCCGCCTCAACCTTCTAAATAAATAATCAACACCTGCACAAAACACTGTGGTTTTCAGTAAGCTTTTCTCCCCCTTTAAAAATTGCGGTAAAATATACATAAGACAAAATGTATCATTTAAATCATTTTAAGCATAAAATCAGTGCCTAATATGCATCAGGCAAAATGTATCATCTAAATCATTTCAAGTATACGATTCAGTGCTGTAATATACATAAGACAAAATGTATCCTTTCCTGTGATATACATAAGACAAAATGTATCATTTAAATCATTTTAAGCATAAAATTCAGTGCCTAACATACGTAAGACAAAATGTATCATTTAAATCATTCTAAGTATACAATTCAGTGCCTTGGTATACATAAGACAAAATGTATCATCTAAATCATTTTAAGTATACAATTCAGTGCTGTGAAGTCCATTCATGATGTTGCTGGAACTGTGACCTCCATCCAGCTCCGGAACTTCTTAATCATCCATCTGTAAGCTTTTGAATCCACAGTCTCTTAACGCATTTTATTGCTGTCCCCATTGTCAGGTGAGGAAACGGGTTTTCTTCCTGACCTCGATTTTGTGTTTTCTCTTTAACACTTGCAGTCTGGCTTTCCCATGGCTGCCTTGGCACTGATCCCCTTCAGGCTGTCAAAGACCTTCTGGGGGCTGAATTTCATGGGCTGCTTCCTGGTCTTGTCTTATTTCTGGTCTGTAGCATTTGACAATCTTGTTTTCCAATCGCTCTCAGAAATGATCTCCTCCCCAGGTTTCCATAACACTCTCTCTTGAGTTTCCTGTTACTACCTCTTGGGTCGTTTCTTGTTCCTTTCTTTTGATCTTTTCATCTTTTTCTGTTTGATTGTTTTGTTTCTTTTTGCTTTTTTGAGATGGGGTCTTGCTCTGTCACTCAGGCTAGAATGCAGTGGTGTGATCTCAGCAACCTGTTCCTCCCGGGTTCAAGTGATTCTCCTGCTTCAGCCTCCCGAGTAGCTGGGATTACAGGCACCAGCCACCATGCCTGGCTAATTTTCATGTTTTTAGGAGAGACAAGATTTCACCATATTGGTCTGGCTGGTCTCAAACTCCTGACCTCAGGTGATCTGCCTGCCTGGGCCTCCCAAAGTGCTGAGATCACAGGCATGAGACATCGTGCCCGGCCTCTTTTCAGGTTCTTAAATTCGTCTCCCCTTTTTATTTATTTATTTTTAAATTAGAGACAGGGTCTCTCTATGTTACCCAGGCTGGTCTCGAACTCCTGGACTCAATCAGGGTCTTTTCTTCAGGTTTCTCCTTCTCCTGGCTCAGGAACTCATCCTCACTCCCTGGAACATTTCAAGAACCACCTGCCTGGTTTCCCTGCCTCTGGTCTTGCCGATTAGACAAGTATGATCTTTCTACTGGGGAAATGTGATCCTGTGCTCAAGTCTACGAGTGCAGCCTGGGCTGACAGGATAACATCTAACCTCCTTAGTTAGATATAGGATGTCCCTTGTCATCTGGCCCCACTGACCTCTAACATTATCCCCACCCCACCCCTTGGCAGTCTGCAGTAGAACCATCTGCAGTCCCAGTGCTGGAAGCCAGGCTGCCCCATGCCTCCCTGTCTCTGCATATGTGGTCACTCTATCCTAAAATTTGTGATGTAGTCGCCTGTGTGCCTATCTGTCTCCATATCAGGGCAAGGTCCTGGAAGTGGATCGGGGAGGGGGGAAGGGGGATCATGCTTGTCCTCTTTATGTCTCAGTACTTAGTGTACCTTATATTTGGACAATAAATAAATAAATGTGTGCTACTCTAGAAAAGAGATCAGTGTCTCGATGGAGTGAAAATCAGTGAGGGGCAGAGCAAGGACTGCACATCAGGACTTGGTAATTTCTGACCCTTCCCACTGTGTAAGCATCCTTTCTATGGAGGGACCTCCCAGGGTGACAAAGCCTTAGAGGAAATGCACGCAGTCTCTGTGTGGTCCTAGGAAAATAAAGCAAACAGAGTAAGTGTTGTAATCCTGGACTGGAATAGAGAGACTTCTTACGGGAGGCATTTTAAGGAGGGTGGAGAGTGGGGGTGCTCTTCCTGCCTGCAGATCACAGTCGACAAGGGCTTGCTGCTTCAGATGAGCTCGCACGAGACCCCGAGGCAGGTAGAATGGTGCGGCTGAAAGCATCTCTGCATCAGAATGCTTGGGTCCCGGTTTTTTTCTAGATCTGCCACTGACTAGCCAATCTCAGAAGTCCCAGCAGCCTTCATGTGCAAAAACAAAGAGGTCATTTCCATGTCTTTCAACCTGAAAATCCAGAAAGTGGGAACATCTGTGTTTAAAGACTATTCAACATTTTTCAGATTAAACTGATCCACATTTTCCAAGGTATCAAAGTAGTGGCTGCATCCTCTCGTGTGCTGGGAATCATAGACTTCGCCCCTCACCCTTGACCGTGACCTGATTCTAGATGATTGTTGCTGGTAGAAATGTGCAAGTCATTCAAGGCGCTTCTCTAGAGGAATAACTTTAGTTTCACTCTTGATTTTAACTATGTTTATGTTATGAGTTGAAATAAATGGCCTTAGAGTTGATTCATCGAGGAGAGAGCGATTCTGCCTAGAGTTCTTTGAAAGCTGGCTATACTGAGTGAGAGCCTGGGTCACTGCCGAGAACAAAAGGGAAGAGAAGTGCGGATGGAGGGAGACTGATTCCTTTTACAAACCCAGCTGGTCTCCTTAGCAGTTGCGTGTGGTTTCCACCCAACCCATGTATCACTTGGTTAGGACTGCTAATTAGGGGGCAGAGATGTGGACTGCTGTCTGCAGCCCTAAAGATGGTTATTAACCAGGAGGCTGAGCTGGTGGCTGCAGCTGACACTGGAAATTCACCCAGCTCCGTCCCTGGGAGATGGGCCATCCCAACATCGTAGACGGCTGTACGCCACAGGCATTTCGTTCTCCAAAATCCTACATTCATTTAATGTTTCCAGCCACATAAGAAGTAGAAAACATATGACTTAATTTCCAGATTAGAAGACTAAAGATCGAACAGAAAAAATAACTTGCCCAGTGTTACCCAGCTGGCACCCAGAGGAGCTGGGATTCAACACCGCTCTGTCTCTCTCGGTAACACAGGTCCACACCTCGGTTCCTTGCCCTGTCAGGCCTTCTCCATTTCTCCATCTGCCAAATAAGTCACACCTGGTTTCATCTCGCCTTCTTTCTTCCCCTAATCCATGACACACTCTCTCTTTTTGTTTTGTTTTTGTTTTTGGAGATGGAGTTTTGCTCTTGTCGCCCAGGCTGGAGTGCAGCGGTGTGATCTCGGCTCACTGCAACCTCCGCCTCCAGAGCTCAAGCAATTCTCATGCCTCCGCCTCCCAAGTAGCTGGGACTATAGGCGTGTGCCACCATGCTTGGCTAGTTTTTGTATTATTAGTAGAGATGGGGTTTTACCATGTTAGCCAGATAATTACAAGGATAATAGGAGTTACTTCCTGACTGCATGAAAAGTACATAGAACAGAGCCTGGCACAAAGAGAGAAGCCAGCGAGTACCAGGAATGATGGTCACAGGCAAGCTCACCTCGGATGACCTGGTAAGCCTGTGTTACGGGCTGGATATTTGCCCGGAATTTACGTGTCAAAGCTCTAACCCGCAGTACCCAGAATGTGACTGTATTTGGAGGATGGAAGGAGGTAATTAAGGTAAAATGAGGCCATCAGTGTGGGTCCTAATCCGACGTGACTGGTCCTGACAAGAAGCGGAGATGAGGATACTGACATGTGCAGAGGGGAGCCGGTGTGAGGACACAGGGCAGGGCGGCTGTCTGCAGCCAAGGAGAGTGGCCTCCGGAGAAACCAGCCCTGCCAACACCTTGGCCTCAGACTTTCAGCTTCCAGAACTAGAGGTCGGTGTTGTTGAAGCCTCCCAGTCTGGGGCACTTTGCCATGGCAGCTCAAGCCGGCTAACACACCTCGCTTAGCCCCGCATTTCTCAAATATATTCAACTAGAGAAGTTGTCTTGATAATTTAGAGCGAAGCCCTGGGCTGCGCTGCCACAAGGGCAGCGGCTGAACCAACCACCTGTCAAGGAGTTTCCATCCAGAAGGGGGTGAAGGAGTCTTCACCCTAGTGGGGGCCCTGTGGCCCTGTCCCCAGGAATTCTCCAGCTATGCCTGAGGGTGGAAGCCGCCTTCCTGCCTACTCTTTTGTTGCTGTTGTTGTTGAAGAGCTGGGGTCTCACTCTGTCACCCAGGTTGGAGTGCAGTGGTGCAATTACAGCTCACTGCAGCCTTGAATTCCTGAGCTCAAGCGCTCCTCCTGCGTAAGCCTCCCGATTAACCGGGACTGCAGGTGCACACTACCATGCCGGCTAACATTTTTGATTTTTTATAGAGACGAAGGTCTTGCTGTGTTGCACAGGCTGGTATCAGATTCCTGACCTCAAGCCATCCTCCCATCTCAGCCTCACAGAGTGCTGGGATTGCAGATGTGAGCCACAGACCTGCTCTCCTGGCACGTCTTTGAAAATGCATGCAGAGCTGCAGCAGCCACAGCCCCGCCGGGGAGAGAAGCCCCACTTAGGGTTGTGGGGGAGCAGGCATCTGCCAGAGTTTCTGCCTAGTTTTGGCACATCTCAGGCCAGCCTGGGCTTTGATTCCTTGGCTAACCCTGCCTCCTTTCTTGCTGAAGTAAAGAGATGTGCTTTATGACGTTTGTAGCTCAGACGACCTTGACTGATACAGTCTCTACGGAGTCAGATCCTGGCGTTCAGCTACTCTTGATCAATGACTCCTGCCGGGGCTCTGGCCTGCCTCTCACTCCTGCAGGGCACTGCAGGGCCACTCACATCCTCTGTCACCTCTGGGCCTCCAGGACAAACCTCTAAGCGGAGTGGGTGTCTGCTGAGCAGCACCTGCAGACATCGACCAGACCACTTCTTCCAAGGATGGTGACAGCTGCTCAGATTCTTACCGAGAGCCTGGGGCTCCCTCCCGTGGGCTTCTGTGGCACCATTTGCCCATGGTTATATAACCACATGGCACAAGGGTGGATGTGTGTCTGTCTTAGGTTATGATCTGAGATACCATAATAGACAACTCTGGCCGAGAATGGTGGCTCACACCTGTAATCCCAGCCCTTTGAGAGGCCAATGTGAGAGGATCCCTTGAGCCTAGGAATTCAAGACCAGCCTGGACAAAAGAGCCAGGTGTGATGGTGCACACCTGTAGTCCCAGCTACGTGGGAGGCTGATGTGGGAGGATCACTTGAACCCAGGAGGTCAAGGCTGCAGTGAGCTATGATTGTGCCACTGCAGTCCAGCATGGGTGACAGAGCAAGACCCCGTCTCAAAAACAACACAAAACAAAACAACACCAAAAGAGACACCCCTTTACCACTAAGGCAGACCCTAAGGTTCAGCAGCCAAGAGTTATCAACAGGTCGAGGGTTCAAAGTTTGGCTGCTGGGGCAACTTTTTTTTTTTTTTAATTCTTATTTTCTTTTAATAATTTTTCTTTTTTTCTTTTTTCTTTTTTTTTAAAGATGGGGTTTCACCATTATGGCCAGGCTGGTCTTGAACTCCTGACCTCAGGTGATCCACCCACCTCGGCCTCCCCAAGTGCTAGGATTACAGGCGTGAGCCACCGTGCCTGGCAACTTCTTAAATTCCTACAGGAAAAGCCACACTCTGCTAAACTCCCTAACCACAGGAGCTAGCAAGCACATCATCCTAACTCTGACTCACAACCCAGCCCAGTACAGCTCTGACTGGACAGAGGACCATCTTACAAACACTCTTTCCTGGTAAGAACCGGACACTCCAAGCCAGTTCTAGTCAGGTCTAGAGGCTCCACATACACTGTCTGTGTCCTTTAGTTACCTTTGACATAAAGAGCCAAATTCCACCTCATTTTCCTCTAGGCCCCGACACAAAGTGAACATGGGATGTATGTTGCATATATGTTTACCTATTGCACATACACTGGGCTCCCCTCATAAATATGTATTGATTTTGCCCCAAACTTGCTGAATATGCATGACTCTTGTGTGTAACACAGACCCTGTGAGGCCTAACACACATCCTGCCCTTTCTCTCTTTGAAGAGACCTTCAGTCCAAACTGGAGACCATCTCTTCCCAGTTTGCAAACTGATATCACCAACAAACCTCTCCGTCCTTTTTTTTTTTCTTTTTTGATGGAGTCTTGCTCTTGTCACCCAGGTTGGAGTGCTGTGGTACGATCTCCACCCACTACAACCTCTGCCTCCTGGGTCCAAGCAGTTCTCCCCGCCTGAGCCTCCTGTGTAGCCTGGATTGTAGGCACCTGCCACCAGGCCTGGCTAATTTTTGTATTTTTAGTAGAGACAGGGTTTTGTCATGTTGACCAGGCTGATCTTGAATTCCTGACCTCAGGTGATTCGCGGGCCTTGGCCTCCCAAAGTGCTGGGATTACAGGCTGAGCCACCACGCCTGGCCGAAAGCTCTCCCCTTTCAGCCACGGAGCCATCTTGGTGGTCTTTTGGTTGGCAGGCTCCTTGAGGCCCAGGCTTATGTCGTAACATCTCCGGAGACTCAGCACTTGTCACAGTGCCCACTGTGTGCTGCTTTTAACCCACTGGCGAGGTCCATGTGCTCCCAGCCTGCGGTGGCTCGTCAGTCCCTCGGCTCCCAGGAGTCCTGTGGGTGCTCACAGAAATGCCAACCACTGTCCAGCATCGACTTTCTTTTTCTTTTTTTTTTGAGATGGAGTCTCACTCTGTCACCCAGGCTGGAGTGCGGTGGCACAATCTCAGCTCACTGCAACCTCAACCTCCTAGGTTTAGCCTCCTGAGTAGCTGGGATTACAGGCATGCTCCACCACACCCAGCTAATTTTTTGTATTTTTAGTAGAGACAGGGTTTGGCCAGTTGGCCAGGCTGCTCTCGAATCCTGAGCTCAAATAATCCGCCTGCCTCAGCCTCCCAAAGTGCTGGGATTACAGGCGTGAGCCACCGCGGCTGGCCAGCGCTGACTCTTTTACAGCTTGCTGTTGCAGAGTCAGGAAGGATCCAGACCAAGATGCACCCTCCACAGCCGCTCAGAGTTCAATGAAGTGCCATTACTCCAGCAGCACTTACCGGAGCGGAACAGAACTGGCTGCCCCCTGGCCCTTGGCCTCGCTGCCCTCACTGGAAGGACCAGAGTCCAGAGCGTGGCTGCATATTCAAGGACACCAGCCAGACAGTTCAGCAGGGGGTTGCAGCTCATAAGGTCATCGGCCACAGGGGCCACTACTATGGTCTTGGAATCGGCTGCGATGTCATCCCAGGTTGGTGGAGGTGGTGGGTCCTCACGGGGCCTTTTAGGCCACATTGCCCAGTGGCTCAGAGCTAGACAGGAGGCTTTCTGGGAAGCCTTTAGGGAAGGTCCCTAACCCTGGGCTTCCTTTAATCATCCGTTAGACAGAGAGAACAATAATTATACATTAAAAAAGACATGTTTAGGGAATGAATGAAATACTGTGTGTTAAACCGTTTAATTCTAACACCTGAAAAATGATTGTTTTGGGTTTGTTTACTTGTTTGGCTGATTTAACTCCAATCTGTGATCCTCCTCCCGCTCTGCCTCTTATGGTCTGACCTCCTTAGGTCCAAAGCCTGCTTGCTCTTGCCCTCATTCCTCACAGCTCACACAGGCTATGCTCTCTGACCCCCTGCTTTTCTGTGTACCAAACTTTCTTTTTCTTTTCACATTCCTAGCTCCTACTCGTCCTTTGAGCCCTTCCCTAATTCTACCTTCCTTCTTCCCATCTTAATCCTGCGATTCTCAGTCCCGGAGCTAGGAAATTGTGTACCTAGTAAGTGACTGCTCATTTCAGGGTCATGTGTGGCTGAGTCACTTTTTTTTTTTTTTTTTTTTTTTTGAGACAGAGTCTCGTTTGGTTGTCCGGGCTGGAGTGCAGCGGCACGATCTCAACTCACTGCAACCTCCACCTCTCGGGTTCAAGTGATTCTCCTGCCTCAGCGTCCTAAGTAGCTGGGATATTACAGGCACCCACCACCATGCCTGGCTAATTTTTGTATTTTCAGTAGAGATGGGGTTCCACCATGCTGGCTAGGATGGTCTCGAACTACTAACCTCAAGTGATCCAACGTCCTTGGCCTCCCAAAGTGCTGGGATTACAGGCACTCGCCACCACGCCCAGCCTAATTTTTGTGTTTTTAGTAGAGACGGGGCTCACTATGTTGGCCAGGCTGGCCTTGAACTCCTGACCTCAGGTGATCTGCCCACCTCAGCCTCCCACAGTGCCGGTGTTACAGGCATGAGCCACCGTGCCCAGTCCCATGTCAGTTGTTACAAGGGGGAGAGAGACAAAGAGCCGGACAGACCAGCATCTACCTGCACCATTAATGTAGAACAGCTCAAGGTCTTCCATCACCACCATTAGACTGTCAGGATCCGCCCCACTCATGGCTCCTAATTGATGGGTTCTCATGTTCCAGATGTAGGGGTAGGCACTTACATGCACTATTTTATTTCATTTTCACAATAGCTCTATGAGGTTGATGACCTAGCCTGGACAGGAAGAGCTGTGCATATCGTCAAGGCTGTGCTTACAGTACATCAGTGAGGCACAGCACCTGTGCATCCCAGCAAAGCCCAGAGTGACCCATTTTTCACCTCAGTAGCCAGCATCAGCATGCCAGTGGTCTGTCTCCTTCTCTGGCGCCCCAGTCCTTTCCAGAAATTCACCCAGCTTGCTGACAAGAGACTGTGCAGGTGCTGCTGTTACCTGGTGGTGGGCTGTCATCGGACAGCTGCAGGTGATCGCCCTGAGGCTTGGTTGTGGAGGTTGTCAAGCAGAAGGCTGGCAATATTCCCACAGCCCGGATGTGCCGAGGCAGCGTACGTGAGTCAGGCCACAGCTGCTGCAGCCACAGTGTGGCTTTGTGCTGTGATCGCCTGCAGAGAGGAGCAGCCACTCACCCATCCACGGACTCTCCTAATTGCTTCTTAGCACCTATAATTCCCTTTCTCCTGGGAAAAGCCCTGCAAGTTCCAGGCTTTCCCCTACCCTGTTCTGTGGATTCCTTTTGGTTGATTTCCCAGTATGAGATCCAGCATTATTCCTTTTGAAATTGTAATCCCTGCTGTTTTCCCACATCGAGAGTGAAACTAAGAGGCACTTTTTTAAGAATCTGCTTCCAAGTGCTCTTGGACCAAGTTTAAGTTCTCTGTCTACTCTAGCAGGCTCCGCCCATTCCCAGGGCATCTGTCTGAAGTGGGGCCTCTCCTGGCCAAATCCTACCAGCCAAGACCTGGATCTCCCAGAGCTCAGAAAGCTCCCACTGGCAGGGGCCCTGTTTTCCTTCCTGCGTCCTTTCTCTCCCCTTGTCCCCTGGTCTCCAGATGAGAAGACACAGATGGCACTTGTCCCAAGAAGACCTTCACTTGTGCTGTGGGCAGGGAGGTCACTCTTCCCTTTCTTAGCACAAAGCAGTCACTGTGCTCTGCCTTGCAGAGGGAAAATGCAAATGGTGCTCTGGGTGTGGCCGAGTTCCTGGGGGCCCCAAGTGCTGGGGCTGCATTCTTTATGGGACAGCCTTTTTCTTCCCTTTCTGCAGGCTGGGCCTGAAATATGAAGATTACTTAAAACTCATACTATGCCAGGACATGGACATCGCAACAAATTGGGTAATGAGTGTCAACTCAAAGACTATTTAAGATTAATTGCTGCATAAGAAAACCTGAAATGCCCTGAAAGCTTATGGACCATAAATGAAAGAAAAGTTCATCACAACGTCCTCAAGCTTGGAAACAACCCTAAGACTTCAAGACTAACAAACAGATGTGAGGCTGAAACTCTTCTGAACTTTAATAACAAAAACAAGGTGTGATAATTGTACAAGACAGAAGAACTATTTTTCTATTCCCTCTACAGGAAGATATTATTGCAGAATCATTATTTTTGCTGTTGTTTGTTTTATTTTTTATTTTTATTTTTAGAGACAGGGTTCTCCCCGCCTCCCCAGGCTGGAGTGCCGTGGCACGATCATAGCTCACTATGGCCTCGAACTCATGGGCTGCAGTGACCCTTCAACTTCAGCCTCCCCAGTAGCCAGGACTGTAGGGCAGGCAGGATCATTCTTCTTTGAAGAGAGATATACAGCCCAAAAAATGCAGAGAAAGGATGTTTAGAGGTACCTCGGGCAATTATTAAGCAAAAATATTGCGTCGTTCTTTTGAGTTTTATATTTGCAGTATTGGTCAGCTTCTGAAACTTTGTAAGCCTTTCTTGCATTGCTCACCAAAGCCTGGAGATTTCAACCACTATCAATGGCTTTACATGTTGTATGCCCAGGGACACCTATGGTGCAATCATAATAGCTAATTTTCCCTGCAGTGCACAAATCTCATACTCTTGAAAGCCAGATGTAGTCAGTTCTCAGTCCCTTTGATGCAATGAAGTTATGTGTGTGCAACCAGCCTCCTTTTCCTGCATGAGCTCCTTGAAACACTGCTTTTTCTGGAAAAAAAACGGGAACCTATTAGGAAGAGCATCGACCATTATCAGGCAGCTTAAATGCCTTTGCAAGAACTCCTGGTAAGAACTGGATCTAATTTTCCCCTCTGAAACTTGAGCAAACCACTCACCATGACTTTCCTGGAGCAGGGGATGATTTTTTTGGGGGGCGGGGGGTGGCGGACAGAGCCTCACTATGTCACCCAGGCTGGAGTGCAGTGGCGTGATCTCAGCTCACTGCAACATCTGCCTCCTGAGTTCAAGCGATTCTCCTGCCTCAGCCTCCTGAGTAGCTGGGATTACAGGTGTGTGCCACCAGGCCCGGCTAATTTTTGTAGTTTTAGTAGAGACGGGGTTTCACCATGTTGGCCAGGCTGGTCTCAAACCCATGACCTCATGATCCACCCACCTCTGTTTCCCAAAGTGCTCAGATTACAGGCATGAGCCACCATGCCCTGCCAAGGATATGATGTTAACATGCTTAAGATTCCTCTATAGCAACAATTTCATTCCATTTTCAGGCAAATAGGAAATAGTCTATGTTCTTGACCTTTTAGACTAAATTTCCTTTTGTACCCCAGATCCACTTAATATCAAAGTTTTAATGAAATTATTGAATAATAGAGCATTCTGAGCAACTCTAGGAGGGTTACGCCATCTGCCTGTTTGCTTAGGTACTAGTTAAGGATTGTCCTAGATTTGAAATTTATTGTAAAGAATCCCACAGGAACTACCTGCTTGAATTAAAATCTGATTTTTATGACTGGAGGGATGAAAACAATCTAAGACAGATTTATGGTGATCGTTGTACAACTTGGTGAGGTTACTGAAAATCACTGACTTGTACACTTTGGAATGAGTGAACTTTGATTTGATAATGCTTTTAAAAAATCTGACATGCTTGATGGTCTTTCAATTTAGGGATTAAAAACACAAGAGTAAAAAGAAGGTATAAAATTCGTGTATATCTCACAAAAAGTACAATTTGTTAGTTAAAATAGGAAGTTTTAAAACATCCTGGCTTTTACATAAGAATAGTCTTAGCTTGTAAAACCCTACTTATCACTTATGCTATCTAACCTACTCCTTGAATCTCAGCATTCCTGAAACCTTTGAAACTCTTAGTATTCAAATTTTAAGATTGTGACTTAAACCCAAAACCTCACAAGAAATGTTGACTTTGTCCTGAGTGGCTAAGAACAAAAACCCCAGCCAGTGACTCAGTTGTTCATTCAGTAATGAATCCAACACCTAATACGTGCTGATCATGGGAGTGAAGAGATAACTGTGTGTTTCTATCACTTTAGGTTTGGTAAAGCAGGACTTGTCATTGCATAGAGCAAACAAAAAGTCTTTTATGGGCAGAATTCAGAGACTCAGAGCCACATGACCCTCAGTTTTCAAAGCTTGAATTTTTAGAATTCTACTGTAACTGCTGGGGTAGTTTCCTCTAACAACGTACAACTATGAGTGTAAATAAGTCCAGTCGGATGATGGGATTCTCTGCTATCAGGTAAAGGTTTCCTTTTTTTTCTTCTTTTTGAGATGGAGGCTAGCTCTGTCGCCCAGGCTGGAGTGCAATGGTGCAAACTCGGCTCACTGCAGTCTCCACCTCCTGGGTTCAAGTGATTCTCTTGCCTCAGCCTCCCGAGCAGCTGGGATTACAGGTGCCCGCCACCATGCCCAGCTAATTTTTAAAAATATTTTTAGTAGAGACAGGATTTCACTGTGCTGGCCAGGCTGGTCTTGAACTCCTGACCTCATGATCCACCCGCTTCAGCCTCCCAAAGTGCTAGGACTATAAGTGTGAACCACTGTGCCTGGCAAGATTTCCATTTTTTAAAGGGCCTGCTCTCCTTAGTTGACTGACATTCCTTCTGGCTAGTGTGTTCTGTCTGGGAGCCTCTATTAATATTCTAGATTAAGCAGGCCATGGCTGGTTATACGGTTCCTAATGAGAATTGATTTCTATAGCTGGAATCAGCAGAACCAAACAGTACAAAATGTTCCTTCCCAGGGAACTACTAGCACGAATTTGGCTGTTGAAACGAGCTACTCTCCACCTTGGAAATGCTAGTCCTCTGAAGTGGAACACAGACAGATATGTTTTGTTGGGCAGGAAGCACGGGAGGGGTCTGTTTGCTCATTTCAAGTGCACAAATCATTGATTTTCAGTAAATTCACCAAGTCATGCAACTATCACCATCAATCTGTGTTAGACCGTTTTCATCCCTCCAGTCATAAAATGGAAATCAGATCTTAATTCAAGCAGGTAGCCCCAATTAGCTTGCCTTCCTTTCCTTCCCTAAATATTTAAAGAAAACAGAAAAGAATTCCTGAGGGCAAATAATAAAAAAGATAATCTCATCCAAATGTGATATCCATTTTCCGAATAGTTAATTTTCAACTTTTTTTTTTTTTTTTTTTTGAGATGGAGTCGCCCAGGCTGGAGTGCAGTAGCAAGATCTTGGCTCACTGCAGCCTCCACTTCCAGGGTTTGTGCAATTCTCCCGCTTCAGTCTCCTGAGTAGCTGGGATTACAGGCACTCACCATCATGCCCAGCTAATTTTTCTGTTTTTGTAAAGATGGGATTTCACCACGTTGCCCAGACTGGCCTTGAGCTTTACACTTTAGGTGATCCACCCACCTCTGCCTCCCAAAGTGCTGGGATTACAGGCCTGAGCCACCGCACCCAGCCAATTTTCAACCACATGCATAAAACGAGCCTGGAAGGATCTGTGACCGGATGGGAAGACATTTGTCCCTATCTGGATTTCTAGCATGGGCACTCTCTTCCTCCACCTGGGAAATTCCCTTCTTGAAGGGAATGAAGTTGAAGCTCCTACCACAGAAGCAGCAGATGCCAGGGTGTCATGCTCCTGGGATGGATGAGAGCGTACGGTCTAGGATCTGCTAATCAAATGCCCCTGCTCCAGACTTTGAATTGGAAGTTTGTGACTTAAGGAAGCATGGACTGCATAATCTAGTCTCGTGAAGGATTCACTTATCCAAAACCCTCTATAACCCCTTCCCTTTGTCCCTACTGTAGAGGCTGGACATGCCAAATGAGTGCTTTCTTGGGTTCCCTTGTAGCTCTAGATGGCTTATGGCCCACTCTGGCCAGATAGATAGAAGTGGAGGCCTGACTTGGAATTTTTTGGTAAAACCTTGTCCTCCTGATATAGGAGTCACTCCTTCTGTCTTCCAATTTCTGCTTTGAATGCAAATGTAATGGCTGGAGCTAGAGCAGCCATCTTGCAACCATGAGAGGACAATTGAAGATGAAATGCAATATGCTAAGGATAATAGAGAGGAAGGATGGATAGAGTCAGGATCTCTGACAGATTTTGTAAATGGTTGAATCAATGCTTGCAACAACTGACATCCAAATATGTAAGAAAGACAAACATTTACAACTAATCTCCTATCAGCCAGATTTTCTGTTACTTGCAACTTTCATCTTGCCTAACTGTTACAGGCAATCTGACGATGTCCAGTGTCCAGCACTGGTCTTTTCTGTGGGGCAAACTACTAGTATCAGAGCCAGTGGTAGGGGCAGTGATGTTATTCTGGAACCAATCCTGCAGATTGCTTTGGGTATCATTCCTCCTCCTCCTCCTCCTCCTCCTCCTCCTCCTCCTCCTCCTCCTCCTCTTCCTCCTCTTCCTCCTCCTCCTCCTCTTCCTCTTCCTCCTCTTCCTCCTCCTCTTCCTCTTCCTCCTCTTCCTCTTCCTCCTCTTCCTCCTCCTCCTCCTCTTCCTCCTCCTCCTCTTCCTCCTCCTCCTCCTCCTTTTTTGAGACGAAGTTTCACTCTGTCACCCAGGCTGCAGTGCAGTCGTGCAATCTCGGCGCACTGCAAACTCTGCCTCCCGGGTTCAAGTGATTCTCCTGCCTTAGCCTCCCGAGAAGTTGAGAGTACAGGTACCTGCCACCATGCCCAGCTAATTTTATTTTTTTGTATTTTTAGTAGAGACGGGGTTTCACCATGTTGGCCAGGCTGATCTTGAGCTACAGATCTCAG
The DNA here is from genome assembly GCF_009761245.1 of Sapajus apella. NCBI lineage: Eukaryota > Metazoa > Chordata > Mammalia > Primates > Cebidae > Sapajus > Sapajus apella. The sequence goes on along the minus strand of NW_022436989.1, from coordinate 11,514,517 downwards.
GTGATCCGCCTGCCTCAACCTTCCAAAGTGCTGGGATTACAGGTGTGAGCCATCATGCCCGGACTCATTCTTTCTTCTTAATCTCCAAGTTCTTCCAGCACTCTTAAAGATTTTGTGAACTACATAATGTGCCTTTTAATGAATTTTTTTTTTTTTTTGCTTAAATTAACCCAATCTTACTTCTGTTGCTTACAACCAAGAACTCGGGAAATATAGAAATGGACAACAGGAGCATTGGCAGCAACATACTCTCAGAGAATGGTGAGAATTTGAGCTTGGTTATCCGGTCTGGGTGAGCTGGAGGACAATGAAAATTCATATGGTGAATTCAGACAGTTCATGGCATAAATTGTCATTTGTGGTCACCTGTGGTAAAGGTAACCCAGTACAATGAAGATCCCCTTGAAATTAAAGTTTTCGGAAATAGAGTGGATGCCGCCAGACAACAGTATGAGGGAGGCAAATAATTTAAGAGCTGTGGGGAAAAGTGGGTGATTCTAATGGCCGGGTAGCTTGAGAAGCGAATAGCAAGGGCTGAAATTCTAGTTCAAGGCACACAGTCTGAAAACCAAGGACTCTGGGTGACTTTCAAGGGTGATGCTAAAATCATACCTTATCTTTTTCAACGATGGTCAAACCACGGCCAAAATGGAGAGCCTGTGAATTTCTGTTTTTCTTTTCCTTTCCTCATTCTATTGCCTAGGCTGGAGCGCAGTAGCATGATCTCTGCTCACTGCAATCTCCTCCAGCAGGGTTCAAGCGATTCTCCTGCCTCAGCCTCCCGAGTAACTGGGATTACAGGCACACGCTGCCACACCCAGCTAATTTTTGTATTTTTAGTGAGATGGGGTTACCATGTTACCATGTTGGCCAGGCTGGTCTCGAACTCCTGACCTCAGGTGATCTGCCTGCCTCAGCCTCACAAGGTGCTGGGATTACAAGTGTGAGCCACCGTGCTGAACCAGGTTTCTGATTTTCAACATCCGTTAAATGCACAGCCTCCTCTGGTCTCTTATATGATAGTTTGGGGACGGATTGGAAAGAACTGGAATCAGAAGATGGAGAATGGGGATAGACAGGACCGAGTACTCAGTACATAAAGCTCCCCTTATGACAGAAAGCAGCCCTTTCTTCCAGTGTGAGGAGGCTGTTCCTGCCTGGCTGGAAGAACTATAACGTTCTTGCCTGAGGAAGTCCGCTCACCTTGTGTCTCCCACTTCTCATTGTCTTCCAAGACAGAACTAGGTACCAACATGTCCTTCATGTTATAAAGCCAACCGTGGACGGGAAATCACACACCAAAATAACAACAAGATTTTGCTCTTTATACTGGAAACAAGTGTTTGGAATACTTGTGGGAATGGAGTTTGAGGGTGCTAAACCAGAGTAGCAGGCAAAGAACATTTATTTACTAAGATACTCTGGTTCAATATGCTTCCTGGAGCAGAGGGAGGAATCTGTTTGTCTAGTTCATTGGTTGAATGAAACCTGGACTTAATGGCAGCCCATATCATTGAAGAGAAGCTGAGATGCCTGAAATCATCCAGCATAATATAGAAGCAAGAATCCAAAAAAAAAAAAAAAAAGGAATGTTGCTATGGATTTATTGTACAATAAATAAATAAATATTTTACTCACCAGTCCCCTAACTGGTCCCCTGAGAGAGACCAGAAGACACTCCCTTTGTCAAGGCACCGAGAGAGAAGCAGATGTCAAAAGCACTGTGGTGGCTACACTCCGTACATCAGGGATGCTGCTGGAGATGAGTGGACTCCCTCATGTTTCCCAAGATCCTGGGTGCCAGAGGCCAACGGCAGCACAACCACCAGTAAGGGAGAGGTTATCCCAGTACAAGGCATGGTGACCATGACCAGTCTGAGAACGGCCAGTCTGAGAATCAGCATTGCCTGCACATCAAAGATCTTTGACAGAAACTAACTGAATATGAGCTCTTAGGACAAATGAGATGGGCGGTCCTCTATGGCCCTGCTTCATCTAGTTGACAAAAGCAAAATTTTAAAAACTGCCTAGGTTTGACTTATACCATCCCAACAGAGAGTGTTGTACCCACATCCAACTCTCAGACCCAAATTTGGGTGCTACAAAAGTGGTAAATTCCTAATTCCAGCTACTGAGGGAGGAGAATTGCTTGAACCTGGGAGGCAGAGGTTGCAAGTTAGCCGAGATCACACCACTGCACTCCAGCCTGGGCAACAGAGCAAGACTCCATCAGAAAGAAGGAGGAGGAGGAGGAGGAGGGGGAGGGGGAGGGGGAGGGGCAGGGGTAGGGGGGAGGGGAAGGAGGAGGAGGAAGAGGAGGAGGAAGAGGAGAAGAAAAAGGAGAAGGAGAGGTAAATTCCCATCACTTCTTCATCTAACTGTTTAGTTGGTACACAGATGGAGGGGTGGCGAGTCTTGGAAAATAAAACAGGTGATTATAAGCTTCATACAGTGGTGACTTCAATATAGCAAGCCCACACAGCCCCCGGAGGAAAATGTTTTTTTTTTTTATCTCATTCCCAATAAGTGAAGAACTCCAAAAGCCACTTCGTCTCATCTGGTAAGGATACTTTTTCCCATCGTGTCCAGGGTTAGGTCAACTCTGGCTCCATGGCACAATCTGGTCTTCAGAAATCTCAATCACTTTAATGTTCTTCAGGACATCACCGTGATTACTACATTAATGACATCATGCTATAAGGACATACAAGGCAGAGATGGCAGTTATTCTAGGCATGTAAGGAACATGTAAATCTCATGAGTCCACAGAAGCCTGTGGCCTCAGGGAAGCATTCCAGGGAGTCTTGGTTGAAACAGCTCCTCCAACATGAAGGATGAGTTCCTACACCATGCACGGCCTCCTACAGGAAACAAGCACAACGCTTTGAGGTCCTATTTATGGAAGCAGCGTTTGTCACATGAGTGTGCTGCTCTCACCCACTTACGGGGTGTCTCAGAATTGAGCTAATTTTGAGAAGGGGCCCAAGGCAGAGGAGGTGCTCCATTTGGTTCGGGCTGCAACGCAATCTGTTTTGTCATCTATGACTCAGTGGATCTCATGGTGCTCAAAGTGTCGATGGCAGATTGGAGAGATGGACCTTACCAGTGACAAACGCTGTTAGGAGAATCAGTGTCAACTATAAGGGTTTTGGAACACATACATGCCTTATTTGTCAAATAACTATTTTTCTTTTGAGAAAAAAGGGTTGGCTTGCTCCTAAGCTACGGAAGAGACTGAATGGCTCAACAAGAAGTCAGATTACCACGAAGTCTGAGCTGCTCATCTTGAGCTGCATATTATTTTGATCCATCAAGCCACCAAGTCAGGTTCACCAAAACACGCAGCTCCACTGGAGACTGTCAGCTTTCAGGTGGACGTGCTGACCTGCCCTGGGTATGTAAGACATCTTCTGACCCCATCTGACTGCTTATTCAGTGGGCTCATGGACACAGTGACCATGCAGGCAGGGACTGTCTGCTCCATTTTTTAAACAATCTAGACGTCCTTGCCAAGGCTGACCTGGCCTTTCAAAAGCATTGCCAGCCAACTCTGAGCCTTCCAAAAGGTACCAAACTCAGGGGAAGTCCTAGACAACAGCCACCTGAGAGCAGGTTACATAGACCTCTCTCTCTCTTTTTGTTTTTAGACCAAGTTTCACTCTTGTTGCCTAGGCTGGAGTGAAATGGCACAATCGCGGCTCACCACAACCTCTGCCTCCTTCCCAGGTTCAAGTGATTCTCCTGCCTCAGCCTCCCAAGTAGCTAGGATTACAAGCATGTGCAACCATGCCTGGCTAATTTTGTACTTTTAGTAGAGATGGGGTTTCTCCATGTTGGTCAGGCGGGTCTTGAAACCCCAACCTCAGGTGATCTGCCTGCCTCGGCCACCCAAAGTGCTGGGATTACAGGCGTGAGCCACTGCTCTGGGGCGCCTGGCCAATGTAGACGTCTTTAATCACGTAGGATAACAGCATTTTGTCCTCACTGTAATAGGTAATGCTTCTGAACTTGGACTTTCTTTGACGCCTGTGCCTGCATTATCGTCCCAGGTCCGTCAGAATGCCTTGCTCACCGTCATGGTATCTTATACAATATTGCTTCTGACCAAGGACCTCACTTTACACTGAAAGAAGCAATGTGGTGGGCTAATTTCTGCCCCTCAAATAGCAGCTGGCCTTATCCAGTGCTGGAATGACCAACTGCAGACTTAACTATTGTGCCTGCAGGACAACCTTGCATAGAAAGGTAGCAATGGGGCCCTAAAATCTATAGAGTTTCTGTCAAACTCAAAGCTGACATATAGTGCTATTTGTCCTGGAGTCAGGATACATGGCGACAGGAACCAAGAGAATGGCACCTTTCACTAACCCTCAGTGACTTATTTGCAAATTTTTTGTTTCCCGTTCCTTCGCCTCTAGGCTTGGCCAGTTTGAAGGTCTTAATAACCAAGAAGGAACTCTTCCACCCCAGAGGATTCAAGTGTGGTTTAATTGAAGTAAAAATTGAGACCCTGGCTGTTTCAGACTCCTTGTGGCAGTGGGTGAATTGCAAAGAATAATGTAATGGGGTTGGCTGTGATGACCGTGACCACTTGGAGAAATGGAGTTGCTGTCGTATGATCAGCAGAAGGAGGTGAAAGGCAGAATTCAGTCATGGTAGTGCCTCTGCTACATGTCCAGTGGCAAACATTAAGAAGCTTAGATTCCTCAGAAATCAGGGCTATGCCTGACTAGCTGAGATGCTTGATGAAGGGAGAGGGGGATTTGGTAATGTCTATTAAGGAGAGTAGTCATAAATACCGATTACATCTTTATGGCCAGTCACAAAAACAAGAACTCAAACTTATATTTTTTTCTTGCTGTGTCATATATATGTATTTTATAAATAGATGCAAAAGTAATTGTGCCATTAAAAGTAATGGCAAAAAAAAAAAAAAAAACCCGAAATTACTTGGTGCTAACCTAATAATGAATTGTTCTTTCCTTTACATTTTTTTCCTCTACTATTTTATATAGGACAAACTAGTGGTAGATAATTTAGTCCGTAAGATACAGAATGTTGAGATGAGATTGTGACAGAATTAGAGGAATGGCTATCTCCCAGAGCTCCTGGGCTTGGACCTGGACACAGAAAATGATGATCCTTTTGGATGTAATAGGGAATGTCTTTTCTTTTCTTTTTTTTTTTTTTTTTTTGA
>NW_022436989.1:11494641-11509220 GCF_009761245.1 Sapajus apella | reverse complement strand
CCCAGCCTAGAGTGCAGTGGTGTGATCTCAGCTCACTGCAACCTCTGCCTCCTGGGTTCAAGCCAGTCTCCTGCCTCAGTCTCTGAGTAGCTGGGACTACAGGCATGTGCCACCACACCCGGCTAATTTTTGTATTTTTAGTGGAGACGTGGTTTCACCAGGTTGGCCAGGCTCGTCTTGAACTCCCGACCTCAGGTGATCCACCTGCCTTGGCCTCCCAAAATGCTGGGATTACAGGTGTGAGTGCCTGGCCTGGAATACGCTTTTCAATTGGACAAGGGATATTAAGTGGGACCATCTTTACTGTATATCATTTTTATTTTCAGAATTGTAAAGATGATAAGAAACACATTTGACATTAGGTAGTCAAAGGCGTGAATGATTGTAGCCATCTGGCATTCTTTTTGGCTGCTTTCAAAGCATGATCAAGATAGTTTTTCCTAAATCCATTCGCCCCTTCATCTGTAATTACAGAACCATGGCTTCAGCTGTACAATGCCATGGGGAATAAAAGTACATTTCCCAATCTCTTGTGGCCAGCTTACTCGGGTAATTAAGTCCTACCAATTAAAAGTGGATGCATTATTTGGTCTTTCTGGGAAGGCTCCAGAAACAGGAGAAAACAAATGCCCTTTAGTCTTCGCCTGTTCCTCCTAACACTGGCCCGGGATGTGGACTCAATGGCTGGAGCACCAGTAGCCCTCTTGAATCATGAGGTAGAATCTGTGCATACTGGAGGGATAAATATCAGTTTGGACCTCGGTGGACAAACAATATTCTTTCAGTATAATAAAATGTATATGGATGTTTTTCCAACGTGCCAGAGGAGATAATGGTAAATAAGGCGTAGTTTCTATCCTAAGGACACATAAATGAGTGGGGTGGGGCAGGGCGAGGGGGGGCGCTGGGAGGAGGGTAACAATTAGGCAAGGCTATTAGGGAAGCACACAGGTGAAGCACCTAGCCTAATCCTGAGTGTACGGTGGGTGGAGAGGTCTGAAAAGGCTCTCCGCAGGAAGTAACACCCTCTTGGATAGATAGGATGGGCCAGTCGTTGGAGGAAAGGGCAGCGTTTTCGTCTAGGGGAGTTAGGAAGTGATAACACTGTTTAACACCTTGGAAGAGATAAGGCAGGGACGTAAGCTAGGGTGGGAGTTTAGACTCTATCCCTAGAAGTATGCGGAGCAAGTGAAGGGCATTTAAGCGCGGGAGTAAAGCGGCCGCGTGTATTCTTTGGAAAGATCATTCTAACATTCCACTTGCTCTGTTCAGCACGGGGACCGAGAAGAACTAATCAGAGGCGTGGAGACCAATTTCATCCATATTTCCTCTTGAAATACCGATAGGGAGCGAGGGAAAGGATAGAAAAACTAGAAAAGGAGGTCCACATCAAAGGCACACTTGGCCCCGATGAACCACCTGGAAGACGCTGGGAGCGCTGTAACCACGAAGCAATTCTGAGCAAAGCCAGGTGGATTCCGGATATGCCAGGCCCTCTTTTGGAAAAAGAACAATTAGGCACGAAGTGGAGTAAGAAATTGCAATTACTGGAGCCTCGGAAATTCGGGTTTCTTTCTTCTGTTCGCCCGAACCGCTTGCCCAGCAATGTTTCCAGAGGGCAGCCCGGCTTTCCCTTTTTCCAGAACACTCCCCAGTTCTCCCAAGACGGGTGGCGTGGTGCCGCGGGGCAAAAACTAAGTCGCTGTACAGCTTCGAAGAGCAAGCGGCTCAGCAAAAGCAAAAGAAAAGGGTTCTCGGCGACAGGGACAGACCCTCATTCGGGATGGCTTGGATCGGACAAGGGAGGCTGTGTGTCGTCAGCTGTCCCACTTCGCTCTGAAGCCCCGTGGGCTCCATCCACTGCCCCGCGGCCCGCGCGCCTCCCGGCACCAGCTGCATCGCTGGGAGGTGAGGCTCTCCGGGGCAGCCTGCATCCTAGAGCACCTCCTGTTTCCTCACTCTGAGTATACAAATTTGACCTCAAAACACAAACCCTGTCTTTGGCCTTTCTGGATTTAGAAATAAACATCACTCCAGACGCCGGCCAGTTTATAGTCACAGAGTCGTAAAGTTTTATTTTTAAAGGGGGGTGGGTGGGGGCGGAAAGGACTTGTAAAGTTTCTTTTTAAAAATTTTTGTTTTTAAAGGAATTAACTTCTGCAAGTCAAGCAATCAGCAGCAGAATGCTCGAGGCCAGGAGCGCGATCCCCCGAGGTGCGGGGCGCGGCTGGGACATTTTGGGGGCGCGCGGCGCGGTGCCGGGGAGGAGGCGCGGGGTTCTAGGGGCGCGCAGTGTGGGGGCGCGGCCCCGGGGATGGGGATGGGGTGGGGACCGAGGGTGGGGAGGAGGCGCGCGGCTCCGGGGACGCGCACTGCGGGAGCGCGCGGTACCGGGGATAGGGCGGGCCGGGGCGCGCGGGGGCGGCGGGCGCGGCGCTGCCAATCGCAGACAAAGGCCGCCCCAGTGAATCATGTGGTAGCGGGGGAGGAAGTGCGGCTTGTTTTCTTTCCTCCAGTCTCGGGGCTGCAGGCTGAGCGCGATGCGCGGAGACCCCCGCGGGGGCGGCGGCGGCCGCGAGTCCAGATGAGGCCGGAGCGTCCCCGGCCGCGCGGTAGCGCCCCCGGCCCGATGGAGACCCCGCCGTGGGACCCCGCCCGCAACGACTCGCTGCCGCCCACGCTGACCCCGGCCGTGCCCCCCTACGTGAAGCTCGGCCTCACTGTCGTCTACACCGTGTTCTACGCGCTGCTCTTCGTGTTCATCTACGTGCAGCTCTGGCTGGTGCTGCGCTACCGCCACAAGCGGCTCAGCTACCAGAGCGTCTTCCTCTTCCTCTGCCTCTTCTGGGCCTCCCTGCGGACCGTCCTCTTCTCCTTCTACTTCAAAGACTTCGTGGCGGCCAATTCGCTCAGCCCCTTCGTCTTCTGGCTGCTCTACTGCTTCCCCGTGTGCCTGCAGTTCTTCACCCTCACGCTGATGAACTTGTACTTCACGCAGGTGAGTCTCGGAGAGGCTCCGGGAGGCGCTCACCTGGCGGGGTGGTCCCCGCGCGGCGCCCGAGGCAGGGGCGAAGGCAGCCGCGGGGGCGGGTCCAGCCCTAGGGTTCAGGGTGCAGGGAGAAGGCGCGGGCTCCGGGGTGGTCCGAACCTCGTCCTACCTGCGGGCATCTCTCATAGGAAACCCCCTGCTATTCCCAAAAAGGGCGAGGAGAAGGAAGGGGAGGGCTCGGGGCCGGTCACTCGCTGCCTCTAGCTCCGGATTGTGCGGTGGGTTCGGGGCGCTTCTCTGTGCGCAGCGTCAAGCAGCAGCGCCTGCATACACCAGTTAGGACGGATGGAAGGTGTGCCGCCCAGGGAGGCCTGAGCTCCAGAATTTGCCCTCCTTCCTAAGACACCTAACTCACGGCTTGGAAAGGTCTTCTGCCTCATGGCCTCCAGATTTGGGCCTGACACTGCTTTTTGGAGCGTTGGCAGGGTGGGACCGTGCTGGTATTGATGAGATGTTTTGAACCTCCGGCTTAGGAGCTCTACTGAACTGCGACTTACTAACTCATTCCACCGGATTGCTAAACGGCAGGCTGGAGAACACCCAGCTTCGAGCTGTTGCCGCTCATCAGACTTGCTGTCTGAGCTCATCTGAAAGGCCCCAAGAAAAGGCCATAGAAGTTGGCTAGGGCTCTTTTACAGCCACGCAAAAATCATTTTATGGGACATATTGTTAAATAAGCTAATGGTAGAGGAAGCGAATGAACGTGGCTGCTGCTTTCCCGTGAGGGTTGACTTAATGAGAGAGCAGTAATTGTTGAGCACTTTGCAAATGCTTTGTGAAGCATTGCACAAAGGGTTAATAACGCAGTCGCCGTCACCACCACCATCATCATCTCTAATTCCCAATTAACTTTCCACACACTAAGATGTCCATTTTCACTAGGACTGCCAAAAGGGAAGGCACCAACGGTGTCACCTGGTGAGGGTAATTTAAGAACTGTCTGATGGGCAGAGGCCATGGCAAGCAGGCATTTCATTCCTTTTAAGTGTCTTTCTCAAAAAAAAAAAAAGTTATTTATTTATTTATTTAAAAAGGAGGCCGTACTCGGGGCTCACGCCTGTCATCCCAGCACTGTGGGAGGCAGAGGTTGGAGGACTGCTTGTGCCCCTGAGTTCAAGACCAGTCTGGGCAACATGGTGAAACCTCCTCTCTGCAAAATGTACAAAAATTAGCTGAGTGTGGTAGTGCCCGCCTGTAGTTCCAGCAACTCAGGAGGCTGAGGTGGGAGGCTGAGCCCAGGAAGCAGTGAGCAGAGACTGAGCCACTGCACTCCAGCCTGGGTGACCGAGCCAGAACCTGTCTCAAAAAAAAAAAAAAAAAAAGCATATGTGATATTTAGTAGATATTATAATCTTTTAAAAATGGGTCTACTGTCAGAGCCTTCTTATAAGTCCGGCATATCAGCATATTTTCCAGTTGGAGAGTAACGTGTATCACCTGTCCAAGTGGTGCTTTTAAACCTGCAAACCAGTTCAGGCAGGCGGCTGCATTGCGCAGACACTTGGGCTTTGTAATTGAAATGAATGGGGCTGTTCCAGCAAGATGCAGAAGACAGGTGAGGTGTTGTTACCCCAAGAACTGTGACCCTGGTAGTATCACACATGGAGCTCTTCATTTTTGTCCCCTTTTGGGGGGCCAGTGCAGAAAGAGGAAAATGTAGGGAACTGCCATAGCTCTCCGGTAATGACATGCAAATTCTGAACTTAGAGCCGGATTAGAGGCCGGGCTGCACATTTTCTGCACCATCTGCTGGTTGGCGAGTAAATGCTGAGCAAGGGAAAAAGTGAGCAGGCGGACAGAGCCACTCTGGCCCAGGGGGCCCAAAGTCACAGCGATGTCTTTATATCTCCCAGGTCTGCGGGCACCACAGCAAAGAGCATTTTGCCTGAGGGCACAGGGTAGCTGGCTGGAGAATGTGGCACATCTCCATCTCTTAGTGCTGGCATCTCAGAGCCTGGCAGAACAAAGCCATTTCTGGCTTGCTCACAAAACAGTGATACTTCTGGGGAGTTAGCTCTGCCTCCCATAACCTCCTCACCTGTCACTCCCTCTTTTTCTTACCCAAGCCATTGCAATTACAATTAAAACTTAAAGTGGGGAGAGTGACTGCTCCTTGGGCCCCCATTTCAGACCAAATAAACGTGATTTTAGGAGAAGGGGCTAACAGCTAACGAGAAGTGTGTTTAAGAAAGCACATTTCTGGCCAGGCTGGTCTCAAACTCCCAACCTCAGGTGATCCACCCGCCTCAGCAAACCTAACTGCGAATGGTGGCACATGTTTGTAATACCAGCTACTTGGGAGGCTAAGGCAGGAGAATCGCTTGACTTGGGAGGTGGAGGTTGTGATCGCCGCCACTGTACTCCCCCCTGGGCAACAAGAGCAAAACCCTGTCTAAGGAAAAAAAGCCACATTTCTAAGCAATTGGTCATATTTATTTTTACCAGAACCCACTGAAGAAAGTACTGATATTGTTCCCATTTTCCAGAGGAGGAAACTGAGGCTCAGAGGGGTTATAGGTGACTTGCTCAAGGTCACACTGTCAGTGCTCAGAGAGGTGGAGCAGGGGTTCAGTGCACCTCTGCCATCTGTGAGGCTTGTCTTTTATGTACAGTATGCGGAACCTCTTTTTATTTTTTTTTAGGGTAGAGTCTTGCTTTGCTGTGATCTGGCTCTCTATAACCTCTGCCTCCCAGATTCAAGGGATTCTCCTGCCTCAGCCTCCTGAGTACCTGGGATTACAGGCACCCACCGCCGCACCTGGCTAATTTTTGTATTTTTAATATAGACGGGGTTTTGCCGTGTTGGCCAGGGTGGTCTCAAACTCCTGACCTCAAGTGATCCGCCCGCCTCGGCCTCCCAAAGTACTGTGATTACACGCGTGAGCCACCATGCCCAGCTATGAAACCTCTTAACCATGGGAAAACATACCCTACTCTAAATGTAACCTCGTATTCTCCTGGAGTGCAAAAATGGGGTTGCAGAGTATGAGAGCATTCATAGAGCGCAGTTAAGTCGTGATCTGGGGCCCTCAAGGGAGTGGATATTGAAGCATCAGGAGACTTGAGTGAGACTCGAGTCCTCTGAGAAAAAGCAGGTGTCTTGAGGCTGAAGCTGGGTGGCAAGGAGGAGAGGACGGTGGGAAGGAAGCAGTGGGGCAGTTTGGGAATTGGGCATGAGCTGGAAGGAGAGGTCTGAGATGGGGAGGAAGCTTTTTTTCTGTTGTCAGTCCTTTGTCCTTTTGTGGGGTTCCTGTACTGGGGCTTACTTACTCACCCTCCCTGGTAACCCAGAGGGTATTAATACCCCCCAGCTGAGGCTTGGAAAGGTGAGAACACTTGCCCTCACTGCCACGTCCGAGCCTCCATGCAACTCACACGATGCAGCTCAGTACGCAGCCTCAGCTGCCCTTGGGTACACATCTGAGGGTAATGCGATTGTGAGCAGGCTCAGTTTGATTTACTTCCCCCTAAATCACTGCTTTTAAATTCTGCCAGGTTAAGTCTCTCCACCCCTAATGACCTCTCAGGCGTATCCCATGGCTTTCTAGTCATACTCGGTTGTTGTTATTATATTTATTTTTTGAGACAGAGTCTTGCTCTGTTGCCCAGGCTGGAGTGCAATGGCATCATCTCAGCTCACTGCAACCTCCGCCTCCCGGATTCAAGCAATTCTCCTGCCTCAGCCTCCAGAGTAGCTGGGACTACAAGTGCCCACCGCCACGCCTGGCTAATTTTTGTATTTTTAGTAGACATGGATTTTCACCATGTTGCTCAGGCTGATTTTGAACTCCTGACCTTAGGGGATCCACCTGCCTTGGCCTCCCAAAGTGCTGGGATTACAGGCATGAACCACCATGCCCAGCCCATACTCCTTTATTAAATCTTTACATTTGACTTAAAGCTTTTCCCATCCTGTCCAGGGCTAGCCAGGCTTCAAGCCCCAGGGCTTGGAGCGGAGGGTGTATCCCATGCTCTCAGCCTCCCCCTCCGTCTTCCTGAGCTGCCCAGGGCAGGGGCACACTGTCTCATGGCTGCCAGCCCGCCTCTTGTCTTGCTCTGTTGCTGCCTCTGTGGGCGACTCTGCCACATGGCCATGTTGACATGATGGACTTCAGCTTCTCCCTAGCCCCATCTTTGGTCTCCTTCCAACCCAATTCCTTCTTCAGGGGGCAGCCACATGGCTTTAGGCCCCTTTTCGGAAAGCCCTTTTAGGGCTTTGTCTTAGAAAGCTATGGCACCACTGAGGCCCCTCCACTCCCACTTGGCCACACGGGTGACAGTCTGGGTGCCCGACTAGTGTCTTTAGGGCCCTGCACCTGGCTGCTTTTCACTCCTTGCCTGCCCAGAGGCCCTTCCACCTGCCACAATCCCAGGTGGGAGCAACATCCACCTCCGGTGCCTGCTGCCTCCCCCTCACCAGGGCACAGGTCAGGCTCCGCCGGGACTCCATCTGCGAACAGTCCCCGCTCAGCAAGCGCCTGCCCGGCCCCTTCCTTCCCAGTCACTGTGAGCAGTGCCCATGCGTCTTTCCCTCTCTGACCTGGGGTGAGGTGCCCTGCTGGTGGCAGGCTGGTAACTCTTTTTCTTCATTTCCACTCTCTACCTTCCAGTTCAGCCTGGGAGCATGGGCAGGCGGCTGGCCTGAGAGTGGAGGGCACCGGCGATCTGGCAGCCCAGCCCCTCCTTTGCAGATGAGCCGACCAGAGTCATGGAAATTGTCCCAGGCAGTCCGGCCAGGCATGCAGAGGCAGGACAAGTCCCGTGTTTCAAGTCTGGTTCTGCGAACTCTCTGCAGGCCCTCTGTATGCAGTGTCTGTCTGCCTGGCGCCGAATGTTTGGAACGTGGAGTGCTGAGTACCTGTGGTTTCCAGCTGTGGCTCCTTGTGCCAGCTTTGGGGAACAGCTGAGCTCCCGTTCCTGGCTGCATGAGGAAGTGGTAGGACCAAGGCTTTGCACCAAAGCCTTTGACTCAGAGCCTGTTCTCAACGCTGTGTCAAATTGCCTTTTTGATGGGGGCAGGACTGTGAAACCTAAGGCAGGCAGGGGCCTCCGTGCATGCTCCTGGGCAGACAGGTGTGTGCCCTGCAGGGGCAGAGGTTGGTGTGGCGGTGGGCTCGGTGACACCTCAGCAGCCATGTATCTCAGCCCTTCTTCCTGGGAATTCCCAGCCTGGAACTTAGACTCACCAGGTTCCCGAGTTTGGCAGAGTGGAACAGGCTACTTCAGCTTTGTCTTGGGCCCTGTGACAAACTCCTACCATTGCCGTCACATGGTTTGTGGAAGGAAATGGAGAAGTGAGTTCTCTCCGTGGGGAGAGGTGCTGTGACAAATGGACACTGATGTGGGAACAGAGCCCTGAGACCTCACCACACCTCGGAGGGCAGATGGGAAGCTGACATTTACCAGGGTCCGGTCTGTTCTGTTCTGAAACTCTGCTAGGGACTTCCACGCCCTCCACTCAGCCGCAGCAGGGATGGTTTGAAGTCATGTGCTGCTGTGGGATGGTGCCAGGCCTTCATGGCAAGGGCCTGCGGCTCATGGTAGGACTCATGGTCGGTGTTGGGAGCTCACCATGGGCACTAGGCCAGTAAGCCGTGTGACTCAGGAGGCAGCCCTGGGAGTGAAGGAGCTGGGTCCCTGGGTGCAGATCCGGGCCCCAGTCTGGGCTGTGCCTCCAGTTTGGGTCCCATGGCTGGTTACCACCTCTTCGAGGCTGCTGTTTGACCAGGGAGGCGGAAACCTTCATACTCATCCCACAGGTTGGTGTGGGTTAAAGGAGATGCCGTGTGTCCTGAATTCCTTTGCTCCTCTCCTCCTCTGGCTGAGATTCTCACTGTGTGTTGCCTACAGCTCTGAACCCAGGCTCTTGCTGAGACACCCAACCACTGTCCTGAAGGTCAGGTCCCTGAACTGACCCTGCCCGTTTCCAGCCCACTGTGCCATCAAAATTACTTTGCCACCAAACAGCAACTTTTCTGCTTGTAAAACGGTGGTGACTCTTCGCACACCCATAGGGAGCATGTGGCAAGCCAGCAGTGCCCCATCGCAGAGCCTGGCATGAGAGCAGAAGGCACCGGGGGTCCAGCAGCCCAGCCCCTCCTTTGCAGATGAGCCAGCCAAAGTCGAGGAAATTGTCCCAGGTAGCCCAGCCAGGCGTGCAGAGGCAGGGCAAGTCCCGTGGTTCAGGCTGACCAATCCTGTGCTTGCTACGCACGCCACACTCTGACTTGAAATGGGTCATAGTCCTCATTCTTGCTGGTAGGGAACTAAGAGGCCCCTGAAACTAATCCAGGAAACAGTCCTCCACGCTCACCAGGAAAAGGGACGTGGGTGATTGTAGGAGTCAGGGGCTCTGGCAGTCAGTTTAGTCAAGACGTGTTTATCAAATACCTGTGGTGTGCCAGGCCCTGATCTAGGAGTTGTGAAGAGGGAAGCTGCTAGGCCTGTTGGTGATTGTGAAGAAGAGGCTTAGGAAACACAGGGCCAGCCAAGGGCAAGGACTGTGCTTAGCCTGGCTTCTGGGCCCCATGCGTGGCCTCAGTTCCTGGCACTGGCTCCCTGTGGAGACAGTTCAGTGGGCTGGTGGCCAGTCAGAGCTGTGTGTGCACCTGGGTGTGGCCCTGGGTGTGCTCCTGTGTGTGTGCCTGTATGTGCATGTGTGTATACTGGTGCATCTATGTGTGTGGAGGTCTGTGTATGGGTGCCTGTGTGTGCGTCTGTATGTATGTGCCTCGGTGTGTCTGTGTGAGTCTGTGTGTGTCTGTGCAAATGTGTGCCCATGTGTGTTTGTGTTTCTGTGTATGTGCCTGTGTCTGTCTGTGCAGGCACAGGCCTATGTGTGTCTGTGCCCTTGTGTGTGCCTGTGTGTGTGGACAGGTTTCCTTATTCACCTTTGGTCTGACGTCCACACCCAGTACCTCCCCAGAGGCGACTTTCTTTCTTTCGTTTTTTTTTTTTTTTTTTTTTTTGAGACGGAATTTTGCTCTTGTTTCCCAGGCTGGTGTGTAATGGCATGATCCTGGCTCACTGCAACCTCTGCCTCCTGGGTTCAAGCGATTCTCCTGTCTCAGCCTCCTGAGTAGCTGGCATTGCAGGGGCCCACCACTATGCCCAGCTAATTTTTGTATTTTTAATAGAGACAGAGTTTCCCCACATCGCCCAGGTGAAACTCCTGACCTCAGGTGATCTGCCCGCCTCAGCCTCCCGAAGTGCTGGGATTCCAGGTGTAAGCCACCAGTTGGAGCCACCAGAGGCCACTTTCTAAACGTACGGCCCAGTTTCCAACCCGAGCCCTCCTCGAGCCTTGACACGCTCTTCTCTCTGCAGCTGAGGCTGTGGCCACATCAGTGCCTCGGGGATGCCCTGTCAACCGAGGGGGAACCAAATCCTGTTAATGCCCTCAGCACTCGGGGAACTCTTAGGCCCCTCACGGCACATGCAGCATCCAACCCCAGTGACCACGCAGGAAGCCTGGATTTCCCCACAGCAGAGGCAGGGCGGAGGCTGCCGCCGCGGTCACCAGGTCACCATCAGGAGAGCCCTACTGTCAGCTCTGAACACTGTGGCACTTGCAGGCTTTGCTACAGCTTCTTGCTCACCTGCCTTTCCATTGTCAGACAGGCAGGAACTGGTAGCGGCCAGCAGGGACACAGGGCCAGAGCGCTGTCTTGAGGCTGGTGCAGTTTTCCAGGTGGGTTCCCGGGCCCCTCTGTGGCTGTCCCACTGCAGCTGTCTCGCACCCAAGGGCTGCTGCTGTGCCCACCCTCTGAGCCCTAGGCTAGCTGCTCAGCACTGAGTGACGGGGAGTGGAGGTCGGGTTCATGACCGTGAGGAAAGGGCTGCCAAGAGAGGAACGTTTGCAAGATCCAAGGCCCCTCAGCAAAATCTCACTGCAAGCATCTTAGGGTTTTGCAAACAACAAAGTCATGTGATCTGAAGAGCCGCTTAGGTCAGGCTGTTCCTGTTGGTCTTGTGCTTCCAGCGAGAGGAGGAAAGCCACTTCCTGGTTGGAGGTTCTGTCTGGGCCCTGGCATTTTGGCCAGCCAGTTCTCTTGGTACAGAAATAGCCTCAGCAGGCGGTTTAGGCAGTACCTGGGACCACAGGCATTCCCCAAGGGCTGCAGAGACTCTTGAAGATTTCACTTTTATATTTCCTGTGGCTGAAGTTTAGAGTCCATTAACCTATGAGGACAGATGAAGTCCAGGTGCTTCTACTCTGCAAGTGGGTTGATTACCCCAAGCTTATGCAGGTCGGGATTTTAGGCTGGTGAGCCACAGAGTGTTGCATATTCCTTTTTTTAAAGCACTAACGACAGCAAATGCAATGTGTTAAAATGGTAAAAACCAGTCTTAGCTCGCAGGGCTTTACTGAAACAGCCTGTGGAATGGACTTGGCTCGCAGGCTGTAGTTTGCTGACCCCTGGGTTAGGACAGACTCATTATTTGTCACCAAGATCCCCCTCCACCACCACCCTTTTTTAAATTATTTTTTGAGACGGAGTCTCACTCTGTCACCCAGGCTGACGTGCAATGGTACGAGCTCAGCTCACTACAACCTCTGCCTCCCAGGTTCAAGTGATTCTCCTGCCTCAGCCTTCCAAGTAGCCGGGATTACAGGCACCTGCCACTATGCCTAGCTAATTTTTGTATTTTTGGTAGAGACAGGGTTTCACCATATTGACCAGGCTGGTCTCGAACTCCTGACCTCAGGTGATCCACTCGCCTCAGCCTCCCAAAGTGCTGGGATTACAGGCGTGAGTGGGCCACCGCACCCAGCCCCCACCACCTTTGTTCCATTATTTTTGCTAAGGCAAGTCAGAAACAGGCTTTGGCTTCTTTCATGGTTTAGGGAGTTTCATGCATTCAGTGAACAATTGGTAGTGATCCCCTACACACAGGTGTCTGGGATTAGAGATAGTAGGTTGAGATTTCTTCCCTGAAGGGTCCCAGTCTATTGGGAAGGATGATGTAAATAGAAAGCAGAGGGCTGGGAGCCATCTGCACCTGTGGCACACAGGAGGGACCCTCACCCTGGCCGTCTGGGCTGGGGACGAAGTCTTGACATCATGAGATACCAGCTGACTCTCTCCCTCCTCAATTTTTAAATGGCACATGTACTTGCAAGGCTGGGCTACACAGTCTACAAAACATAGGGTGAAAAACCCCCACACACAGTGGAGTCGGCTCCGTGGGCTGCTCCCACCTCACAGGCTGCTCTCCCTGGCACCTTGGACTCTGCTGCCACAGTTCCTCATAGCTGTCAGAGGTCACATTGTCCCATCAGGCCATGCGACAGTCCGTTTGTAGTGCATGACTGGTGGCAGAGAAGGAGGGAAGTGGGCAGGGTGTGAGCCATGCCCATCAAGACCACACTCATTTTCTGGGAAGACAGCACACATCTGTCCATGTGTGGCCTTGTCCTCCCAGCTTTCACAAAGCACATACAGTTCAACTGGAACATGTAGACTTATTTCATTTATTCAACAGGTGTTTTTTTTTTTTTTTTTTTTTAAATTAAAAAAGTTGTATTGGCTGGGTGTGGTGACTCACACCTGTAATCCCAGCACTTTGGGAGGCTGAGGCAGGTGGATTGCTTGAGCCCAGGAGTTCCAGACTGTCCTGAACAATATAATGAGATCTTGTCTCTACAGAAAATTAAAAAAATTAGCCAAGCACAGTGTCATGCACCTGTAATCCCAGCTACTCAAGAGGGTGAGGTGGGAGGATTGCTGGGACTTGGGAAGGTCGAGGCTGCAGTGAGCAGAGATTATACCACTGCGTTCCAGCCTGGGCGATAGAGCAAGAGCTGTCTCAAAAAAGTATGTTGGGGCCGAGCATGGCGGCTCACGCCTGTAATCCCAGCACTTTGGGAGGCTGAGGCGAGTGGATCACCTGAGGTCAGGAGTTCCAGACCACCCTGGCCAACATGGTAAAACCCTATCTCTACTATAAATACAAAAATTAGCCGGGTGTGGTGGGCACTTGTAATCCCAGCTATTCAAGAGGCTGAGATAGGAGAATTGCTTGAACCCGGGAGACCGAGGTTGCAGTGAGCCAAGATCGCTCCATTGTACTTTATTCTGGGTGATAAGAGTGAAACTCCACCTCAGGAAAAAAAAAAAAAAAGTATTGGGCTGGGTGCGGTGGCTCACGTCTATAATCCTGGCACTTTGGGAGGCTGAGACAGGTGGATCATGAGGTCAGGAGTTCGACACCAGCCTGGCCAACATGGGGAAACCCCACCTCTACTAAAAATACAAAAATTAGCCAAGCCTTGTGGCAGGCACCTGTAATCCCAGCTGCTCAGGACACAGACAGGAGAATCATTTGAACCTGGGAGGCAAAGGATGCAGTGAGCCGAGATCTTACTACTGCACTCCAGCCTGGGTGACAGAGCAAGATTCCGTCTCAAAAACAAAAGAGAAGCAAAATTTATGCAATATGAAATTAACCATTGGATGCATGAGGCTGAGCGATATTCAGTTCATACCCAGTGTTGTGCAGCTGTCACCTCTATCTAGTTCCAGAACATTTTTATCACCCCTAAAGGAAACTTTATGCCCATTAAGCGGTCACACTCCATTCCCTGTTGCCTCAGCCCCTGGCAGCCACTCATCTGCTTTCTATCTCTGTGGATTTACTTATCCTGAATATTTCATATCACAGGAATCATACAATGTGTATCTTCGTATGTCTGCTCCCTTCACCTAGCATAGTGTTTTGAGGTTCGTCACCTTGTAACACAGAACTTCATTCCTTTATAAGGTTAAATAACGTTGCGCTGCATGGATAGAGACCACATTTTATTTATCCATTCATCCGTTGGATGTTTAGGTCATTTCATCATGCGTTTTTGAGTGCCTGTTGTGTGCCAGACACTGTGCACTGTTTAAGGTCAAACTTAGATTCTCCCTGCGTGGAACTTAGCTTTGAGCAGGGAAAACAGACTTTGTGTCAACGATTCCTCCGTTGTGTGATTGTCTGGCTGATAGGACTTAGTGGCCATCCTTACAGTGGAGATGTGACGTGTGAGATGTCTTCAATGGAAAGCTGAAGACTTAATTTATTCTCTCATCTCTGAGTGTCCCTCTAGGAGACATTTTTGTTTGTTTGTTTTGTTTTGTGTCTTGAGACAGAGTCTCACTCTGTTGCCAGGCTGGAGGGCAGTGATGTGATCTCAGCTCACTGCAACCTCCGCCTCCCTGGTTCAAGCGATTCTCCTGCCTCAGCCTCCTGAGTAGCTGGGACTATGGGCGCGTGCCACCATGCCCAGCTAATTTTTGTATTTTTAGTAGAGACGGGGTTTCACCATTTTGTCCAGGATGGTCTCGACCTTCTGACCTCGTGATCCGCCTGCCTCAG
Organism: Sapajus apella; assembly: GCF_009761245.1. Lineage (NCBI taxonomy): Eukaryota > Metazoa > Chordata > Mammalia > Primates > Cebidae > Sapajus > Sapajus apella. The sequence goes on along the minus strand of NW_022436989.1, from coordinate 11,494,810 downwards.
CCTCCCAAAGTGCTGGGATTATAGGCGTGAGCCACTGTGCCTGGCCTAGGTTACATGTTTTAAAAAGAACCAGTGGTTTTTGCTGCTATTTAAATGAAAGTTGAATCTAATTTTAAAAATCTCACTGTAATGAAATCAAAATGTTTCCGAAACACAGATATTCAGAATG
>NW_022436989.1:11467234-11489641 GCF_009761245.1 Sapajus apella | reverse complement strand
CCTTCCCCTTCTTCCCCTTCCCCTTCCCATTCCCTTCATTTTCAGACAAGGGTCTTGCTCTGTTGCCCAGGCTGGAGTGCAGTGGCACAATCTCGGCTCACTGCAACCTCCGCCTCCTGGGCTCAAGTGATCCTGCCTCAGCCTCCCGAGTAGCTGGGCCTATAGCCTCGCACCACCACACCCAGCTAATTTTTTTTTTTTTGTATTTTTAGTAGATATGGGGTTTCGCCATATTGGTCAGGCTGCTCTTGAACACTTGACCTAGTGACCTGCCGCCTCACCTCCCAAAGTGCTGGGATTACAGGCATGAGCCACCCCACCCGGCCACTAGGCTGGAATTTCTGGTCTGCACCAGGGTTTGTCCCCAGCAAATCCTGGGGTCCACACCAACATGAGGATGGAAGGGTGGAACTGGGTAACCCCACGGCTGCCCCCTGGGGCCGTGCACAGCACGCATCATCCCAGGACACGTGGCCTGTCACGGCTTTGACAGCATTTATTGTGTCTTCCCCGAGTCCTCTCTGCTTGGGGTCAGCTCGTCCCAGTTTTTTTCCCTATTCTTGGAGGAATCTGGGTCTGTCCCCTGCCATCCTGGTTGCTGTTCCCGAAGGCCCTGGTGAGCGGGGGCTGCGTCAGGAGCAGACCATTTCCTCACCCCTAGTGAGGAGCCTCCCCTGTCACCCGCGTTGCTTCCCCCGGAGGAGGCCGGATGGCCATTCTCTCGGTGCAGGACCGGAGCGTCATCTAATCCCAAACTCGTTCAGCGAGCACAGGGGTTCCCAGGACAGCCTAGAACTGCAGAATTCTCCCCACTTCTGAAGCAGAAAGTTATTTTGTGAGGAGGAAAAAACAAACTGGGGTATTTTCCCTGTGAATTTATTTTGTAATTTTTGCATAGCTTGCCAAGAAGCGTCAGAGTGCAATGGGACAGCGCCGCACACTGCCACACACGGCCCGGGACCCTCCTTCACAGGGCTGTAGGGCCCAGTGGGACAGCGCTTGCCACGGGGAGAAACACGTCCTCCATGCTTCTAATGTGTCCCCTTGCTTAGGTATATTTGGAACAATTATGGGCAGGGCCCTGGCCGGTAAACTGTGAATTGCAATTTGTGGCTGAGCAGTTAAGAAACGTTAACAATGAGCCTGGCGCGGTGGCGCACGCCTGTAATCACAGCACTTCGGGAGCCCAAGGTGGGCAGATCACGAGGTGAGGAGATTGAGACCATCCTGGCCAACATGGTGAAACCTCATCTCTACTAAAATATAAAAACAGGCCGGGCGCGGTGGCTCAAACCTGTAATCCCAGCACTTTGGGAGGCCGAGGCAGGTGGATCACGAGGTCAAGAGATCGAGACCATCCTGGTCAACATGGTGAAACCCCGTCTCTACTAAAAATACAAAAAATTAGCTGGGCATGGTGGTGCGTGCCTGTAGTCCCAGCTACTCGGGAGGCTGAGGCAGGAGAATCGCTTGAACCTGGGAGGCGGAGGTTGCAGTGAGCTGAGGTCCCGCCACTGCATTCCAGTCTGGTGACAGAGCGAGACTTCACCTTAAAAAGACAAACGTAACAATGACGATAGGCCCTGTGTGGCCACAGCCCTTGTCATCCCCAAGGCCAAAGAGAGAGAATCCTGCCAGGGAGGCAGGTCAGAGTTGTTTGCCTCCATCTCTGTGCGGGTCAGAGGGGAACTGATGCCAAGACGGGCTCCACCCAGGCAGTGGGCAGGCAGGCAGGGCAGCGGCTTCTGTGGCTGAAGTGGGCCGGGGCTGCAGCTGTTCCTGCCGGGCTTCCAAGGTGGGGGACACAGGCTGCCCCTGGGAAGGAACTTCATGTCATGGAGCTTTCAGAGTAGAAGGCAGCTTAATGAATATTTGTCCTGACGCCTTCATCTTGCAGGTAGACACTGAGGCCCAGAAAGGTCAACGGAGCTAACCAGGAAACGGCAAAGTAGGTTCCTGGGGGTTGACTGGTCTTGCCCCTGAATCCTGGTGCTCAGGGGATAAGAGACAATTTGGAAAAGCAGGGAGACTAAAGGATGGTGTTTGGCGTGGCTTTGGTTGACTTTGAGAGCCTTTGGACGAGAGGCGTGCTCCCTAAGCACTCCGGCCTTCCCTCGGTCTGCTTGCTGGGCTGACTTATCAATGTGGGGACTCAGGGTCACCCCGAGTTCTGCCTTCTGGGGCAGCCAGCCTGTGTTGGCGCCGTTGGATGGAGTCAAGCTCAGTTTTGAGGACAGAGGGGCTCTCGTGAGCTGATGGGGGTTGCAGGAGGGGAGAGCTGGGCTGGTGGGAACAGGAAGGAGAAGAGGAGCCATTGGGAAGGCGGGCAGCAAGTGGGGATTCCCTTTATCTATAAAGGTGGAGCCCATTATCCCATTATCATTTATGAAATGAGGAAAGCCTTGTGAGGACTGATAGTAGGGACGTTCTGGGTGGGAAGCTGAGCTCCTGCCTCGTGGGGCACACATACACACATGCACACACATACATGTGTGCACATACACATGCACACACATGCACACACACACACACCCCCCTCCCTGAGGTTGGCCTCTGATCACATGGGAAGAAGCTGCTTGAAGTGTGGGGGGCCCACGTTCTGAGGGCCAGCACAGGCCAGAAGCAGGCAGGACCAGCTTCTTGGGTCACATGCTTGCCAAGGTCAAAGGTGGGAGGTGATGCAGTGAACACCTGACTCTGGAATCCAGTGACCCCTCTTACACCTGGCCAACTTGGGACATGGACCGGACACACCTTGGCTTCAGGCCACCAGCCCCCAGAACTCTATGGCATGGACAGCGTGCTTGTTAGCCTTTTATGGCCAGTTACCTTCACCGCCACAGACACAGGACTAACTGTGAGTGTGGCTGTGGTAGTGGCTCTCCAGGTCCTCAGTCCCAGCCCACAGCTGACATTTGGAAGAAAAGAACATCCCAATGCAGCCATAGAGGCCCTGCCCTTGTCTGCACTGTCTTGGAGACTCAGCTTCAAATCCAGATCCAACCCCCACCCCTCCCCCCGCCGCCCGACCCACAGAGCCGCCTTGTGCATCTTCGGGGAACCCTGCAGAAAGGAGAACTCCTGCGTCAGGATTTCAGGGACCCTGACTGTCCTGTCACCCTGCTCTGCTGAGTGAGGATGCTCAGCATGTGAAAACAGATGGAAGCAGCTGACTGATGACTGCTGCCTGGGCAGGGCCTGGGGTTTGCATAATTTCCCCAATATATCAGGAAGTGGGCAGCGCAGAGGGACCAGGAGAGCAAGTATCAAATGCGTCAGGGTTCTTAACCTTTTCGAATATGAAAGTTCCTTTTATGGTGAAGGAAGCATCTGTGGTCACAGTTTAGTAGTTGTGCATTTAGAATTATGGTTTGGGAACATATATAAGAACTAATAATACCCACAGCAGGGGTTGCAGCCAATCACGTGGCACTTTTTAGGTGGCAGGCATTTGTCTAAGGGCTCTACATGTCTATTAACTCACCAAATGCTTGCAGAAACCTGGTGGATGGTGTTATTAGTCTCATTTTACAGATGAGGTACTTGAGGCACAGAGAGGTCAGGTGACTTTTCCAAGGCCGCACAGCTGACAATTGGTGGAGCCAGGATTCAAGCCCAGGTAAGCCAGCTCCAGATTCCACAATCTTAACTATCCTTCTGTGTCCCTCTGTCAGAGAGGGCTACATAGCTGTGGCCTGTTATATAGGAGTAGTGTTGTCTCTCAGTATACGTGGGTGACTGGTTCCAGGACTCCCAAATATGCCCAGATCCCTGCATACTCATATCCCTGTAGAACCTGCATGTTCAAAGAGTTGGTCCTCCTTATGCTCAGGTTTTACATCCTGAGAACATTGTAGTTTTGATTCCCATTCAGTTGAAAAAAATCCATGTATAGGTGGACCCATGCAGTTCAAAGGCGGAGCTCAAGGGTCAGCTGTGCTGTGCCTTGGTGAAGATGCGTGAACTAGAACTGTGTGTATCAACATAGATTCATTCCAAACATGCAACCGTGAGGAAATAAACAAGCTGCAGAAGGCTGTGAAAGGCATTAATGCGTTCAGATAAAGTGCAAAACCACGCAGGACAGTACTCTGTATCATTCATGAATCCAGGCATACCCAGTGAAAGCAGAAGCGTGCTTGGGCATAAAAACACCAGATTCAGTGATTACTTCCCTGGGAGCGAATGGCACCAGGAGGGGTCGGCTGGGAGCTTCAGCTCTGTCATTTTTATTAAACCACAGCTGGGGCCAGACACGGTGGCTCATGCCTGTAATCCCAGCACTTTGGGAGGTGAAGGTGGGCGGATCACCTGAGGTCAGGAGTTTGAGACTAGCCTGACCAACATGGTGAAACCCTATCTCTACTAAAAACACAAAAATTAGCTGGGTATGGTGGCAGGCGCCTGTAATCCCAGGTACTCGGGAAGCTAAGGCACGTGAATTGCTTGAACTTGGGAGGCGGAGGTTGCAGCGAGCTGGGATGGTGCCACTGCACTCCCGACAAGAGTGAAACTTAGTCTCAAAAACAGAAAACAAAACATAGCTGGAATAACTGTGGCAAAGTGTTAAGGATGGAGGATTTGCTGTTATTTCTTTGTATATACAGAAACTATTTTATAATAAAAAGTTTCAACCTGCCATGCATTTGTAACATTTTCAGATGAATTTGCATACATAGGTTTTAAACTGTGCATGTGACAGAGACTAGTTTCTTTAGTCTAGAGTCTGTGCTTGGTGCACTCAGGGTTTCAGACCCCCTCAGCTATTGCGAGGGTCTCCTCAGGGGTCTCAGCCCATAGGCAGTTAGGATCAGGATGCACACCTTTTTTTTTTTTTTTGAGATGGAGTTTTGCTCTTGTTGCCCAGGCTGGAGTGCAGTGGCGTGATCTCGGCTCACCGCAACCTCTGCCTCCTGGGTTCAAGTGATTCTCCTGCCTCAGCCTCCTGAGTAGCTGGGATCACAGGCATGCACCACCAGGCCCGGCTAATTTTGTATTTTTAGTAGAGACAGGGTTTCTCCATGTTGGTCAGGCTGGTCTTGAACTCCCGACTTCAAGTGATTTGCCTGCCTCAGCCTCCCAAAGCGCTAGGATTCTACCTTTTAAGGATAGAGGGATTATGAGGTGTCCAGAAGTGGAGACACTAGGACATGGGTCATGGTTTAGGGGAGAGGATATAAAGTAAGATGGCTGCACAGAGATTCTGAATCAAGTGCAGGTTAGAAGCATAGTGCTTCATTGTCTCATTGCACAGGCACTGCCTCCAGGGACGTTGGAGGTTACTTCTGTTGAGTTTTGCTGACTGCGCAGGAGACATTGTCATACCCATAAAGAATAGCAGGGGACATTTTTGCCAGAAGCAGCACCACTATGACATTAGTAAAAATGATTGTAACCCAGACACTCAGGAGGCTGAGGTGGGAGGATCACTTGAGTCCAGGTGTTCAAGACCAGCCTGGGCAACATAAGGAGGTACTGTATCTCTAAAAAATAAAATAAATTAGCCAGGCATATGGCCTGCACCTGTACATTGTCTCAGCTACTCAGGAGGTTAGGGCAGGAGGATCTCTTGAACCCGGGAGGATGGAGGCTGCAGTGAGCTATGATCGAACCACTGCACTCCAGCCTGGGCAACAGAGCAAGACCCTGTCTCTTTAAGAAAAAATAAAGACTGGGCTTGATAGCTCACGCCCGTAATCCCAGCACTTTGGGAGACTGAGGTGGGTGGATCATGAGGTCAGGGGCTCAAGACCAGCCTGGCCAAGATATCGAAACCCCGTCTCTACTAAAAATACAAAAATTTGCCAGGTGTAGCGGCAGGTGCCTGTAGTCCCAGCTACACAGGAAGCTGAGGCAGGAAAATCACTTGAACCTGGGGGATGGGGGTTGCAGGGAGCTGAGATTGCGCCACTGCACTCCAGCCTGGGTGACAGAGTGAGACACCGTCTCAAAAAAAAAAAAAAAAAATTTTAAGACAGCAAATGTCAACTTGAGTTAGTAGTTGAAAAAACAGGCAAGCAGGAGTTCAAAGGGTGGGAACAAATCAGTGACGCGTGAACAGACCGATTTATGAGGGCAGGGGGCAGAGTCCAGCAGCTGCTCAAAGGCCTTTCTGTGTCTGTCGACACAAGTACGTCACAAGCAGAGCCCTGGGCTCTCCTGTGTCGTCTGAAAGGATAGGGTGAAGGCCTGGGTTACCGTGGGGGCACGAGGTGCCCACAGGTGGGGGATGAGGAGGCCTTGGCCCATTGTGGGAGTGGGCAGTGCGGGAGACCCCTGAGGGTTCTCGAGCATTCCCTGGTGCCTCACAGTGGCCAGCTGGGGGCATCTTCCAGCTGCGGCCCAGCCTTCAACAGTCAAAAACCAGTATTACCCACAGCGCCATCCCCAGATCCATCCTAGGTTCTGCTGAGGTTCTAAGTGGGACTTTCAAAAGCAGAAGAAATGACGCTGAAACTGAAAGGAGTTTGACATTAGGGAGAAATGCTTTATTTCACCAGGTGACAAACTGGTGAAATAAATTTCTAATGAAAGTTGCTGCAATTTCTTCTTTCTCCTCCAGGCCTGATTCTGCACCCCTCCTCTGTCCTCCATCCTTTTTGCCACAGTGGGGGAAGCCCTGAAAAACCCTGGTGTTTTCAGAGGCTGTGGGGAGCCCAAGGAAGGGGAGGGAAAAGACATGGGACTGTCATTTACCAACTGTTCAGTTCCTGATCGGGTTCCCCAAGAAGCAGCTGGGACTCTCCAGCCTGACCTCATCTCCCTGGGGTCCCTGTCTCAAGGCAGATGGCACCTCCATGGCTGTCCCTGCCACACTCCCTCAGACCCCTCCCTGCTCCCCTGGTTTCTCGGCCCTCCCTCCTTCACTGCCTCATGCCTGTCCCTGTCTGCCCTTCTAGGGACCCAGGCTCCTGGTGTCTGCCCACAAACATGCTCAGGTCTCCCGATCTTAAAACAAGGTCTGGGCCAGGCGCAGTGGCTCTTGCCTGTAATCCCAGCAATTTGAGGCCAAGGCAGGCAGATCACCTGAGGTTGGGAGTTTGAGACCAGCCTGACCAACATGGCAAAACCCTGTCTGCACTAAAAATACAAAATTAGCCAGACATGATGGCACATGCCTGTAATCCCAGCTACTCAGGAGGCTGAGGCAGGAGAATCACTTGAACCCAGGAGGCAGAAGTTGTGGTGAGCTGAGATTACACCATTGTACTCCTGCCTGGGCAACAGAGCAAAATTCCATTTCAAAAAAAAAAAAAAAACAAGGTCTGGGCTCCCCTGAATAACCTCTCTCTTGCATTTCACAAACGTGCCTTTGGAGGGTAGTTTATGCTCTTGAATTGACTCACCGCTCCCACTTCCTCCTGCTGCCGTCCAGGGCCTGCCCGTTCCTCTCCAGCCTCACTGTCAGTCAAGCCCACCCTTGGCCAGGCCCTGTGGCAGCCCCAAGTGAACTGTCCAGCCTCTCAGCCACATTGGACACCCTGACTGTCCCCTGCCCTGGGCCGCTCTCCCCTGTAATCTTTGAGGCCTTGACTACGGAGGGGACTGCTCCTTGACCTCCTCCCTACTCTTAGTTTTTTTCGGTACATCATGGTGTTTCGAGGTGGAGTCTTGCACTGTTCTGTTGCCAGTCTGGAATGCAGTGGCGTGATATCGGCTCACTGCAGTCTCTGCCTTCCCTCCCTCCCTCCTTCCTTCCTTTCTTTCTCTTTTTCTTTTTTTTTTAGTAACAGCTTTATTGAGATGTAATTCACATTTTCTGTGCTGCCCTGGTCTGGAAGCTTACCGTATTCAGAGTTGCACAGTTCCCACGGTTGACTTTAGACCACCCTAGTAGGAACCACGTGTCTCTTAGTGGTCACCCTCCATTTCTCCGCAATGCTCTCCAGGCCCAGGCATCGTGAATCTGCGTTGGGCCTCTGATTTGCCCTCATTTTCACCTTCTCTGTCAATCTACGGTGCAGCCTTCGCTCTGGTCCTCACCCCAGAAACACCTCTCACAGCACAGGTCTGGATTCCAGCTGTGCTGATGCTCCCCTGAAGCCCTCTGCATCCTTACCCCAGATGGCAGCCTCTTCTTGGCTGGTCCATGCCCCAGCCTGGCCTTCTGCTACCTTCCCCAGCTCCAGGCTCCTGCGGCACCTTTTCTCCTAACCCCCTCACCACTCGTCAGTCTTCATGCTGGTGTACACTGCCTCATGTTTCCCACACCTCCATGCACTTTTCACACCTCCTCACACCTCCACACTTCACCTCCCACATCCCACAGCTCCACACACTTTTCACACCTACTCATACCTCCGCACACCTCCACACTTCACACCTCCTCACACCTCCCACAGCTCCACACACTTTTCACACCTGCTCACACCTCATACCTCCACACTTCACACCTCCTCACACCTCCCACAGCTCCACACACTTTTCACACCTGCTCATACCTCCTCACACCTCCACACTTCACACCTTCTCACATCTCCCACAGCTCCACACACTTTTCACACCTGCTCACACCTCCTCACACCTCCACACTTCACACCTCCTCACACCTCACACAGCTCCACATACTTGTCACACCTCACACCTCCTCACATCTCCACACTTCACACCTTCTCTCATCTCACATAGCTCCACATACTTTTCACACCTCCCACCTCCCACTCACACCTCCTCATTTCTGCCACACCTTTACACACGTTTCATACCTCCTGTTATGGTGTGGCTGTGTCCCCGTCCAAATCTCAACTTGAATTGTATCTCCCAGAATTTCCACATGTTGTGGGAGGGACCCAGGAGTAGGTAATTGAATCATGGGGGCTGGTCTTTCCCATGCTATTCTTGTGATGGCGAATAAGTCTCATAAGATCTGATGGCTTTATCAGGGGTTTCCACCTTTGCTTCCTCCTCATTTTTTTCCTCTGGCCACCACCATGTGAGAAGTGCCTTTCCCCTCCCACCATGATTCTGAGGCCCCCTTCCAGCCCTGTGGAACTGTAAATCCAATTAAACCTCTTTTTCTTCCCAGTCTTGGGTATGTTTTTATCAGCAGTGTGAAAATGTACTAGTACAGTAAATTGGTACCAGGAGTAGGTATTGCTGTAAAGATAGCCAAACATGTGCAACTGACTTTGGAACTGGGTAACAGACAGAGATTGCAACCGTTGAAGGTCTCAGAAGAAGACAAGTAAGTGTGGGAAAGTTTGGAACTTCCTTGAGACTTGTTGAATGGCTTTGCCCAAAATCCTGATAGTGATATGGACGTAAAATCCAGGCTGAGATGGTCTCAGATGAAGATAAGGAACTTGTTGGGTACTGTTAAAGCTAACAGTCAGCAAAGGTGACTGTCGTTATGTTTTAGCAAAGAGATTGGTGGCATTTTGCCCCAGCCCTAGAGATCTGTGGAACTCTCAACTTCGGAGAGAGGATTTAGGGTATCTGGTAGAAGAAATTTCTAAGCAGCAAAGCATTCAAGAGGTGACTTGGGTACTCTTAAAGGCATTCCATTTTAAAAGGAAAAACAGCACATAAAAATTCAGATAATTTGCAGCCTGAGTATGTAATAGAAAGAAAAAACCCATTTTCTGAGAAGAAATTCAACCCAGCTACAGAAACGTGCGTAAGTAGCAAAGAGCCTAATGTTAATCTCCAAGAACATGGGGAAAATGTCCCCACGCCATGTCAGAAATGGCAGCCTCTCACATCATAGGCCCTGAGGTCCAGGAGGAAAAAGGGGTTTGGTGGGCTGGACCCAGGGTCCCTATGCTGTGTGCACCCTAGGGACTTGGTGCCCTGTGTCCCAGCTACTCCAGCCATGGCTGAAAGGGGCCAATGTAGAGCTCCGGCTGTGGCTCCAGAGGGTGGAAGCCCTAAGCCTTGGCAGCTTCCATGTGGTGTTGAGTCTGCAGGTACACAGAAGTCAAGAACTGTGGTTTGGGAACCTCCACCTAGATCTCAGAAGATGTATGGAAACACCTGGATGCCCAGGCAGAAGTTTGCTGTTGGGGTGGGGCCCTCATGGAGAACCTCTGCTAGGGCAGTGTGAAAGGGAGATGTGGGGTCAGAGACCCCACACAGAGTCCCTACTGGGACACTGCCTAGTGGAGCTGTGAGAAGAGGGCCACTGTCCTCCAGACCCCAGAATGGTAGATCCACCAACAGCTTGCACTGTGCACCTGGAAAAGCCACAGACACTCAATGCCAGCCTGTGAAAGTGGCCAGGAGGGAGGCTGTACCCTGGAAAGCCACAGGGGTGGAGCTGTCCAAGACCATGGGAGCTCACCTCTTGTATCACCATGACCTGGATGTGAGACATGGAGTCAAAGGAGATCATTTTAGAGCTTTAAAATTTGACTGCCCTGCTGGGTTTCAGACAGACTTGCGTGAGCCCTGTAACCCCTTTGTTTTGGCTGATTTCTCCCATTTGGAATGGATGTATTTACCCAATGCCTGTACCCCCATTGTATCTAGGAAGTAAGTAGCTTGCTTCTGATTTTACAGGCTCTTAGGCAGAAAGGACTTGCCTTCTCTCAGGCGAGACTTTGGACTGTGGACTTTTGGGTTAATGCAGAAATGAATTAAGACTTTGGGGTACTGTTGGGAAGGCATGATTGGTTTTGAAATGTGAGGACACGAGATTTGGAGGGGCCAGGGTTGGAATGATATGCTTTGGCTGTGTCCCCACCCAAATCTCAATTTTAATCATTTCTCCTGGAGTTCCCATGTGTTGTGGGAGGGACCCAGGGGAAGTAATAGAATCATGGAGGCCGGGGTTTCCTGTGCTGTTCTCCTGATAGTGAATAAGTCTCACAAGATCTGATGGGTTCATCAGGGGTTTCTACTTTTGCTTCTTCCTCATTTTTTTTCTCTTGCTGCTGCCATGTAAGAAGTGCCTTTTGCTTCCCGCCATGATTCTGAGGCCTCCTCAGCCATGTGGAACTGTAAATCTAGTTAAACCTCTTTTTCTTCCAAGTCTCAGATATGTCTTTATCAGTAGCATGAAAATGGACTAACACATCTCCTCACACCTCCCACGCCTCTGCACTGTTTAGGCCTCCCCACACCTCCCACACCTCCCCACGCCTTCTGTAATTCCCAACACCTCCTCACGCCTCCCACACCTCCCCAAGCATTCCCACACCTCTCACACCTCCCACTCATACCTCCTCACGCCTCCCACAACTCCCCATGCCTCCCACACCTCCCACACCACGGGTGCTTATTACTGACATGTCTGCCTGTGTGTTTCTGCAGACAGGCCCAGCTTCTCTTTCTTTCCACAATTCTTGGTCCAACCCAGTGTCCGGTGCAGACTTAGTGCTCAGTATCGTTGACCTGAACACCACCAGTCGGAAAGCCAGGATGATGTGAATTTTCATCTGGCCTCATCTGTTCCTTAGCCTCTCACAGGGGTCATATCTCCCTCTTTTTCATTTTTGTACATCTGAGGTCACTGAGCAGAGGGTGCCCATGCTGTTAAAGCACCATACAGTGTGACAGGGGGGTTCATGTCTGCTTCCCCATTGGAGCTGAATTCCCCACCTCCCCTCCTAGCTGAATTCCTGCCGAGGTCGGTGGGAGCCCGTGCAGACTGGCAGAGATGGGCAACCGGATATGAGAGCCCGGCCAGCCAGAGAGCTGGGGTGAGCCAGGAGGATTAGCTCCAATTCTGGGCACCCATCAGTCTTTAGCAGTCTCTCGGAACACAGAAAAGAGTGGGTGGGAGAGTTTAGATTTATTTTTTTTGGAAACTTGGTTCAGACATTTATGCCCTTTAATGAGGGCAAAAGTTGTACTGAAATTATATATGTGTGTGCTGATGTTATCTATATCATAAGTTATATAGATAATATAAGTGCATATATATATTATTTCAGTTTCACTTGCCAGGAATTCAAACACAGCTTTAAGGAACTTAAGTTTAATTATTAACTTGAAGGACTAAGGAAGATTTTCTAAGCACAGCTTGAATAGTGCCCAGATGAATTCTATATACATATATGTATGTATATAGATAGATGGAGATATATTTTGAGATGGAGTTTCGCTCTTGTTGCTCAGGCTGGAGTGCAATGGCGTGATCTCGGCTCACTGCAACCTCCACCTCCTGGGGTCAGGCAGTTCTGCCTCAGCCTCCTGAGTAGCTAGGATTACAGGCACCTGCCACCACACCCAGGTAATTTTATATTTTTACTGGGGGCAGGGTGGGGCGGAGTCGGCCAAGCTAGTCTTGAGCTCTTGACCTCAGGTGATCCGCCTGCCTCAGCCTCCCAAAGTTCTGGGATTACAGGCGTGAGCCACCGCACTCAGGGTGAATTCAAGATACATCGCCACAAATTATAAAAAGTAGAGCTTTTCAAAACCATGGTCAAGGCTTTTATTTTGATGTTGTTAGCACCTGACTTTGAGCTTGGGAGGATCAAAATGACTGATTTAATGTCAGATTGTACCTTGATATGCTGATGACTTTTCCGCTCCAGGCAGGGATGTGGACCTAATGATGAATGGAATGAGGGCTTGTGAGTTATCCACAGCTTGGCTGGCAGAAGTCATCCTTCCCTTTCAAGGATAGAGTGGTGAACTCCAGGGTCTTCTTGTAGGCAGTGCATTTCTTGATCTGTGTTCATGTTCTCGGGGCAAAGGCTGGGAGCATCTGAAAGTTGCTGTTGCTTCTCCTTTGTTGTTGTTATTGTTATTATTCCTCTTATTTATTTTGAGACAAAGTCTTGCTCTTGTCCCCCAGGCTGTAGTGCAATGGTGCAATCTCGGCTCACTGCAACCTCTGCCTCCCAGGTTCAAGCGATTTTCCTGCTTCAGCCTCCTGAGTAGCTGGGATTATAGGCACCCACCACCATGCCCAGCTAATTTTTGTATTTTTATTTGAGACAGGGTTTCACCATGTTGGCCAGGGTGGTCTTGAACTCCTGACTTCAGGTGATCCACCTGCCTCAGCCTCCCAAAGTGCTGGGATTATGGGCATGAGCCACTGCGCCAGGACTACTATTACTCTTATTGAAGCTGCGGTGAACCTTCTGTTCCACAGGGCAGTGCTTCCCAAACTCTAGTCTGGGAATGCTCATTAAGAAGACTGAAATTGGGCAAATAAATTTGGAAACCGCTGTATGCCGTGTGTTTCTCTTGAAGACTGACAATATATTTGCCTTTGAAAGGCTCTGAGAATTCCTGCAGGGGGAAAAACATTTTCGTAGCAGCTTGTAAATTTGTTTGATCACATGCTATTTATTTTCAAATATTTCTTACTAATTTCTAGTTCTGCTGGAACACCTTGAGAAGGCCTGCTTCCAAATAAATTCTTGCAAGTGGAATTTTTGGGGCAAAGCATATGAGTGTTTATATATGGTGGCCAGGAGTGCTGCAATACAGCCGTGCTGCGTGTTGGGTAAGAGTAATCCAGGCACGTTAACTGGGTTACCTACTGCTCAGCAAACCCCACTATGTGGGCAAAATATCAAAACAGATTTTGCTTATTTCCTTGAACAGGTCTAACACTTTTTAAAAAAATTCTGTAGTTTCTTCTCTTCACTTTGGTATTTGTGAAGAAGTCTCAGTTATTAAAAAGCAAGATTCTTTAGGACTATTTCACGGAAAGGCATCGTTCCCCGTTTCATGAAATCAGTAGCATATTTTGTAATGGATCTTTGGAGTCATGTATTAATCTATTTCTCGTTTCTAAGAGAGGTTGTTTGGTAGCTTTTTTTTTAATGGGTATCAGAGAAATACCAAAGGTGATGTGCCTTGCCTAAAATCCCGTGGTGGGTTGTCAGATAAAGCTGAACCAGGACTCCTTTAAAGGAAGGTCGCTGTACTGAGCCGTCTGTTGTTCTGTTACCAGAGGAAAATACTTTGATGTATTTATGGTACAAACCCCTGCCTCCTTCCTACTTCCAAAAAGGATTTATGACAAAGGGAAAACTCACAGCAGAACCAAATAATTCCTGTAGAAGGTTGGAAGACTCACCTGTGATGCTCTGGGGAGGTTATAAAGGGGGAAGTGGTGCTTACTTAAAAATCTTTAGGAATGGCTGGGTGCAGTGGCTCACACCTGTAATCCCAGCACTTCAGGAGACCAAGGTGGGAGGATCACTTGAGGTCAGGTGTGAGCCATTGTGCCTGGCCGTCATGAGATCATTATCGTTTGGGTTTTTTTAAGAGATGAGCCCTCACACTATGTTGGCGAGGGTGGTCTCAAACTCCTGGGCTCAAGCAGTCCTCCCACTTCAGCCTCCTCCCTGAGAAGCAGCAGAGAGCAGATTTGACCAGGGGATTCATGAGGGAGAGGAGGACCAGGTGTGGATGCAGTTAAGCACAGAGGGGCTTCAGGGGGCTGCGGGAACAGAGGCCCTGAGGCCAAGGGTAGGTGTAGGAACTCCATAAAGAGTGGTTTACTTCGAAGTGGGGAATGAGAGTCTTCTTCCCCTACCCCCCTCCCAGCTTTGTTGAGGTTTAATTGACAAAGATGGAATATATACAAAGTCTGCACCATGATGTTTTGATACACGTAAGGGATTCCCACAATCAAGCTAGTTAACATATCCATCACCTCACAGTGCTGCTCACTCTTGTTTTGTGGTGAGAACACCTAAGATCTCTCTTAGCAGATTTCAAGTATAGCATACATTGTTACTGACTGTAGTCATGCTGTACCTGACTACAGGAGAGCTCCCCGGGACTTACTCAACATGGCTGGAGGACGCTACGCTAAGTGCAATAAGCCAGGCACAGAAAGACAAATAGATCCCACTTACATGTGGAATCTAAACAAGTTAGAACTCATAGAAACAGAGAGTAGAGTGGTGGTTGCCAGGGGCTGGGTGGGGCGGCCAGAGAATGGAGAGATGATGGTCAGAGTCCAAACTTGCAGGAACGGGGGTCTTCAGATGCTCGACAGATTGTTTCTGAAAAGCTGGCCTCTCTCCTTCACTCTTCCACACCCTTTCTTTCCTTCTTCCCCCAATACCGTACTGCAGCCCTGCTAAACAGCAGGGATCCATGTGCTCATGTGTAACTGCTCCGCAGGCTACACCCAACCCCCGGAGACCCCCCACTGAGATCCCCATGAGCCTGGGCCCCTGCCTGACTCTCCAGCACGTGCTGTAGCAGTAGCAGCAGCCCTGTCTGGGCGGTGGAAGCTTCAGTGGACACCTGCTTCTGCTGCCTCTTCACCTTCTCGGAAGGCTCCGCAGGGCTCTCGGCCACCCAGTGTGTGTGGGCACTTCAGCAATCATAAAGACTTAGAAAAGAGCTTGAGAAATGCCAGTGTGCAATATTTCTCTTTTGGAAAACAATCCAGTTTGAGACTTCTATAGTCCAAAGATGTTTTGTTATTTTAAATGTACTGCAAAGTTTGAGGCCTGGGTAGGCAGGCACTTATTAATTCTAATAAAGAGAATGAACTGTCCATCTTAAATAAAAATCTTAAGGTCCGGTGTGTGGCTCACGCCTGTAACCCCAGCACTTTGGGAGGCTGAGGTGGGCGGATCACCTGAGGTCAGGAGTTTGAGACCAGCCTGGCCAACATGGTGAAACATCTCTGCTAAAAATACAAAAATTAGCTGGGTGTGATGGCATCTGTAATCCCAGCTACTCGGGAGGCTGAGACAGGAGAATCAAACTGGGGAGGCAGAAGTTGCAGTGAGCTGAGATGGCGCCATTGCACTCCAGCTTGGGTGACAAGAATGAGACTCCATCTCAAAAAAAGAATCCTAAAATAAGAAAAGTACTGGCCATGGTACACTAGTAATACATTTGCTTTTGTTTTCTTTTTTAACCATGTTCAAATTCCTTTACTATTAAAACTGTAGGCCGGGTGCCATGGCTCATGCCTGTAATCCTAGCACTTTGGGAGGATGATGTGGGTGGATCACCTGAGATTGGGAGTTCGAGACCAGCCTGACCAACATGGAGAAACCCTGTCTGTACTAAAAAAAAAAAAAATACAAAATTAGCTGGGCATGGTGGTGCATGCCTATAGTCCCAGCTACTCGGGAGGCTGAGGCAGGAGAATCACTTGAACCCGGAAGGGAGGTTGCAGTGAGCCGAGATTGAGCTATTGCACTTCAAGCTAGACAAGAGCAAAACTTTGTCTCAAAAAAAAATTGTATGTGCAGCATAAGAAATGTTTGACATAAATGCAAATGTTTCAATTACAAAAAATATACCCCAGCGCCAGGGTATGAAGGGGCAGAGGAATTCCAAGTGATGGTATCAGTCTAGTTCTGTCAACATATCGGACCCCAACTTACCATGTTTTTCTGTTGTTACAGGTGATTTTCAAAGCCAAGTCAAAATATTCTCCAGAATTACTCAAATACCGGTAAGTACCATGGGGCATCTGCCTCTGTGGTAGAAGGGGAAAGTGCCGACACAGGAATCTCATCTCTCCATTGGGGTTTGCACACATTGCTCCTCTGTGAGCCGCTGGAAACAGTCCTGCCTGCTGGCTGTTTGCCCACAAGCATCGTGTGCATTGCTGGTGAGGGTCGGGTCATCGAATCATGACCTCATGAATCATAGGGGCTTGCATCATACTTACCCAATTCAGAAACAAAAGCCTGGTGCCTTTCCTAACAGGAGGAAATAGAGGGGAATAAAATAGGTGTCTCTAAACCTTTCTAAGGCACTTGGGAAATAAGAGCCTCAGCAGAAGGAAATGGGGTTCCTTGAAGATGCTGGTGCTTGGCCAGGTGCTTCCCCTTCCCCATCCTGCACTTCCCATGCTCTCACTGCAGATGTGGGTGCGGGTGCGGGTGCAGGTGCAGATGTGGGTGCGGGTGCGGATGTGGGTGTGGGTGCAGGTGCGGATGTGGGTGCAGATGCGGGTGCGTGTGCAGGTGCAGGCATGGGTGCAGGTGCAGCTATGGACCTGCATCACCCCTGCAGCCCGCCACCTGGTGGCTTGACCCTGCTTGTCTTAGTTGCTAACTGCGGGTAGGCTCCAGCTATTTATTTGTTTTCCAGAACCCAGGGCCCATTGAACTCCAAGTGGCTACACAGCTGCGTGCAGGGTATCCATTCCCATACAGAAATCCCGTTCTGACCATTCAGTACTCATTTAGGCACCAGGAAGAAGATGATATTATAGTTAAGAGTGTACACTCTATTTGAAGGTGGCTTAAACAACACAAAGGCTTGGAGAATCAGGCAAAGCAGAATATGCAACATGCCGAAAGCATGGACCCGGGGAGGCATGGACATTTTCTGGAAGAAGAGAGGCTTGTGCTGGGTGTAATCTGGAAGGGAACCTTTTCACTTACGTGAGGAGGTAGATCTGCATTTTCCTATGGAGGGGTTCATAGCTCTTCCCAGATTTTCAGAGAGGCCTCTGACATCTGTAAGGCCAAGAGCCAGTGGCTTAAAGGATACTCAAGTTTGGCCAGGCACAGTGGCTCACGCCTGTAACCCTAGCACTTTGGGAGGCCGAGGTGTGTGGATCACTAGAGGTCAGGAGTTTGATACCAGCTTGGCTGATATAGTGAAACCCTGTCTCTACTAAAAATTCAAAAATTAGCCAGGCGAGGTAGCACACCTCTGCTGTTTCCGCTACTTGGGAGGTTGAGGTGGGAAGATAACTTGAGCCCAGGAGGCAGAAGTTGCAGTGAGCCAAGACTGCACCATTGTGCTCCAGCCTGGGCAGCAGAGTGAGAGTTTGTCTCAAAAAAAAAGGTCAGGTTTGACTGGGGTTAGGGGAGGAGAACAGGCTTCTGGAAGAGGCGAGGGGGTGCAGCGTGAGTCCAGGGGTTCTGGAATGTCTGCCCAGGAGAATTTCACCACCACCAGCAAACATTTCTGAAAAGGTGACTCTGGCCATCGCCTCCTGGGCTCAAAATGAAAAACTATTTTGTCACTTTTTTTTTCGAAACAGACTCACTCTGTTGCCAGGCTGGAGTGCAATGGCGCGATCTCGGCTCACTGCAACCTCAGCCTCCCGGATTCAAGCAATTCTCCTGCCTCAGCCTCGTGAATAGCTGGGACTACAGGCATGCACCACCATGCCCAGCTAATTTTTGTAATTTTAGTAGAGATGGCATTTCACCATGTTGGCCAGGATGGTCTCAGCTCTTGACTGCATGATCCACCTGCTTCCACAAAGTGCTGGGATTACAGGCATGAGCCATCACTCCTGGCCTATTTTTTCGCTTTTTAAAATATGTTAAATCATATACATATTTTATTGAAATATATATCATCTAAAAATATGTAAATACTTTTTACTTAAAATTCTAAAGGTGTAATAGTTTAATCCTGAGTTTATGTCCAAGGAAACCAGTTCAGAAAGTTTCTCTGAAGTTCAGAAGGTTCTGTGAAGGTTCCTGGGCCCCGGCTTGTACCCTTACAAGACTGACCGACCCCGGCTTTGTTTTGTTTTCCGCCTGATCTCGCTGTCTCCCGTCACTACTTTCTGCATAGCTCAGTTCACATCTCTACCAACTCAGGTGGAACTTCAGCGTCCGCTATGAAATGATGTTGGTTCCAAGGAGAGCGATTTAAAGGATAGGTTGAGTGTCCCTGATCTGAAATGCTTGGGACCAAAAGTGTTTCAGATTTCAGAGATTTTTGGATTTTGAAATATTTGCATATAAAGGCCAGGCATGGTGGCTCATGCCTGTAGTCCCAGCACTTTGGGAGGCCAAAGCGGGTGGATCATTTGAGATCAGAAGTTTGAGACCAGTCTGGCTAACATGGTGAAACCCCGTTTCTACTAAAAATACAAAAATTAGCTGGGGTGGTGGTGGGCATTTGTAGTCCCAGGTACTCAGGAGGCTGAGATGGGAGAATCGCTTGAACCCGGCAGGTGGAGGTTGCAGTGAGTGGAGATCATGCCATTGCACTCCAGCCTGGGCAACACAGCGACTCCATCTCAAAAAAAAGGAAAAAGAAATATTTGTATATACATAATGAGATATGGGGGGATGGGGTGGGACATGAGTCTAACATGAATTTTATTAATGTTTCAGATACACCTTATATCCTGAAGGGAGTTTTATACAATCTTTTTAATAACACTGCGTAAAACAGTTTTAACTGTGTTTTGACTGTGTCTATCACGTGGAGTCAGGTGTGGAATTCTCCATTTGTGGCATCATGTTGATTGATACTCAGTTTCAGATTTTGGAGCGTTTCGCATTTTGAATTTTTGGGTTAGGGATGTTCGACCTGTATGAAGTACCAGTAGACAGTCCCCTCTCTTCTCCAGTAACAAAATAGTAGCCTCTCCTCTGCGTCCATAGTCTTTGCTCGGCAACCCCTAACCAGAAATGTAAGTCAAAGCATGAGTGAAGATGGAGGTGGGAGGATAAATTCTGTCTGATTGGATCACAGAACTGAGTTTATCTTGGAAACAGTTGAGGTTGGGGTAATTAGATGTCTTCTAGAGGTGGAATATGAAAGCACTGATCAGGAAGGAAATTCTTTAAAAAGCTTTCAACCAGCTGTGCTTGGGCTCACGCCTGTAATCCCAGCACTTTAGGAAGCCAAGGCGGGTGGATCACCTGAGGTCAGGAGTTCGAGACCAGCCTGACCAACATGGACAAACCGTGTTTCTACTAAAAATTCAAAACAGTTTGTTGGGTATGGCGGTGCATGCCTGTAATCCTAGCTACTTGGGAGGCTGAAGCAGGAGAACTGCTTGAACCTGGAAGGCGGAGGTTGCAGTGAGCCGAGATGGCGCTATTGCACTCCAGCCTGGGCAACAAGAGCAAAACTCCATCTCAAAAAAAAAAAAAAAAAAAAAAAAAGCTTTCAACCTCTGAGCATAGGGACGGGGGCTTCAGGGGAGAAGATATGTGGGTAGGGCAGTTGTCGCTTGATCCTTGAGTCACCGTATACCTTGAAGACAGGCTGTGCTGACATGTGGCTGCATTTTATTGGAAAGGGATTTGCAGAAATGAAGGGAGAAGATGGGGAGAAGTATAGTTGGATCCAGGTGTTAAAAGTGAGACGTTTGGGACTGGGCGTGGTGGCTCACGCCTCTAGTCCCAGCACTTTGGGAGGCAGAGGTGGGTGGATCACCTGAGATCAGGAGTTTGAGACCATCCCGGCTAACAGGGTGAAACTGTCTCTACTAAAAATAGAAAAATTAGTCAGGCATGGTGGCACGCGCTTTTAGTCCCAGCTACCCAGGAGCCTGAGGCAGGAGAATCACTTGAACCTAGGAAGCCAAGGTTGCAGTGAGCCAAGATTGCACCATTGCACACCAGCCTGGGCAACAAGAACAAAAACTCAATTAAAAAAAAAAAAATCCAATGCAAGACACCTGAAAAGAAAAAAATTTAAAAAAGTGAGATGTTTGAGCCAGCGAAGTTGGAGAGTCCCTTGAAGCAGGAGGGTGAGGTTTCAACGGGAGATGCCTGTTAACCCAGTCCTTGTAGTTTTGTTGCCAAATACAAAGAAATACTAGGAGTTACTTCTGCATAGGCACATCTTTACTCTCATTTATACAATTCCTCAGTTCTCTTAAACCAGGTGCCACTAGAGACATTTCAGGCCACAGTCTCTCCTTGAGATGCTTTGGTATGTTGGCTTCTAAATAGATTGGCTTTCGTAATTTAATCATGACTCACCTGAAATAAAACAAGAGCCATCAGTCTAGAACTAGTTGAAACTTTCCGCTCCAACCCATTCCTGTAGCAATTCACTGGTTTTGAAGATAATTTATATTCAACTCAGCCAAGAACCACTTTATTTTTCACTTAAAGTCACCTCTACCCTCCCACATCTGCTAGCTCAGAGTTTTGCTCGAGTGGAAGCCAGTGTGATTCAGGCTTTCTCTTTCTCAGTCTATGGATTTTAATTTACTCGGTTTAAGAAATGTGAACATTGGGCCTGGGAGTGCTCAAGAGCACTTCGATTTTGATTTTAAACATTTTCAACTGTTTGCCCTCCAGCTTTGTGAGTTTTTAAATAAGTAAAAAATATAGCAAGCCAGGTTTTTTGTTTGTTTTTCCTTTTTAAGATGGAGTTTGGCTCTTGCTGCCCAGGCTGCAGTGCAGTGGTGCAATCTCAGGTCACTGCAACCTCCGCCTCCCGAGTTCAAGTGATTCTCCTATCTCAGTCTCCTAAGTAGCTGGGATTACAGGTGCCCACCACTAAGCATGGCTAATTTTTGCTAGAGATGGGGTTTCACCACGTTGGGCAGGCTGTTCTTGAACCCCTGACCTCAGATGACCTGCCCTCCTCAGCCTCCCAAAGTGCTGGGATTAGAGGTGTGAGTCACTGCGCCCGGCCTTTTTTGTTGTTTTTAAGACACAAGGTCTCACCCAGGCTGCAGTGCAGTGGCAGTGGTGCAGTCACAGCTGGCTGCAGCCTTCATCTCCTGGGCTCAAGCAGTCCTCCTGCCTCAGCTTCCCGAGTAGCTGGGAATACAGGTGCGTTTCACTACATCCAGCTAATTAAAAAAAAAAAATTGTAGAGATAAGGTCTTGCTGTGTTGCCCAGGCTGGCCTAGAACTCCTGGACTTAAGTGACTCTCCTGCCTCAGCCTCCCAAAGTGCTGGGATTACAGGTACGTGCCACCACGCCTAGCATACTTTTCCCTTTCTTTAAGTGAAAAAGCAGTGGCTCATGCTTGTAATCCCAGCGCTTTGGGAGGCTGGGGTGGGAGCATCACTTGAGCCCAGGAGTTCAAGACCAGCCCTGGCAACAGATCAAGATCCTGTCTCTACAAAATAAAAAAATTCAGCTGGGCATGCGGGTGCCTGCCAGTGTTCCCAGCTACTCAGAATGCCGAGGTGAGAGGCTCGCTTGGACCCAGGAGGCTGAAGCTGCAGTGAGGTGTGACTGCACTACTGTTCTCCAGCCTGGGCAACAGAGCAAGACCCTGTCTCAAAAAAAAAAAAGAAAAAAGAGAAAAAAGGAGGGAGGGAGAAAAAGAGAAAGAGAAAGGAAGAAAGGGAGGAGGAGAGAAAGAGAAAGGAAGGGAGGGAGGGGAAGAGGAAGGAAGAAGGATGGAGGGAAAGAGGAAGGAAGAAAGGAAGGAAAGAATCGATGGCATTGGGAGATAATTTTTTTTTTTTGAGATGGAGTCTTGCTGTGTTGCCAGGCTACAGTGGCACCATGCCAAGCTAAGTTTTGTATTTTTAGTAGAGATGGGGTTTCAGCATTGTTGGTCAGGCTGGTCTTGAACACCTGACCTTGCAGTCCACCCAACTCAGCCTCCCAAAGTGCTGGGATTACAGGCGTGAGCCACCGTGCCCAGCTGGGAGATAAATTTAAATAATGCTTTACAACTCCTAGCTTCTGTCCTCATAATAGGAGGTGGTCAGGCGCTGTTGTGTTGGCTGCCTTGAAGACTCCTTTATCCCTGCATTTGCTGACCAGCAGCACTGATCTTTCCGGTCCCACAGGCAAAGTGGTCTTCCCGGATGCTGGGTCACACTGAAAGTGGTCTTCCGG
>NW_022436989.1:11376449-11467224 GCF_009761245.1 Sapajus apella | reverse complement strand
GATGCTGGGTCACACTGAAAGTGGTCTTCCCGGATGCTGGGTCACACAGATTGTTTTATTTCCTTGAGTCATTTCTGTTACCATGCCAAGATGAGCTATTTATCCTGGCCCTAAGGTTTAGGTTAAAAAGAAGTAGTTTTGGGGGCAATGTACGAAACTGTTTCTGTGGAAACACACTTTTTTGGTGCAGTTGATTCTGGCCACCTTTTAAAACTCTGTCTCCACACCTCCAGATCACACCCCACCACAGCTGCAGGCATAGAGGGGAGGAAAAATAAAACCTCGTTTTGCAAGATAGTTTTGCATTATGAAAGTGATAATGAGCTTATTAGGAAAAACATTATAAAATAGAAGATAGAAATTTTGTGAATATAGACACGTGGAAAGAAAGCAAGCAAGTCCGCTGAACTTTCCCTTCTCCCAGTGTAGACCTCCCTCCAGCCTTAAGGAGATCAGTGATGTTTTCCATTGTAGGTTTTTATGCAGAATTTCCAAGACAAAGTTGATGTCTATATCACATTTCCAATTTTGCTTTTTTTAAAAAATTTTTTTTTTTTTTTTTTTTGTGAGACAGAGTTTTACTCTTGTTGCCCAGGCTGCAGTGCAATGGCGCAATCTTGGCTCACCACAACCCCTGCCTCCCAAGTTCAAGCAATTCTGCCTCAGCCTCCCGAGTAGCTGGGATTACAGGCATGCACCACCACACCCGGCTAATTTTTTGTATCTTTAGTAGAGACAAGGTTTCACCATATAGACCAGGCTGGTTTCGAACTCCTGACTTCAGGTGATCCACCCATCTCGGCCTCCCAAAGTGCTGGGATTACAGGCATGAGCCACTGTGCCTGGCCCTGCATCCTGACTTTTTAACTTGATGTTAGATTACACATATTTTTTTTCATATTGTTTCAAACCTCCCAACACAGCCTCTTCTCTTAAGATAATAACAGGCTTTTGTTTAGTAGACTAAACAGAGCCCCCTAAAGGCTCAGAGGATAGGATGTGATAGATAAAAATCAAGGGGGAGGAAGATTCTAGGCAGAAAAATCAGCTTGCAGAAAGACAGGAGGTGGAGACATCCAGACACATTTAAAACAGAGTTGAGCAGCTTGATTAGTGTGTATCCTCTCCATAGATTGATCTGCCTCTGAGTGCTGGGGTCTGGAGGATGCAGGGTGGGGCTTTAGGGCAAAGATGAATTAGGAGACTATATTCATTCTGGCCAGAGGCGTGAGATGGTGTGTGAGGCTGGCACAGGAGGCATAGAGTGGGAATGAAAAATGTACTGACCTTGACAATGGAGTATATAGGGGTGAATGTAATCAAAGAAGAACATTACAGTTTAAGAGCCTATGAGGCCAGGCACGGTGCCTTACGCCTGTAATCACAGCACTTTGGGAGGCCGAGTTGGGTGGATCATGAGGTCAGGAGTTCAAGACCAGCCTGGCCAACATAGTGAAACCCATCTCTACTAAAAATACAAAAAGTAACCAGTGTGGTGGCACACGCCTGTAGTCCCAGCTACTCAGGAGGCTGAGGTGGGAGAATCACTTGAACCCGGGAGGCGGAGGTTGCGTTGAGCCGAGACTGCACCATTGCACTCCAACTGGGTGACAAGGTAAGACTCCATCTCAAAGAAAAAAAAGAGTCTATGAAAAGCTATGGCACCTTTAACAGAAATAGGAACACTTAGAGGCATGTTAGAAGAGGCACACTGGGGCTGAGCGTGGTGGCATGGGCCTGTAGTCCTAGCTACTTGGGAAGCTGAGGAGGGAGGATTGCTTGAGTGCAGGAGTTCAAGGCTGCAGTGAGCTAGGATCGCACCACTGCACTCCAGCCTGGGTGACAGAGCAAGACCCCAACTCAAAAAAAAAAAGGGGACATTGGGAATTGAGTTTGGGACATGCTGGCTTGAGGGAACAGGGCCTTGGAATGTAGGCTGTTAGAGACGGGATCAGAGGCATAGCTAGAGACAACAGATGTTTGAACTCAGTCATACAAAAGTCACGATTGAAGCTACAGAAGCAAGCGTGTTTTCTGAGGAAGAGTGTAGGCTGGGTGCAGTGGCTCACAGCTGTAATCCCAGCACTTTGGGAGGCCGAGACAGGAGGATCACTTGAGGCCAGGAGTTTGGGGCTGCAGTGAGCCACGATTGTGCCGCTGCATTCCAGCCTGGGTGACACAGAGAGATGCTGTCTCTTAAAAAATACAGAAAATCATAAGGAAGAGGAAACAAATTTTCTACTCATGTAGTGGAAGTGGATCATCATCAGGGTCTTCATCCTTATCTGTTCATGTTGAGTCAGTGGAGGAGGAAGAGGAGGGAGAAGAAGGGTTGGTCTTGCTGTCTCAAGGGTGGCAGTGGAGGAAAAGCCATGCCTAAGTGCGCTGCACGGTTCAGTCCGTATTGCTCAAGGGTCAACAGTGTTTCAGACAGCACCCACGACACGAGGAATCATCTGGAAAACGTAAGTGGCCAGACAGTGGGTTCCCCAGAGGCTGCTGCCTGGCATGTGTGTACAAACCAACAAGGGTCCAAAAACAATAGGGCCGTGACCAGCGGCTTCTGGATGTTTCCAACTAGCGCTCTTCACAAAAGCACAGTAGATAAAACAACAAAAGCAGGGCTGTTGAGAATCCGGAATGCAGACTTTTGGTAACTCCCAAAGGGCCCTGTCTTTGTCTGTCTCCACAGCCCCTCTGGCCCATAGCCTCCTGCCCGATTCCCCTATCACTGTGAGAACATGGGGCGGAGCACATGAGACCCGTAACACCTCCCTGTAAGGCAGAAGCTGCCCTGGAAGCGCCACAGGCATTATTTCTCTGTATTTCTCTGTCCCACTCCATGGCCCCGAGAGACTGACACGAACACCTCCAGCTCTCGAGAAGAGGAAGCTGCGGGGCTTGCTTGGTTAGGTGACTGGCTCAAGGTCACGTGCAGATTTCAGCTTCCTGATTTTGACCTCCTACACCAAGGGCTTTACAACAGGTTTCAGGAAGAGAAGAAATACTCCCGCACTGAATGCAGGGTTCCACAGTGCAAGGTGATCCTGACCGTGGAAACATGAAAACGTGAAGCAAAGAGTATGTCTTAGAATTGAAGGATAAGGGGGCTGGGCGTGGTGGCTCACACCTGTAATCCCACCACTTTGGAAGGCCGAGACGGGTGGATCATGAGGTCAGGAGCTGAAGATCAGCCTGGTCATCATAGTGAAACCATCTCTACTAAAAATGCAAAAATTAGCCAGGTGTGGTGGCACACACCTGTAGTCCCAGCTACTCAGGAGGCTGAGGCAGGAAAATCGCTTGAACCTGGGAGGCTGAGGTTGCAGTGAGCTGAGACTGCCATTGCACTCTAGCCTGAGTGACAGAGTGAGACTTTTTTCTAAAAAAAAAAAAAAAAAAAAAAAAAAAGGAAGGATAGGGCACTTAGTGGGAGGCCAGCGTGGCATTTTGAGGCTGGGGATGTTGGAGGGTGGGGCTGCCCCTCCCATGCCCACAGTCTGGTGGGGGAGAGGTTGGAGGTGTGGAGGGAACTGCAGGGCCTGTGACATGACTGAGGGACTATGCTCAGTGATCAGGGCCTAGAAAAGAATCTGTCCGTGGCAAATCATTAATGTTTCTTTTTGAAAAGCTGAGTGCCTCGTGACACATGAGGTTGAATCCCCAGGACTTCACAGCGCTCCCATCATCGCATGGATCTTGATAGCAGGGGGCGCTGTTCCCATCTCACTGCAGCCATGCTGGATGTCATGCTTTTTGGATGTCATGCTGGGGTGGTGGCTCCCCTCCTGCATGTCTGACTCGCCATCTCTCTGATGCGTGCACTTTGTCCCTCCTCCAGGGCATACCCATTCTTACTGTGGCACTTCCTGTCCCCCTGAGCTGCTTGCCTCGTCTCCATCCGCCTTCTCAGCACAGGCCTGATGAACAACCAGCCTGCAGTCCTTTCTCCCTCCCCAGGAAGATGTCATTCCCTTATGACATGTTCCCCACGAGCCAGGGCACTAGCAGCTGCTGCGCTAGAGCATTCATAGGACATAAAAGGGCAGCCCTTGATAGCCGATGTCTTGCTTTTTGGACTGATTCCTTCCTTCTTCCCTCCCTCCCTCTTAAACCTTCTTCATGGAGACCCGTCACCTACTGTGTGGATGGAGAGAGTGAAAATGGAGTCTTGGTTGGGTGCGGTGGCTCATGCCTGTAATCCCAGCACTTTGGGAGGCCAAGGTGGGTGGATCACGAAGTCAGGCGTTCAAGACTAGCTTGGCCAAGATGATGAAACCTCGTCTCTACTAAAAATATAAAAATTAGCCGGGTGTGGTGGCAGGCACCTGTAATCCCAGCTATTCAAGAGGCTGAGGCAGAGAATTGCTTGAACCTAGGAGGCAGAGGCTTCAGTGAGTCGAGATTGTGCCACTGCACTCCAGCCTGGGTGACTGAGTGAGACTCCATCTCAAAAAAAAAAAAAAAGGAAAAAAAATGGAGAGTCTCATCTTCCACAGGACTTTTCGTCTAGGGAGATGCAGTCATTGATCACGTGGTCACCCGTCTGTTTTGTTATAAACTATGATAAGTCTGTGAGGTTAAAATACAGGGGGCCAGGAGAGCAGAAGTCAGAGAAACTTGGCTGCGTGTGTACCCACGTGTGTGTGTGTACATGTGAGGAGGTAGCAGGAGGTCAGGGGTGTGTTTGCTGCAGTGCTGTTTCAGCTAAGATCTAGAGGATGAGCAGGGGCTGGGGAGACAAAGTTCTTTGATAGAACTGGGTTCTGAAAGTTATGTGAGAGATTTTGCCAGCAGGTGGTAACTTATTAATTACAAGACATAAAGTGCCATTCGGATTAGCCTGAGTAAGTGAGGGGTTATGTCACACTGGAATGTGAGGCAGGAAATAAAATTGCAGCTGGGCATGGGCCTGGCTGGGCTGGAACCAAGGTCTCTTTGGCCCATACCCCCTGCCCCGCCCTGTGTCTTTTTCTCTGTCTGCCTCTTTCTCTAGCCCCTCCCTCTCCCTGCCCCCCGACTCTTCATCAGTGTATGTCTGGAGCTGGGACTAGAATCCCAGTTTCCATGTCCCAGTCTTTCCGTAGATTTTACACAGGTCAGTCAGGAAGTGTGTAGCTCTGAGAAACCACAGGTGAAAAATGGCCAGTGAAGTAGAGTTTTGCACTTGTTGAACCTTGGGCAGTTGCTGTGGCAGATTTTTGAGACTGAGTCTCGCTGTGTCACTCAGGTTAGAGTGCAGTGGCGTGATCGGAGCTCACTGCAACCTCCGCCTTCCGGGCTCAAGTGATTCTCTTGCTTCAGCCTCCCGAGTAGCTGGGATTCTGGGTGTGTGCCATCATGCCTGGCTAATTTTTGTATTTTTCGTAGAGAGAGGGTTTCACCATGTTGGCCAGGCTGATCTCAAACTCCTGACCTCAAGCAATCCACCTGCCTCCCAAAGTATTGGGATTACAGACGTGACACACCGCAGCTGGCCTCTGGACCCCTCTTCAGTAATGACCTTTGGGGGGTCAAATGCATTATACAAATTCATCATCTCACCTAATCCCCACAAAAGACCTATAAGGTAGGTATTATGTAGTCTTATTTTCAAGTGATGAAACTGAGGCTCACAGAGGTTGCATTTTCGCCTGTTAATTCTAACAGTGTGGAGCTGTCAGAAGGCCGTAAAAGCCCGTCCCAAGCCATGCTCTCTGCTGTTCGCTGTGAGTAGGGAGCACTCACTCAGTGAGTGTCCACGCCAGCCAACGTGTGTGAGCTCCCAGTCCTCACAACTTCCCACAGATAGGGAAAGTGGTGTTCAGAGAGGTACAGGCTCATCCAGAGGCTCAATCTGGGGTCAGTTTGTAATTTGAATCTGGGAACATCTACTGCCAAAGTCCAAGCTCTTAACTTTGGTGTGTCTGCTTCTAGCGGCGCACCAAAACACATCCGTTTCCTTCTAGATTGATCTGGATGTGCAGCTGACAAGTTCCTCTCATCCTTTCCAGGTTGCCCCTCTACCTGGCCTCACTCTTCATCAGCCTTGTTTTCCTGTTGGTGAATTTAACCTGTGCCGTGCTGGTGAAGACGGGAACTTGGGAGAGGAAGGTTATCGTCTCTGTGCGAGTGGCCATTAATGACACGCTCTTCGTGCTGTGTGCCGTGTCTCTCTCCATCTGTCTCTACAAAATCTCTAAGATGTCCTTAGCCAACATTTACTTGGAGTCCAAGGTAGTTGGAAATGTGGTCGAGATCCCTCCCATGAAACGTGTTCTCAAAATGGTTTCCTGGTTTGCAAAAGTACATTTTGATGAATTTTAGACTTGATTTTTGCCTTGACTTTCTGTTTTATCATCTCCCACACAGGGGCTGCTCAAGGCTTTTATGACAGAACTGCAGTTTTTAATTGGAGGGGTTAAATCATAGGTTGTCAAAACACCACGGAGCTCGCCCCTACGGCACATGAGCCAACAAAGCACGACTGGCCAAAAAAAAAAAAAAATCCTGGATGTCGTTAATCACGGTTTAACACAATGATCAAAAGGCAGTTTTTGGTTTTTGGTCATGGTAACTATCTGTTTTGAGTTTTTTGTTTGTTTGTTTTTGGGACAGTTTTGCTGTTGTTGCCCAGGCTGGAGTGCAGTGGTGCAATCTCAGCTCACGACAACCTCTGCCTCTTGGGTTCAAGCGATTCTCCTGCCTCAGCCTCTTGAATAGCTGGGACTACAGGCATGCAGCACCACGCCTGGCTAATTTTGTATTTTTACTAGAGATGAGGTTTCTCCATGTTGGCCAGGTTAAGGTTGGTCTCAAACTCCGACCTCAGGTGATCCGCCCACCTTGGCTTCCGAAAGGGCTGGGATTACAGGCATGAGCCACCGCGCCCGGCCTGCGTTTTAGTTTTTCGGTCATGTTAATTATCTGTTTTAAGCCAGGGTCTTTTAACTTTCTGGACATTGATAGCTTCATAACGTGGGGCACAGACCACTGATTTCCACGTAATTCCAAGCCCACAGTCACATGAGGGCTCCCATATTCCCTGCCTCAAAGACTCTGGACAGAGCCGTCCAGAGCTCTGCCCCAGCCGTTGTCCCTCTGAGACTGTTAACTTGCCTCCTTGAGCCAGAGGCCCCGGCCCGGGCTCACCTGGTGCGTGTAGAAGCCAAGAAGGTCCTCTTGGAGCTGAGCAGTGGCCATTAGAGATTTGGCAAATAAGCCACCTGACTTTCCTGCTCGTATACGCTAGGCCTCGGGCAAACGGCGCATATTTTAACCCCGCTGAAGGCATCTCCAAACCGTGTCCCAGGGTCCATATGAAGATAACGTGAAATTGTAGGAAGGAGTGTGGATGAGATGAGGTTTGGAGTGGGTTTCAGGGCCTCAGGATGAAGGACTCTGATGGAAGACCCAACGAGACCACAGTGCCCCTGAGGTCCCAAAGGGCTTCCCAGACTCACAGGTGGGGGCTGGGGAAGGGCTGGTGTCTCGGACCTGGAGTGGCCCATACCTTCTGCTTCCTCTTTTCCAGGGCTCCTCCGTGTGTCAAGTGACTGCCGTCGGTGTCACCGTGATACTGCTTTACACCTCTCGGGCCTGCTACAACCTGTTCATCCTATCATTTTCTCAGAACAAGAGCGTCCATTCCTTTGATTACGACTGGTACAATGTATCAGACCAGGTGAGTGGGGGCGCGGAGGAGGTGTCATCCGACCCAGGACTGCAGTTGGCCCTTGGTGTCCTCAAGGCACTGGTTCTAGGACCCTAGAAAATACCAAAATCGAATGCTCAAGTATAAAATGGTGTAGTATCTGCACATAACCTACACATATCCTTCTGTATACTTCAATCTCTAGGTGACTTAATACCAAATACGACGCAAATGCTATGTAAACAGTTGTTATACATTGTTTGAAAATTTCTGTTATTATTATTATGTGAGAAGGAGTCTCTCCCAGGCGGAGTGCAGTGGCGCGATCTTGGCTCACTGCAACCTCTGCCTCCTGAGTTCAAGTGATTCTCCTGCCTCAACCTCCCAAGTAGCTGGGATTACAGATGCCAGCCACCACGCCCAGCTATTTTTGTATTTTTAGTAGAGACAGGGTTTCACTATGTTGACCAGGCTGGTCTGAAACTCCTGACCTCATGATCTGCCCACCTCAGCCTCCCAAAGTGCTGGGATTATAAGCGTGAGCCACCGTGCCTGGCTGAAATTTCTATTATTTTTAATTGTTATATTTTTTATTTTCAAATATTTTTGATCTGCGGTTGGTTGAGTCTGCAGATGTAGAACCCGCTGATATGGAGGGCCAACATATTTGCCTTTCAATGGTCCACATGGCAGAGAAGTGCAGATCACTTCCCTGTGGTATCCGAACCTCACCTGTCAGATGGTATCATAGCACCTGTCATGTTCCGTTTCACATGTCTTCTGAGAAAACCAGGAGATTACCTATATGTGTGTATATATCCACATATGGTGGACACACATACTTTTCACTCCTTTCCCCCTCTTAGGGCTCTTGTTAAGCAGTAATTTTTTTTTTTTTAAGACGGAGTTTCGCTCTTGTTGCCCAGGCTGGAGTGCAGTGGTGCAACCTCTGCTCACTGCAACCTCTGCTTCCTAGGTTTAAGCACTTTTCCTGCCTCAGCCTCCAGAGTAGCTGGGATTACAGGTGCCCACTACCACACCTGGCTAATTTTTTGTACGTTTAGTAGAGACGGGGTTTCGCCATGTTGGCCAGGCTGGTCTTGTACTCCTGTCTTGAGGTGATCCACCCGCCTCAGCCTCCCAAAGTGCTAGAATTACAGACATGAGCCACCATGCTGGCCAGTATACTTAATTTTTTAAAAGTGCTTCCTTATAAATATAAGATGGTATTATTAAAGGGTGACATTTGCAAAGATTAAGCAAATTGTATTCAGATTTCAGAAAATACACAGGACCATGAAGTTATGTGATTTTTTTTTTTTTTTTTTTTTTGCCATAGTCATCCTCAGGGAGAAAATGTTTTTTCAATGGAGCATGTACACAGGGGCATTTGAGAAAATCTAGAGGAAAGTGACTGAGGATATTAAAGCTTCAGTAAAAACTCACGGCACTAGTCACAATACACTACTCTTTCTAAAAATACATTCTATAAATTTATACGTCATAAAGCAAATGAACAAAGGTAATGAAATGTCATCTGGCATCCATGCTCAAAAAAATACATAAAACAATGAGAATGAACTACCATTCACTCATTTGACAGACAGCAGTTTGTTATGTTGGGCAGTGTGCAAAGTGCCAGGGATACGAAACTGAACAGACTCATTCCCTGCTCCGTGGGAGCTTTATGGTCCACTAAGGAAAAGAGACACACAGATTCGCCATTTATAAAGAAATATAACAAAGTAGAGGACATCTTATGCAAGCATTAAGGGCCCTGATTAGTGGTCAAACTGTACTGATTCATGCTAGGAGACTGGTATCAGAACTGTTTCTATAAAGTGACTAGCTCACAAGTCAGGGAAGAGACTTAAGTAACAAGGCAAGAAATATAACCTACAGATTGGTACAGGATCACTTGCAGCTTTAACGCTGATATTTTAAACTCTTCTCCAATTTCCTGGAAAACCTGAGCTATCTATTAGAAACTTCCCTGTTAGAAATTTATTAGATGGATTTGCAAAGGTTCCTTAGCTTTTCCTGGAAAAGTACTGAATACCTAACCATCTATAAGTCTGCTTCTAACATCTCAACGGTGCTCAAACCCTGAGCTGGATTTGGACAGTGGAAGAAAGAATAAAATGATTCTGATAAGCTAAACCTGTGAGGACAAGGTAAAATTATGTTATAATTAGAAAGGATTAAAACAACAGCAGCAGCACCACCACAAACACAGCATGGGAGGAAGCCGGATGAGGCACTGTGAAGGGTGTGCACTATTTTGAGGAAATCAAATATGTGAAAATCTAAACTTTAAACAGTGATTAGAGACAATCATGATACACAAAGAACTTGATTTTGTATTGTGGTAAAATATACGTAACATTTGCTATTTGAGCCATTTCTTCGTATCAGTTCAGCGGCATTAAGTACATTCAGGCTGTGCGACCGTCATCACCATCTCTAGAACTTTTTCATCCTCCTGAACTGAAACTCTGTATCCATTAAACAACAACGATTTGGTTTTAACAAACTTTGTTCAGTTTTTCTTTCAATTAAGAATTTATGGGTGCCCTGTCTGTGAAGGAGTAGCCATTCTTTATTTCTTTCCTTTCCTAATAAACTTGCTTTCACTTACAAACAAACAAAAAAATGTATGGGTGGGTGCGGTGGCCTGTAATCCAGCATTTTGGGAGGATCATTTGAGGCCAGCTGAGACCAGCCCTGGCAACATAGCAAGACCTCATCTCTACAAAAAATAAAAACTTAAAAAATTAGCCAGGCATATTGGTGCAGACTGGTAGTGCTGGCTGCTTGGGAGGATCACTTGAGCCCAGGAACTGAAGGCTGCGGTGAGCTGTGATCACACCACTGTACTCCAGCCTGGATGACAGAGCCAGATCCCGTCTCAAAAAAAAATAATAAAGAAAGAAAGAAAAAAATATATATAATTACAATGGATTTAAAATATGATGATTTTTTAAATTCTTCTATTTTTATGGGATATTTATGGTTATCTAGATCTGTGTGTTGCCACCAAAATAATCTAGGAGCAAGCAAAACAAATGACCACAGTTGTACATGTTGTTTGTGCAGAATCAAAAAAGAACACGTGATTGAGATGTAACATAGAGGAAGCATGGGAGTGATCTTTCCGAAAGTAGCATAAGTAGTTTTGGTCACCATGCTTTAAGTATGATGTTATAGAGAAGGCAAAAGGATTAAGTTTAAGTTATTGGGCCTTTTAAGGTACATTGTTTTTCTGAAACAGTGGCCTGATACAGTTGCCCAAACCCAATCTGTCCCTTCTGTCTATAGTGAAGAGAGAATTCTGCTCTACCAAGCCCTCTGGTCATCTCACTAGGCCTGACACCAAACACCTTAGGCTCTGAGGATTGGTTTTCTAGACAAGCTAGCATACAGCAGGCTTTAAAGGGTGAAAAACAGGATATGGTGTATGTGAGGAAAAGTTTGAAAGTTGATCTCTTTACCTAGGGATGAGACTATGGGGGTATCATGGATGCTGCTCTCAAGAATTTAGGAGGAGACAACATAACCTTCTCACTATTCAATTGTTGAAGAAAGTCAGCTTAGATTTAAGTGAGAGTGTTAATTTGGACTTAAGAGTTTTGGGGGCATGAAGTAATATATCTGAGGTTAGAAGTTTCTGTCTTTGAATATTTTGAAGAAGAGAATCCTTTATCCCATATGGTTTAAATAACCCATATCTGAGGTCCAGACCATTATTACTATTATCTGATTCCGATTTGCATATTTTAGGGGAATGTTCTATATTTTAATACTTCAAGTAGATATTAACATAGTATATTCTACAGTACATTCTAAAATATAGGGGAGCGAATTGTACTGTAGTATTAGAATTATCCTCTGTTCCCTTTGGAAAGAATCAGTCACATTTACTTTCTTTGCCCTTGGTCTAATGACTGTCCCTCTCTCTTTCCAACAGGCAGATCTGAAGAATCAGCTGGGAGATGCTGGATACGTATTATTTGGAGTGGTGCTTTTTGTTTGGGAACTCTTACCTACCACCTTAGTAGTTTATTTCTTCCGAGTTAGAACTCCTACAAAGGACCTTGTAAGTAAACCATTTTATATTTGCAAGAAAACATCTCCTAATTCTGATCATGAAACCTGCAGTTAGAGCTGTTTCTTCACTTTTCAGTAGATAAGAGGGCCTCTTCCATTCTGTGGTGATGTAAAAAGTTTCCTTGACTATTTTATTGAGTCATTCATTTCCCTTACCTTTTGAGGGAAAATGTTTTTAAGTTTATTTTACAGAGGAAATGAAAGTATTATGAGTTGTATCTTAAGGCCTGGGGAAAGTGATTAACTTTTTTTTTTTTTTTTTTTTTTTTTTGAGACAGAATTTTGCTCTTGTTGCCCAGGTTGGAGTGCAGTGGCCCGATCTCGGCTCACTGCAACCTCCACCTCTCAGGTTCAAGCCATTCTCCTACATCTACCTCCCAAGTAGCTGGGATTACAGGCATGTGCCACCATGCCCAGCTAATTTTGTACTTTTAGTAGAGATGGGGTTTCACCATCTTGGTCAGGCTGGTCTCAAACTTAAGTGATCGGCCCACCTTGGCCTTCCAAAGTGCTGGGATTACAGGTGTGAGCCACGCGCCCAGCCTCTAACTATTTCTCTTAATACAACATTGCCTCACTAGTATGTGAGACTTGGACTTGCTGTGAACCAAATATATAAGCTTTTCTCATAGCAAAGGAAAACAGAGAATAAATAGAAAATAGACAATACTGATAGAAAACAGTATGCCGGAGGGTGACTAGGAAATGGGAGGATAGGGCAACAAGAGACATTATCGTAAAGAATGCTAAAGCTGCCTCCTTACTTTGGTCACATTTCTGTACAACCAACTTTATATAAATTTCTTTATGGGGCCAGGACAGAAAATGCAAAACCAGGTTGAATGAGAAAGCACATGGGAGCCTGGTTCTGTAAATGATTCCAACCACACAAACTAGTGGCTTATTGACTTACTGATCTATGAAACCCACAGAAAAACACAGTGAGTGGATTTGGGGCAATGTGAGCAGTGTGGCTGGTGAGGAGAGCATAGATGATTAATGTCCTCCCATAATTCACAGCTCGTATTTCATACCCAGATGACTGTCCTGTTGTTTGATCCTGTTTTTGGAAGCAGGAGACAGAGGCAGGCTTCAAACCAAGCAGTCTGGTTCCAGAGTCCATGTTTGTTGTTGTTTGTTTGTTTGTTTTGAGATGAAGTCTCACTCTGTCAGCCAGGCTGGAGTGCAGTGGTGCAATGTCGGCTCACTGCAACCTCCGCCCCCCAGGTTCAAGCGATCCTCCTACCTCAGCCTCCCAAACTGCAGGGATTACAGGCATGAGCTACTGTGCCCAGCCAAGTCCATGGTTTTAATCCCTGTGCTACACTGTAGCTTTCTCTGGCCTCATATGGTTTTGAGAATAAATTATATTCTTAATATATATGACCTAATGGTCCTATCTATAACTTCTGTAATTACATAGGAAAAATGTCTAATATTCCTTTGGGGGGAAATCTATAACTTAACTCGTACCCATCAACTTTTTAAAGGAATACACTGCAGGTGGGTCATTTCTTTAAAATGTCATCTACCATTTGTATCCATAATTCATTTGGTGCAAACAGGTCTCTAAACTTGGCATCATTATAGCCAAGCTTCAGAGCCTCGGTAACGGGATTCTCAAAATGCAGCTCTTTACCATTGGTATCAGAATCCCTCAGGGTGCTGGGTGTAAAGATTCTTAGGTCATGTTGGAGACCCAGACCAGAATCTCTGGGGTAGGTTCTGGGAATATACATTTGTAATACGCACTCCAAGTGATCTGAATGCACTGTAAATTAATTTAAGAATCTCTGTCCTTATCCTTTTCTGAGACTGGGTCTTGCTCTGTCACCCAGGCTGGAGTCCTGCAGCCTTGACCTGCTGGGCTCAAGTGATTCTCTGCCTCAGTCTTGCATGTAGCTGCGATTGCTTGTGTGAGCCACGTTGCCCAGGCTGGTCTCAAACTCCTGGCTGTGTTTCTTTTGAAAACAGCTTTATTGGGATGTAACTCACTTACCATATAATTTACTCATTTCATGTGTATATTTCAGTGGTTTGGGGGAGATTCACATATGTGCAATCATCATCACAGCCAATTTTAGAACACTTTTATCACCTCAAAAGGAAACCCCTACTATCATCTGTCATGCCCCATTTCCTTTCTGTCCCTGCCCTACCCTCGGGCATAAGCCACTATAATCTCTCATATCTATGGATTTCCCTAGTCTTGACTTTCATATGAATGGAATCATATAGCATGTGGGTTTTTGTGACTGACTTCTTTCACTTAGCAGAATGTTTTCAAGATCCATCCATGTTGTAACATGTATTTGTACTTCATTCTTTTTATCGCCAAACAAATATTTCATTGTATGGGAAGACCACATTTTGCTTACCCATTGATTCACTGATGGACATCAATGGATTTAAGGGATTTTAAGTTTTCCTTTAATGTGTCCTTTTTATAATTTCATTTCAAGCTGCTTTTATTTTATATATATATGGAGTCTGGCTTTGTTGCCCAGGCTGGAGTGCAGTGGGGTGATCTCAGCTCACTGCAACCTCTGCCTCCTGGGTTCAAGTGATTCTCCTGTCTCAGCCTCCTGAGCAGGTGGGATTACAGGTGTCTGCCGCCACACCTAGCTAATTTTTGTATTTTTAGTAGAGATGGGGTTTCACTATGTTGGCCAGGCTGGTCTTGAACTCCTGACCTCAGGTGATTGGCCCACCTCGGCCTCCCAAAGTGTTGGGATTACAGGCGTGAGCCACTGTGCCGGGCCTATCATTTCAAGCTTCTTGACGACCCACATCAAGAAGCTTGAAATGATAAAGACACATTTAAGGAAACCATTTATGGAAATGAGTGGACATTTGGGTCATTTCCACCATTTGGCTATTAGGAATAATGCTGTTGTAAACATTTGTGTACAAGTTTCTATGTGAACATGTTTTCGTTTCTCTTGGGCGTATCTTAGGAGTGGAATTCTGGGTCATATGGTAGTTCTGAGTGCCACTTTCTGAAAAACTGCCAGACTGTCTTCCAGAGGCAGCACCATAGCACATTCTCACCAGCAGCGTGTGAAGGTTCTGATTCTTCTACGTCCTCCCAGCACTTGTCATCTGACTTTTTGATTCCAGATATCCTAATGAGTATTACATGATACCTCCTTTCGGCTTCTGATGTGTATTTCTCTGACGACTAAGTTTGTGGAGGACCTTTTTTTGTGTGCTTATTGGTCACGTGTACACCTTCTTTGGAGAAATGTCTACTCACATCCTTAGTCCATTTTAAACTGGGTTGTCTTTTTATTGAGTGGTAAGCGTTCTTCATTTTAGATATACTCTAAGTCCCTTGTCAGGTATACGATTTGCACATATTTTCTCTCATTCTGTAGCTGTCTTTTTACTTTCTTGTTGGTATCCTTTGAAGCACAAAGCTTTTAATTTTGATGAAGTCCACTGTGTTTATCTTTTGTTGCTGTTTTGGTGTCATACCCAAGAACCCTTTGCCACATCCTGTACTGATGGTCCCCGATTTACAGCAGTTCAACTTACAGTTTTTCAACTTTACAGATGGTGTGAAACCAGGACACATTCAGTAGAAACCACACTTGAAATTTTGAATATTTAAATCTTCTCCTGGGCTAACGATATGGGGTATGATAATCCCTCAAGATGTATAGGGCAGCGAGGCACAGCTCTCAGTCAGCCATGCGATCATAAACAACCAATACTCTACGGTGTGTATTTCTGATTTATTTTCAACTTACAATAAGTTTATCAGAATGTAACCTCATTATAAGTTGAGAAGCATCTATTTGCCCCTGAAAACTTGCCCCTACATTTTCTTCTAAGAGTTTTGTAGTTTTTGCTCTTACATTTAGGTTTTTAATCCATTTTGAGTTATTTTTTGTATATGGTGTGAGATAAAGATCCAAGTTCATTCTTTTGCACCTGGCTCATAGGTATTCTTAAACTGTTAACAATAGTAATTTTAAGGCAGTCTACCTTGTGTTAGTGCCACTTTGCTCCTTATGTTTGGCTTAGTCTTAGCAAAGCAGGAATTCACATATAGATCGCCATCATGTGGCTACTTCATTCATGTTCTGTTAACTTTTAAGTAGGTCACTGTTAAGTACAAGGATGTCAAACCATATGCCTGATTTGGTGTGCCACATCATCTAGTTCTGATCTTATTTAAAATCTTTCCTGACAAAGACGACTTTACGTGTTGGAAGTTGCTGGCAGAAAAGGTTTTTCAAACTCCAGCAGTCATCCCAGGGCAGCTATGATCTTGAAAACTGGTGATGACCTCTAGGGTGTACCGGAGACCAGTCATTGGAGATTTTTTGAGAGGTAAACTCAGTCTGGGGGCAGAAACAGGATGAAATGGTTCTAGAGGCAGGAGATGGAAATGGGATGAGAAATCTCCCAAAATGATCTCACCATTGTTATGAATGCCCTCATGATTATACAGATTTATTTCCAAATTGAACTATGTAAAACTTAGTCTGGCGAATTTGAGCATCACCTCGCTTAAAAAATTTTTTTTTGTGGGCACATAGATAAAAGGGGTTTATATTTATGGGGTACATGAGATATTTTGATACAGGCATGTAATATGAAATAATCATATCATGGAGAATTGTGTCTCCGTCCCAAGCATTTATCTTTTGTGTTACAAACAATCCAGTCACACTCTTTTAAAATGTACAATTATTATTGACAATAGTCACCCTGTTGTTAGTGCTGTCAAATAGGAAGTCTTATTTATTCATTCTCTTTTTTTAACTCATTAACTATCTCACCTGTCCTCCACTGCCCTTCCCAGCCTCTGGCAATTACCTTCTACTCTCTATGTCCCTGAGTTCAATTGTTTGATTTTAGATCCCACAAATAAGTGAGAACATGTGATGTTTGTCTTTGTCTCACTTAACATAATCATCTCCAGTTCATCCATACTGTTCCAAATGACTAGCGAGCATTCTTTTTTATGGCTGAATAGTATTCCATTCCGTATATGCTCCACATTTTCTTTATCCATTCATCTGCTGATGAACACTTAGGTTGCTTCCAAAGCTTAGCTATTTTGAACAATGCTGCAACAAACATAGGAGTGCCGATTTTCCTTCTTTAGGGTAGATGCCAGCAGGGGAATTGCTGGATCATGTGGTAGCTCAATTTTTAGTTTGAGGAACCTCCCAATTGCTCTCCATGGTTGTTGTACTAATTTACATTTCCACCAACAGGGTTCGAGGGTTCCCTTTTCACCACATCCTTGCCAGCTTCTGTTACTGCCTTTTAGATATAAGCCGTTGTAACTGGAGTGAAGTAATATCTCACTGTAGTTTTGATTTGCATTTCTCTGATGATCATTGATGTTGAACACTTTTTCATATGCCTCTTTGCCATTTGTATGTCTTTTGAGAAATGTCTGTTCAAATCTTTTGCCCATTTTTTATTTGGATTGCTAAACCTTTTCCTATA
The DNA here is from genome assembly GCF_009761245.1 of Sapajus apella. Taxonomy (NCBI): domain Eukaryota; kingdom Metazoa; phylum Chordata; class Mammalia; order Primates; family Cebidae; genus Sapajus; species Sapajus apella. The sequence goes on along the minus strand of NW_022436989.1, from coordinate 11,450,015 downwards.
GAGTTGTTTGAGCTCCTTATACATTCTGGTTATTAATCCCTTGTCAGATGGGTAGTTTGCAAATATTTTCTCTCATTCCATGGGTTGTCCCGACTTTGTTGTTTCTTTTACTGTGCAAAGGCTTTTAACTTGATGTGATCCTTTTTTCCCATTTTGCTTTGGTTGTCTGTGCTTGTAGGGTATTGCTCAATATTTTTAAAACTGTTTTTTATTTTTGAGATGGAGTCTTGCTCTGTTACCCAAGCTGGAGTGCAGTGGCATGATCTTGGCTCGCTGCAGTCTCTGCATTATGGGTTCAAGCAATTCTCCTGCCTCAGCCTCCTGAGTAGCTGGGACTCAGGCATAAGCCACCACACCCAAATAATTTTTGTATTTTTAGTAGAGATGGGGTTTCACTGTGTTGGTCAGCCTGGTCTTGAACTCCTGCCCTCAAGTGACCTCCTGCCTCGGCCTCCTAAAGTGCTGGGATTACAGGTGTGAGCCACTTTGCCTAGCCAAGATTTTTTTTTTTTTTTTTAATATTAATTTCAAAAGTTTTGGGGGAACAGGTTCTGTTTGGTTGCATGGAAAAGTTATTTAGTGGTGACTGCTTGAGATTTAGGTGCACCCATCACCTGAACATTGTACACTGTACAATGTGTAGCCTTTTATCCCTCACCCCCCTCCACCCTTCCCCCAGGTCCCCAAGTCCATTATATTACTTTTATCATCCCTTTGTGTCCTCATAGCTCAGCTCCTGCTTCTAAGTGAAAACATATGATCTTTGGTTTTCCATCCTGAGTATTATTTCACTTAGAATAATGGTCTCCAGCTCCATCAAGGTTGCTGTTGATGCTATTTCATTCCTTTTTATGGCTGAGTAGTAGTCTATGGATATATATATACACACACCCCACATTTTCTTTATCCACTATTTGGTTGATGGGCGTTTAGGCTGAGTCCATATTTTTGGAATTGTTAATCGTGCCGCTATAAACATGCCTGTGCAGGTGTCGTTTTCATATAATGACTCCTTTACCTCTGGGTAGTGGGATTGCTGGATCAAATGGTAGTTCTACTTTTAGTTCTTTAAGGAATCTCCGTACCGTTTTCCAGTTTACATTCCCACCAGCAGTATAAAAGTGTTCCTTTTTTTACTACATCCATGCCAGCATCTGTTATTTTTTTATTTTGGAACTGTGGTCATTCTTGCAGGAGTAAGGTGGTATTTCATTATGGTTTTGTTTTGCATTCCCCTGATACCGCCGTTGAGCATTTTTTCATGTTTCTTGGTCATTTGGATATCTTCTTTTGAGAATTCTCTATTTATGTCCTTAGCCTACTTTTTGATGTGATTATTTGATTTTTTTCTTGCTGATATGTTTGAGTTCCTTGTAGATTCTGGATATTAGTCCTTTGTTGGATGCATAGGCTGCGAATATTTTCTCCTACTCTATGATTTGTCTGTTTGCAGATTATTTCCTTTGCTGTACAGAAGACTTTTTGTTTAATTAGGTCCCATCTATTTATTTTTGTTGCCTTTGCTTTTGAATTCTTGGTCATGAACTCTTTGCCTAAGACAATGTCTAGAAGAGTTTTTCTGATGTTAGCTTCTACAATTTTTCTGTTTCAGGTGTTAAAGTCTTTGATCCATCTAGAGTTGATTTTTGTATACGGTGAGAGATGAGGATCCAGTTTCATTCTCCTACATGTGGCTAGCCAGTTATCCCAGCACCATTTGTTGAATAGGGTGTCCTTTCCCCACTTTGTTTTTATTTGCATTGTTGAAGATCAGTTGGCTCTCAATATTTGGCTTTATTTCTGGGTTCTCTATTCTGTTCCATTAGTCTATCTGTCCATTCTCAGGCTGGAGTGCAATGGTGCAATCTGGGTTCTCTGCAATCTCCCCACCTCCTTGGTTCCAGTGATTCTCCTGCCTAAGCCTCCTGAGTAGCTGGGATTACAGGCACCTGCCACCATGCCCGGCTAATTTTTGTATTTTTAGTAGAGATGAGGTTTCACTGTGTTGGCTAGGCTGGCCCGAACTCCTGACCTCAAGTGATCTGCCTGCCCCGGCTTCCCAGAGTGCTGGGATTACAGGTATGAGCCACCACGCCTGGCCCTACCTGCCTCTTCTTCTACCAGTTACCATGCTGTTTTGGTAGCTATAGCCTTGTAGTGTAGTTGGAAGCTGGGTAATGTGATGCCTCCAGATTTGTTCTTTTTGCTTAGTCTTACTTTGGCTATGTGGGGTCTTTTTTGGTTCCATATAAATTTTAGGATTTTTTTTTCTATTTCTGTGAAGAATGATGACTTTTTGAGACAGAGTCTTGCTCTGTTGCCCAGACTGGAGTACAGTGGTGCGATATTGGCTCACTGCAACCCCTGCCTCCCGGGTTCAAGCCATTCTCATGCCTCAGCCTTCCAAGTAGCTGGGATTACGGGTATGCACCACCACACCTGGCTAACTTTTGTATTTTTTTAGAGACAGGGTTTCACCATGTTGTCCAGGGTGGTCTCAAACTCTTGACCTCAAGTGATCTGCCTGCCTGGCCTTCCAAAGTGCTAGGATTACAGGGGTGAGCCACCACATCCAGCCCGATGATGGCATCTTGATGAGAATTGCATTTAATTTGTAGATTGCTTTTGGCAGTATAGTCACTTTCACAATATTGATTCTATCCATCTGTGCGCATGGGGGATGTGTTTCTATTTGTTTGTGTCATCTGTGATCTCTTTTAGCAGTGTTTTGTAGTTTTCCTTGGAGAGATCTTTCACCTCCTTGGTTAGGTATATTCCTAAGTATTTTATTTTGTTTTTGCAGCTGTTGTAAAAGGGGTTGAGTTCCTTATTTGATTCTCAGCCTGGTCATTGTTGGTGATGAATTCTAGGAGCTTTTAGGATAAGTCTTTAGGGTTTTCTCTGTATACAATCATATCAGTAAACAGTGACAGTTTGACTTAACTCTTTACTGCTTTGGATGCCCTCTATTTCTTTCTGTTGTCTTATTGCTCTGGCTAAGGACTTCCAGAACTGTGATAAATAAAAGGGGTAAAAGAGGGCATCCTTGCCTTGTTCCAGTTCTCAGGTGGAATGCTTTCAACTTTTCCCCATTTAGCATAATGTTGGCTGTGGGTTTGTCATAGATGGCTTTTATTACCTTGATGGATGTCCCTTCTATGCTAACCTTGCTGAAGGTTTTAATCTTAAAGAGATGCTGGATTTTTTCAAATACTTTTCCTGCATCCATGGAGATAATCATATGATTTTCATTTTTAATTATTTAATGTGATATATCCCACTTATTGACTCATGTATGTTAAACCACCCCTGCACCCCTGGTGTGAAACGTGCTTGATCACGGTGGATTCTCTTTTTGATATGCTGTTGGATTAAGTTAGCTATTCATAGCATTTTGTTGAGGATCTTTACATTTATGTTCATCAGGGATATTGGTCTGTAGTTTTCTTGTGTCCTTTTCTGGTGTTGGTATTAGGGGGATACTGGTTTCACAGAACGATTAAGGGAGGATTCCCTCTTTATCTTTCGGAACAGTTTCAGTAAGATTGGTACCAATTCTTCTTTGAATATCTGATAGAATTTAGCTGTGAATCCACCTGGTCCTAGACTTTATTTTTGTTGGCAATTTTTTATTGCTGTTTCAATCTTGCTAGTTATTATTGGTCTGTTTAGTTTCCATTTCTTCCTGATATAATCTAGGGGGATTGTATATTTTGATTTTCTAATTTGTGTAAAGATGTTTATAGTAACATTGAATGATCTTTTGTATTTTTGTGGTATCGGTTGTAATATCTCCCATTTTGTTTCTAATTGAGCTTATTTGGATCTTCTCTCTTTTCTTGGTTAATCTAATGATCTATCAATTTTGTTTCTCTTTTCAAAGAACCAGCTTTTGTTTATCTTTTGTATTGCCTTTTTGTTTCAATTTCTTAGTTCTGCTCTGATCTTTGGGTTTGGTTTGTTCTTGTTTCTCTAGTTCCTTGTGGTGTGACCTTAGATTTTCTATTTGTGCTCTCTCAGACTTTTTTGATGTAGGCATTTAATGCTGTGAACTTTCCTCTTAGCCCCACTTTTGCTGTGTCCCAGAGGTTTTGGTAAGTTGTGTCGTTATCATCATTCAGTTCTAAGGATTTAATTTCCATCTTGATTTCATTGTTGACCCAAAGATCACTCAGGAACAGATTATTTAATTTTCATGCGTTTATATAATTTTGAGGGTTCCTTTTGGAGTTAATTTCCAATTTTATTCCACTATGGTCTGAGAGAGTACTTGATACCTCAATTTTCTTAAATTTAAGACTCATTTTGTGGCCTATCATATGGTCTATCTTGGAGAATGTTCTATGTGCTGATTAAAAGAATGTATATTCTACAGTTGTTGGATACTTTGTTCTGTAAGTATCTGTTAAGTCCATTTGTTCTATGGTATAGTTTAAGTCCATTGTTTTTTTGTTGACTTTGTCTTGATGGCCTGTCCAGTGCTGTCAGTGGAGAAGTGAAGTCCCCCACTACTGTTGCGTTGCTATCTTATTTCTTCATGTCTAATAATAGTTTAATGATAGTTGATAAATTTGGGAGTTCCCATATTGGTGCATATGTATTTAGAACTGTGATATTTTCCTGTTGGACTGATCCTTTCATTATTACATAATGTCTTTTTAAAAACTGTTGTTGCTTTAAAGTCTATTTTGTCTGATATAAGAATAGCTACTCCTGCTTTTTGATTCCATTTGCATGGAATATCTTTTTCCACCCATTTACCTTAAGTTTATGTGAGTCCTTATGCATTAGTTGAGTCTATTGAAGGCAACAGACATTTGATTGGTAGATTTTTATCTATTCTGCCATTCTGTATCTTTTAAGTGGAGCATTTAGGCCATTTACATTCAACATCAGTATTGAGATATGAGACTGTTTTATTCATCATGCCAGTTGTTGAATACCTTGTGTTTTTTTCATTGTTTTATAGGCCCTGTGAAATTTATGCTTTAAGGAGCTTCTATTTTGGTGTATTTTGAGGTTTTGTTTCAAGATTTAGAACTCCTTTTTGCATTTCTTGTAGTGCTGGCTTGGTGATGGCAAATTCTCAGCATTTGGTTGTCTGAAGAGTTTTTACCTTTTTCTTCATTTATAAAGCTTAGTTTTGCTGGATACAAAATTAGTGACTGGCAATTATTTTGTTTGAAAAGGCTAAAGATAGGACCCCAGTCTTTTCTGGCTTATAGGGTTTCTGCTGAGAAATCTGCTCTTAATCTGATAGGTTTTCCTTTCTAGGTTACCTGATGCTTTTGCCTCACAGCTCTTAAGGTTCTTTCCTTTGTCTTGACTTTAGATAACCTGATAACTCTGTGCCTGATCATCTTTTTGCAATGATATTTTCCCAGGTCGTCTTTGAGCTTCTTGTATTTGGGTCTGAATCTCTAGTAAGGCCAGGGAAGTTTTTCTTGATTATTCCCTCAAATATATTTCCCAAATTTTTAGATTTCTCTTCTCCCTCAGGAACACCAATTGTTCTTAGGTTTTGGCCATTTAACATAATCCCAAATTTCTTGGAAGCTCTGTTCATTTTTAAAATTCTTTTTTGTCTTTGTTGATTGGGTAACTTCGAAAGCCTTGTCTTCAAGTTCTGAAGTCCTTTCTTTTCTACTTGATTCTATTGTTGAAACTTTCCAGGGAATTTTGTATCCTCCAAGTGTGTCTTTCGTTTCCAGAAGTTGTGATTGTTTTTTCTTTATGATACCTATTTCTCTGGAGACATTTTCATCCATATCCTGTATTTTTTTTTCTTTTAATTTAAACTGGTTTTCGCCTTTCTCTGGTATCTCCTTGAGTACCTTAGTAATCAGCCTTCTGAATGATTTATCTGGCAATTCAGGTATTTCTTCTTGGTTTGGATCCATTGCTGGAGAGCTATAGTGGGCCTTGGGTGGGGGGGGGTGTTAATATAAACTTGTTTTGTCATGTTACCAGAACTGCTTTTCTGATTCCTGATTCCTTCTCATTTGGGTAGATTATTTTACCGGAAAAATCTGGAACTCAAGGGCTGCTGCTCAGTTTCTTTTGTCCCACAGAGGGGTCCCTTGATGTGGGGCATTTCCCCTTCCCCTAGTGATGGGGCTTCCTGTGAGCCAGAGTGCAGTGATTGTTATTGCTCTTCTGAGTCTAGTTACCCAGTAGAGCTACCAGACTTTGGACTGGTGCTGGGGAATGTCTGCAAAGAATCCTGTGATGCAGTCCATCTTCAGGTGTCCCAGCTGTAGATACCAGCATCTGCTCTGCTGGAGATGGCAGGGGAGTAAAGTAGACTCAGAGTTCTTGGTTGTATGTTTAGTGTGCTAGCTTTCTTAAATGCTGGTTATGCTAGCAATGAAGTTGTCACATGAACAGATTCAGGACCACTGTTTAGCCAGGATGTTGCAGGCAGTAGAATTAGCTATTGTTTTCTTCTTCCTTGGAGCAGGGGATCTGTCATGAATTGCTATAATGTCCTGAGTTGGTTGGCCTCCAAACAGCAGGTGGCATTTTCAAGAGAGCACCAGAGGTTTTCTCCTGTCTCACAGCATTTGCAGTGGCCTGCTGCATCTTTCAAAGTATCTGTGAGTTCTTTCAGTTTTCCTGGTATGCTCCTGTGGTGGTTCCTGGAGCAAAAGTCCATAGTGTGACTCTCCACATGTGTTCTGGCTGTCCATGTGGGAGCTGAATGTAAGCCCTGTCTCCTATCCGCTATCTTCCCCTCAAAGTATTTATATGTAAATAGAAGAAATAGATGAACAGAGTCTAGATCCAGATGGAAATCTGGGATCCATTCCCTGCCTGTTGCACTTTCGGTTCAGAAAACATTCTCTGCTCTTTAGCCCCAAACCTGCGCCATAATGGCGGTGCCCATAGAGACACTCTCAGGAAATTTTTGCCCAGACCCATGTCCTGGCGATTTTCCCCAATGTTTTCTTGTAGTAGTTTCATAGTTTGAGGTCTTAGGTTTAAGTCTTTAATCCATTTTGATTATTTGATTTGTATATCTGGTGAGAGAGGGGGGGTCTAGTTTCATTCTTCTGCATGTGGATATCTAGTTTCCCCAGCACGATTTATTGAAAACACTGTCTTTTCGCCAGTGTATGTTCTTGGCAATTTGTTGAAAATGAGTTCACTGTAGGTGTGTGGATTTGTTTCTGGATTCTCTATTCCGGAATGATAATCCATTGGTTTATGTTCCATTGGTCTGTGTGTCTGTTTCTATAGTAGTACTATGCTGTTTTAATTTGAAGTCAGGTCATGTTGATTCTTCCAGTTTTGTTCTTTCTGCTTAAAATAGCTTTGGCTATTCTGGGTCTTTGGTGATTCTATATAGATTTTAGGATTCTTTTCTATTTCTGTGAAGAATATCATTGGTATTTTGATACGGAGATTTTAACAATATTGATTCTTCCAATCCATAAACATTTTTCATTTTTTGTGTCCGCTTCAGTTTCTCTCATCAATGTTTTATAGTTTTCATTATAGAGATATTTCACTTCTTTGGTTAATTCCTAGGTATTTATTTGTGGCTATTGTAAGTAGAATTTTTTTCAGATTGTTCACTGTTGGCATATAGAAATGCTACTGATTTTTTTGTATGTTGATCTTGTTTCCCGCAACTTTAATGAATTTATTAGTTGTCATACTTTTTTAATGGAGTCGTTAGGTTTTTCCAAGTATATCATCTGCAAACAAGGATAATTTTAACGTCTTCTATTCCAATTTGGATGCTCTTTCTCTCTCTTGTCTGACTGCTCTAGCTAGGACTTCCAGTACTATGTTGAATAACAGTGGTGACTGTGGGTATCCTTGTCAATGTTCCAGATCTTAAAAGAAAGGCTTTTCGTTTTCCCCTATTCAGTGGCTACTAGCTGTGGGTCTGTTATATAGGGCTTTTATTATGTTGAGATGTTTCTTCTAGCCCCAGTTTGAGGGTTTTTATCATGAAGGAACACTGAATTTTACTGTCTTTTTTTTTTTTTTTTTTTTAGCATCAATTGAAATGATCATATGGTTTTTATCTCTCATTCTGTTGACGTGATGTATCACATTGATTTGTGGATGGTGAACCATCCTTGTATCGCAGAGATAAATTCTACTTGGTCATGACGAATAATCTTTCCAATGTATTGTTGAATTTGGTTTGCGAGTATTTTGTTGAGGATTTTTGCATCAATATTTATCAGAGATATTAGCCTATAGTGTTTTTGATGCGTCTTTGGTTTTAGTATCAGGGTATTACTGGCCTCCTTCAAGTGTTTAGTAGTATTCCCTCTTCTATTTTTTTGGAATAGTTTGAGTAGGACTGATACTACTTTTTCTTTAAATGTTTGGTAGAATTCTTCAGTGAAGCCGTTGGGTCCCAGGCTTTTCTGTACTGGGAGACTTTTATTATAGCTTTGATCTCTTGCCTTTTTACTCCTTGTTACTAACATTGAAAGTCTTTAGAAGATGTTAAGAGAGCTCTGAAAAGAACCCTTGTTTTAGGGACAGAAGAACTGAAGAAAAGCTGGGAGAAAACATTGCTTTCTCAGTGGATCAGGGAGCAGAAAAATCCTTGTCAGAAAAAAAGATTTTTGGTCTGTTCGAGGTTTTAGACTTCTGGCTTAATCTTGGTAGGCTGTGTCTGGTAATTTGCCCATTTCTTCTAGATTTTACAATTTGTTGGCATATAGTTGCTTATCATCTGGCTTCTCAATAAGGGATTAAAACAATGATGACTCCTTGTTGCAAGACTGATAGAAGATTTTGCCCATACTGATAAAAGGCAAGGCTAATCCCTCTTAAACATAAGAGTAACTGAAATGAGTATTCCAGCTGAACAGATATAGCCTACATTCAAATAAACAGAACATCTTTAATCTCCTACAAAAAAAGAGATCTTATTTTTGCCTAGTGCAAGGCACAATGTCTGTTTAAGTATGCTGAATGATTATCTGTCCTTCTAGACCAACCCTGGAATGGTCCCCAGCCATGGATTCAGTCCCAGATCTTATTTCTTTGACAACCCTCGAAGATATGACAGTGATGATGACCTTGCCTGGAACATTGCTCCTCAGGGACTTCAGGGAGGGTAAGACCTTACTTCATGTTAGACAAGCCTCATTAGGAGGGAAGGGTTACACTAATTAAATAGATTCAAGCTAAAAGAAAATTCCTCCATTACAACTGTGCAGCTGGAGGTGGTACAGGACTGGATTATCGGTAGATCATTTTACTTATGTGAAACATTCAGGAATGAGAAAGGACACCAGACTTTTTTAAAGCCCCATAGCATTATTGTATACAGTAGTGTTTCCTAAACAATATTCCATGAAACACTTTTCTTAATAGCTATGCCATGCAAAAAGGAAAGGATGGTTTAACTTTTTCTTTTTCTTTTTTTTTTTTTTGAGATAGGGTCTCGCTCTGTTGCCCAGGCTGGAGTGCAGTGGTGCGATCTCCGCTCACTGCAGCCTCCCCGTCCTAGGTTCAAGGGATTCTTGTGCTTCAGGCTCCCGAGTAGCTGGGATTACAGGTGTGCGCCACCACACCCAGCTAATTTTTGTGTTTTCAGTAGAGACGGGGTTTCACCACATTGGCCAGGCTGGATTGAACTCCTGGCCTCAAGTGATCTGCCTACCTCAGCCTCCCAGAGTGCTGGGATTACAGGCATGAACCATGTCACCTGGCCAGAAAATGAACTTTTTAAAAAATACCAAGATTTCACAGAGCCTATAATATGGTAATGTGTGCTCTGAATCTCCAAGAGAGAAATATAGCACTTGTCTATGAAATCAGTCAATGGAACATATCTTTAACCACATTTTCTAAAGCAAGAGAGTAAATGCAGTATTTATTAGAATAAGTTATACATTATAAAGAACCAAGTTTTCAAATTTGAGTGATGTCAATTCTTAATTTAAAATTTCATTAACATGAAAGGTATTTACTTTGGTCTTAATTTTCATGAATACTTATTTAATAAATACTTCTATAGCATCTACTCCATATCAGACACGGTTCTAAGAGATTCACAAATACCAACTCATTTAGTTTTCTTAACAGTCCTGAGACGTCAGTACTAATTAGCCTCATAATACAGATGAAGCTGAGGTATCCAGAGGGTAGGTGACTTGTCCAAGGTCACACAGCTAGTGTCAGGCTGGAATTCTAACTCAGGCAATCTTGTTCAAATCTGTTTTCTGAATCCCTATACTATATAAACAGTTTGTATATAAGTACCCTGTCTCTCAGTCTCACTTATGCTTATGTTATACTTTCATGTGAGTTTTAGTAGGTAGAGTCTCCCTTCTTGAATCCACTTGCAGATCTGGCCCAGAAAATTTGGAGAGGGCAGTTAAATTACAGTTCAAACCCACTAACATAGAGGGTGTAAGACAGTGTATGAACTAGCATTCAGCTGCCGTCACCTAATGATAGCAGTGGATTAGGAAGGCAAATAAAAAGAGGGAAGAACTTGAACACGAGACTGATTGCAACCATAGCAGAGACTCACCCCAGGATTCCAAGTTTTGCTTACCTCAGCATGGGCATGGTGTGCAAACAGGAAGGGTAGTAGCTATTGGGATGCCCTTCCCTTTTCCTCAGCCATACTCCACTGCCCGATGACTGTCGTGTTTCCCGTTTCAGCCTGTGACTCTGGGACTATAAGGCAAAGGGGCAAGAGGAGGCAAAAGGGCTTGCTCAGCCTGTCTTCTGCTTGTCATCCCAGGACCCCCATCCTGTTTCCTTAGAAGTGAAAGCTTGCGGGGCCGGGTACAGTGGCTCGTGGCTCATGCCTGTAATCCCAGCCCTTTGGGAGGCCAAGGAGGGCAGATCACAAGACCATCCTGGCCAACATGGTGAAACCTTGTCTCTGCTAAAAATACAAAAAATAGCTGGGCGTGGTAGTGTGCGGCTATAGTCCCAGCTACTCAGGAGGCTGTGGCAGGAGAATCACTTGAATCTGGGTGGTGGAGGTTGCATTGAACTGAGATTGCGCCACTGCACTCCAGTCTGGTGACAGTGAGCCTTGCATCTCAAAAAAAAAAAGTGAAAGCTTATCTTATGTAATCTTTTGTGAGACTAAAGACTTAACATTAACAACTTGACATTTTTCCCTCTGGGATGAAATGATAGAAGATATGCTTGCCTTTTTATTCCTTGTTACTAACAGTGAAAGTCTTTAGAAAATCTAAAGTGAGATCTACAGAGAGCTCTGAAAAGAGCCCTTGTTTTAGGGACAGGAGAACTGAAGAAAAGCTGGGAGAATATATGCCTTCTCAGTGATCAGAGGAATTCTGATCCGAAAGGATAAAGGCTGATAGCTGAGAGGAACAGCAGCAAGCTGACCAATCCCCTGGGCTAGCAGATGCAAAGAATGTAAGCTGGAAGCAAGCCAATAAACAAGAAGGACTTCTTGAGGTCAAATGCTGTCCTTTAGGTCACTCAGATTCCGAGCTCCACCTCTTCCCTAAAACTGCTCTTTCCAGTTACTCCACTGCATTTCCTATTAGTTTTTTTTTTTCCTCCCTTTAAACGCACATTTTGCTGGAGCTGTCCTACCCTCTCATCTGCCAGAAATGACTTAGAACTGAGGGAGTCCTTACTACCTGCATCAGTGAAGAACCCCTTTTCTACTATATAGAGAAACATTATAATAAAAATGACTCACATATATTGAGAATCAACTATATATTAGATATTGTTCTAAGCACTTTACAGGTGTTAACTCAGTACCCACAATAGCCCCACGATGTAGTTACTAATATTACTCCCATTCTAAGATGAGGAAATTGAGGCAAAGAAGTTACTTCTCCAAAGGCACCACAGGTAGTGAGCTATACTACATTTTAGGATTCAGGTAGTTTGTTGCTAAAAAAATTTCCTGTTATAATGACTGGCTGGGTTCTCTAGTAATGCTATATACTTCTGTGCTCTAAAGAGTTCAGTAGGCCGGGCGCGGTGGCTCAAGCCTGTAATCCCAGCACTTTGGGAGGCCGAGGCGGGTGGATCATGAGGTCAGGAGATCGAGACCATCCTGGTCAACATGGTGAAACCCCATCTCTGCTAAAAATACAAAAAATTAGCTGGGCATGGTGGTGCGTGCCTGTAATCCCAGCGACTCAGGAGGCTGGGGCAGGAGAATTGCCTGAACCCGGGAGGCAGAGGTTGCAGTGAGCCGAGATTGCGCCATTGCACTCCAGCCTGGGTAACATGAGTGAAACTCCATCAAAAAAAAAAAAAAAAAAAAAAAGAGTTCAGTAGACTTGTAGGTGGGCATTTAGCATTGTTTTGTGGGAAAATGGACTTTAAGAGCCATTTTAAATAACTTTAGAGTTATCTATAGTTTATACAGAATCTCAGCTCTGTCTACCTAAAACTACACGTCATACATACTATAATGTTTCAAGTCACTGAAATATTTTTTTCTCTTTAAGTTTTGCTCCAGACTACTATGATTGGGGACAACAAACTAACGGCTTCCTGGCACAAGCAGGAACTTTGCAAGACTCAGCTTTGGATCCTGACAAACCAAGCCTGGGGTAGCATCAGTTAACAATTGTATGGAAGATTCCTCAGATGAAAAGCTTCAGAAAAGTGTAGTGATAGCTGAATTTTTAGGGCACTTTTCCTTAAGAAATAGAACTTGATTTTTGTTACAGGTTTCCAGTGGCTCCATAGGACTAAGCAATAATGTAGACTTTGATAAACCCTTATTTTAGTACTAAACAGGAAGCCTTGCTATATCAGTGGGTGTAATTTAAACTTTTTAAAGAAAATCTGTACTTTTATAAAGATGTATTTTATATAACTTAAATAATGATGCTAAAGTATACTAGGTTTTTTTTTTCTTGAGAATGTTACTGCAATTATGTTGTAGTTTGCACAGACTTTTATGCATAATTCACTTTAAAAATATAGAATATATGGTCTAATAGGTTTTTTAAAGCTTTTAGACTAAAGTATTCCTCAAATCTTACCTCTTCAGGTCACTGATGGTCACTCAGATTCTGAGTGCCACATTGGTAGACGCGTAAAATACAATTGACAGCTTAGCCAACTGCAACTCCAGTGTTGTTGATAGTTAAAATGAAATGGAATAGCAGCAGACTGTAAGGCCTTTAGAGATTTTTTTAAAGAGGTTCAGGCAGTAGGTCCCTCAAAGAATCTCTTAAGTTTTGCCCAAAGACTGTTATTTCCTTTCAGTAGGGCGCTAATGTATACACATTAATGATAACAAGTTGATAACATTAAAAATGTAGCTGACTTATCCTATTAAACCTCCTCTGCTGTATTCACAGATTCTGCATAGTTTTTTTTTTTTTTTCAGCCTAATGAAATCGAATATGTATTACCTCAGGGCTACAGCAAGAGTACACCCCTTTCCCAGCTCACTGAATGTTCACTACACTCAAGGGGAAAACAAGAGGTTCCATAAAGGGCATTAATAACAATTACCCCAAGCCCTTGAGCTAAGACTATGTGGAATCCTAGTAGTTTTTTCTGTAATCTCCAACTATTTTTAAAATAATGCTCTTACTTCTAAATAGCTCTGTAAAGAGCCTATTGAAAGCTGCACATTTAAAAATGGCAAAAGCGCTGCAATATGCTATAGCATGATGCCTGTCAGCCATGTAAAGGAATTGTTCCAGACAATTCCTTAGAAGCCATCTTTTATTTAAGTAAAAAAAACATGTTATGAAATACTGCCTCCCAAACCAGAAGTGCTATTCTAAAAACTCCACTACATGTATCTTGGAGCCATAAAACTGCCTATTGGGAGGCTAAACGCTCTGCTCTTCTGTAAAATAGAGATAAGGTTCTAAAGGAAGTACTGTCATCAGAAACAAGGTATCTTTCTGCTCTGCCTAGGAACATCTGGGGACAGAGGGAAGGTCAAATGAAAAGGAACTTACATTAACAAGTCATACTACATGATGCAACCCATTTCAAATGACCCTTCTCGTTTTGATCTTCAGGAATAACTGATCTCTGGGCATTGGTTTCACAGAGATCAAGTCTACTATTGTTTTGGTAATATTTAAAATTGGGATCGCAAGTTTCAAATACATTATCATTGATTGGGCTTTTCATTTGTATAGAACACCTTTACTCAGCATAATCCTACATAACAACATTCTTGTCTTTCGGTACATGAAAAAATGGGGGTAACATAGCATTTAAAATAGGGAAAATTCTACAGTGAAGGGAACTCTACACTGTTAGTCAAGTTGCCTTAACACATTACAAACTATTATTCTAAATAGCTTTAACAAATTATTATGGTCACACTGTATTACTAATATTTGGGAGAATTTAAAGGCAAACTCAGCATGTTTTAAACTCCTTTAAGTCACATCTTTAGAAAACCTTGCAGTCCTTCAGTATTGGGTCAACTAAGAGAAAATGTATTTTTTAAAATACAGTGATAAGAATACCACTAATACGGTATTATACTCCTATAATATCTAAACAGTTCTGTTAATGGCAGAAAAATTGGAATACCCACCATTAACTGATAAAAGTCATAATGTACTTTTATGATGAAGCTACTAGGAATATTTGAACTATTTTTGTTGGAAAGGATAAAAATGTTCTGAGTGCCTGTTTTTCTCATCCCCTTTTTAAAAAAGTAATGTTAATTTTTTTTAAAGTGTTGTAAATACACATTAGGACACAAAAAACTGATTGGTTACATCAAACTCTCCTCTTTTCGTGAGGAAAACAAATTCTCTTTAGCTTTCAATGTACTTGTTCTGCTAGGTACACTAACAAAAGTACTACTTATGTGGAATATTAAATGCTAACAGGAAAAGGAATGGTGATTACTGGTTGCAAAAAACCCAAATGTCCTTCTGTTTTAAAGCAACACGGTGAAATTAAAGCCCTGATAATTTGAAGGTTCAAGTGTATGGGGAAGAGGCAATCACTGAGAATTTTGTACCATCATTTATCTAAGCCTGATGCAACACTGAAAAGCTTCATGTGAATGTTTCTGGGTAACTATAGGAAATAGTTTCTCCGTGACTACTGGAATAGGTGTCTACCTCTGCAGCTAATTGTCTAAGAATATTGTATAGATATTTTTTATTGGTTCTTTATCCTTTTTACAATGAACTTAGTTGAGCTCATGATTAAAATGTCTAAAGTATGTTACACAGAGCTGTGACTGTAAGAAGGTTTAACTATTATAATACACATATCAATCATACTTAGTTATGCCAATTCTCTCTTGAATGTATCAGGCAAATTTAAAAGCTCTGCTGATTATATTTAGCTGCTTAGATCAGGCACACTTACTAATCCCTCCTCAAATTCCCTCTTTCACCAACATGCAAGTCACCTGCTGTTTGTTGACTTTAGTGTTGGGCCAACATCTAGTTGAACACTTAAACCTTATTAAGAAGAAAGGAAGGCATATTAGTAAATTCTAGAACTTGGGAAGCACTGTGAGATTTTCATTTTTATATTTACATAGTGGATATTATTAGAATAGTGCTTTTATCTTTTAGCAGTAAAGGTAAACTTATATTAAAACTAATGGGTCTAAATATTTGAAACTTTTATCGAGATTTCTAACTAGACAAACTTTATCTAAAAAAAAAATACCATTCTTTCACTTTAGATTGCTGCATATAGACTGGCATAGATCTGATCAGAGACACATCTAATATGCATTCCCATTCTCTTATGTGAGAATTGTATTAAACAACATTTCTAACTGTATATAATGCTACTTAAGACTTAACGGGTCCAGATGGAGGAGGTGCTGAAAAATATCGGCTAAAAACAGTAGAATTCTTCTCATAAAAAAGACTCAACTACTAATAAACTGATTAAAGTGAGGAAACATTTAACGAGGAACAGTGGGATAACAGAGTGGGATTCAATGTCTATTGAGTACCTGTGTATGCGAGATGCTGGACTAGGTACCTGTCATACTCAGGAACACCCACATACTAACATTACCCTAGGCCCTTAGCAAGGATACATGAAGAACCCATGAACCAAGTGGTCAAAATAGGCTGAAGTCTTCTGAGGATGTCCCTGTGCCTGTAACCCAGATCTGTGTCAGAGTCCCCATTTCTGTTGCCCAGTTCCTATGGGCTGGGCACTGATGCTACATTCATTAAGTGTGGAGTTCTGAGATTGGCTGCCCACGTCATTAATGATAGGTTCAGGGTCTTGAGATCTAAATCCAGTGACTCTGCAACTCCTAATGACATCTACACCAGGTTCCTCCAAATCTAGGTTCTCTACCTCTAGTCCCTGAGTTACGGCTGGGCCCTGTCTTCTATTTTCTCAGAAACTGGTTAATATCTTCCTAATACTAATTCTCCAGCTACAAACCTCATCTGCCCTTTTGGACCCTGGCTGCCCTACCACTCAAAATATTAAGACTTTCTATGTCTAGAACAGATTTTCTGGCCCTGAACTTAAGTAGAGATCAGATTCCTATAAGATTCCCCAAATTGCTAAAAAGCCCTTTTTCTACTAATTTGTTACTATGACCTTTTCCCCGTCAATCTCACTGACGTACAATAGTCCCCCACCCCCCGTCTTTGGGCAGGCCCAAGTTACAGTGCCCCATGAAGGCATTCACTGAAGTATATAAAGCACGCATTTATGTTAAACAAATAGTGCTTTACCAGGACCATTTAATTGGTGTAACTTAGTATCCTTAAAGTGGATTCACTAACCAACAGTCTGGGCTCCAGATTTGCCGGTTTAAAGCTCATTAAAGGTAAAAGAACACTCACCCATTTGGAGGTATATTCTGTGAAGGAAAGCCAGAGTGGAAGTTAAATGATACCAGAATGTTGCTTAGGAATGTTAACTCCGCTCTGACCAGTGTTAGGAAAATGACTTTAATTAATAGCATCCATCTATGACCGTCTGATGGCATTGTGAAGACGACACTAAGATTCATTCACATTGAGCACCTTCTGCACTGGATAGGTGTCTAGTTGACCATTCCCCTTTGGCTGACATATTTTTTTCTTTGGGTGGATTCTCACTATAATCTAGCTAGGTTATAATGTCTAAGTTATATGATGGCAGGAATGTCTGTTTTGTTCACTGCTACATTACCAGCTCCTAGAACAGTGAATAGTCAAATTCTGTTTTTTGGTAGATGTCTTTTTTTTTTCCAAGGTAACTTATTGCATTTGTACTTTTATCCACATACTGATTTGACAAGTTTAGTACTCATTTAAGGGTCCCTCCCTCTTGTCTTATGACTCTGACAAGATATCCAACTTTTGGGCAAATAATTCATAATGGAATAAAAAAAGAAACAGGGATTTTGAATGAGAATAGTCCTTAAATCATCCCTAGAGACTATCTTAAAATAGAAGCACTGAGATGACATTCTGTCTACACAGGCACTGCATCCTGCCTCTATCTGCCATCACCTGTTTGGGCACTGGCAAATAGAACACTGTAATAATTTAAAAGGAGTAAAAAGTATAAAGAACAGTGACAAAATAAGTGGTTAAAAGTGCAACCCTTGGGAGAGAACTTGAGTTGGAGAGTTTTAGTATGCTCTGCATGTTAAGAAATGTTTAAAAGCTCATATGGAAAAATAAGACCAGCTAGAAAAAGTATAAAAAAAGAAAAAAAAAAAAGGTGGGGGGAGGAATGAGGGAGGACCAATGCACTAGATTAAAAATACAGCCTGAGTAATTAAAACAGTGTGGTACTGGTGCACAACTAAACAGACCAATGAAATAGAAACAGAACCCAGACACAGAGCTGAATACATACGGGGTTCTAAGATAAGATCAATGCAGCCTCTCTAACTCGTGAGGAAAAAACAGTTCAATATATTGGAATAACTGGGTTAATCACCTGCAGAAAAAATTAGGTTAGATCCATAAGTCACATCTTAGGCCAGAATAAACTTCAAAGGTTCAAAATTTAGATGTAGAATTTAGGTGAATTATTCGATTGCTCTGGATTGAGAATTCAAAATCTGGAAACCACTAAAAAATTGATAATTCAGACTACATAAAAATTTTTAAAAACTCATGATATAACCATCATAAGCAAAGCAAAAGACAGATGACAAATTGGAAAGAAAATATTTCCAATGCATTACTGTCAAAGGGTTCATATCCCTAACAAATAACATATCAACAATATAAAAACTATAAAAAAAAAAAGGTAGGGGGAGGAATGAGGGAGGACCAATGCACTAGACTGGATAGGAACAAAATACAGGAGCACAAAAGGAAATACAAATGGCTCCTAAACATATTCAAAGGTGCTCAACCTTAGGCATAATGAATATTTACATACTGAGCAGTCAGGTGTGTGGTGTGTACCTATAATCCAGGCTATTTGGGAGGTTGAGGCTGGAGGATCACTTGAACCCAGGAGTTTGAGGCCACAGTGAACTATGATGATACCACTGCGCTCCAGCCTGGGTGATAGAGTGGGACCTGATCTTTTTTTTTTTTTTTTTAAGTAAAATAAAAGAATTTACACATTGGTAGATATTTTCATCTATCGGAATGGCCAGAATCCAACATTTTAATAACATCTACATTGGTAAAGTTGCAGGTCAGCAAGTACTACCATAAATGTCAGATGGTATGTGAATTGATGACTACCCCCGTGGAAGACAATATGCCAGTATCTTTCAAAATGATAAATGCACATACTCTCTCTGCCCCCAAAATTCTTATCTTTGGGAATTTATCCTACAGGTACAATATTTATATAAATGTGAAATGACATATGTACAAGGTATGGAAACAACCCAACTGCCCATTAATAGAGGACTGGTTAATTCAACATTGGCACATCCATATAACAGAATACCAAGCATCTACTTACAAAAATGAGAAAACTATCTAGTGATATGTGAAGACTGCCAAGAAATATTAGGTGAAAAAAATGAAATAGTATGTATATGATGTCAATTTTGGGGTAAAAATGAGAGAAGAAATAAGACTGCATTTGTATATGTTTGTACATGTCTAAAACTGTGTGAATGGAAACCTAAGAAACCAAGAACAGAGGTAATTTGTGGTGGGAGGTGTGTGTGCAGTGTGGGAAGCTGGGCCAAGGATAGAAGGAAGACATTCACTGAATAACTGTTTATATTGTTTGTTTCTTTTAACCATGTGACTGTATTACACATTAAAAAAATTAAATAAAATAAGCATATTTTAAAAGCTTTATGATTCAATACAAATCAAACGATGCTTTTAAAAATTCCCACTTTGTAATGGAATGGTAAATAGGCCAACTTACAAAACATCACAAAGGTTCTAGAATGAGTCTTTCTCATCTCAAATTCTTGCCCCATAACCTAGAATTTGTGATTACAGACAGGTTAATTAGCCTTTTTTATCTTTAGTTTTACTTATAAAACAGAGAAGTAATTGTACCTACCTACTAGTGCCATTGTGAAGATTAATGGTGTATTTATTTAAAGCCAAATGATACATGTAAAAGCCCTTAAGACAGTGCCCGCCAATGCTTTCCATAAGAAACAACCTCAGACTACTTATGAATACATTATTCTCCCTTCTCCACAAGTTACAATCAAATCCTCATGCCATAAAAAGAAACACTTAAGAGGAAAAACAAGACATAAAAGATTGCAGAAAATGTACTTTAATTCACATTTTCTAGATTCTGGTGGGTACAACAGTAAATTATTTGGAATTCTGTTTAAAATCAAAGCTGCACCTGTAGATATTACTTAAAATACAGTACACATAGATTTTTGTGTGTTTTGTTTTTTTTACCAAGTAATTTCCATGACACCATGCACCTGATCTGTGTATTTTGGTGAATAGCTATGGTTTCTGCAGGTACCTCAGTTTGCAAACTACTGAGAGGTTTACTGTGAACTGTTCCCAAATTTTCAGCTGAAGGCAATGCTGATGAAGATCAAAACAGCTGTCCTTTCTTATATACAGTGGCACATAGGCAAAGTTGAAAAACATGGCACAGAGTTTCATATACATACAGAGATTACAAATATCGAGTAATTCACAATGTTAAAAATGTCAAAATGTTTTGACATCCAATTTCAAAACTGTGGAGTCTATTACTATTCTGTCTGATCCTCCTCATAATATAAGAATCAAAACAGGAGAAACAAAGTTTTACCAATTTTAGTATATAGTTTGTCTAACTTACATAGATGCCACCTAAGTAAAAAATAAACTTATGCCATTGAAGGAAGGAAGATTTTCCTTTTCTTCATTTCATTACTTCATCAGTGGGTACAATCATTCCTGTCAGTTATATTATCAAGTGCTGGATTTTTAAATTAGGTGATGAGATAAAGACAAAATGCCATGAGGTATTCACCAGCAAAGCATTTTTACAATGCAAACAGTACTCTAGTATGATACCACTTCACAACGAAAGATGTGAATTGGAAAAACAGTTTATATCACAAGAACCATGAAATGTCACCAGGCTCACACAATCATTTGAGAAATAAAACACACAAAAATGTAGGGTGCTCCCTACAATCTAATTTATGATAAAATAAAGTTAATCAAAATGAATTAGAGCCTAAGAATACTTTTTTTAGTTGTGAAAAAATTAAAAACCTTAAAACGGTTTTTACTCTAACTAGATCTTTTAATTTCCTAGAATATATGCCAATATACTAGTTTTACTAAGCTTGAAACAAATCACACTACAGAAAAAAAAAATGGATATGACCAAGGATTTTCTCTAGTAAACAGAGTTTAAATAATAGCCTTTATCTTTAACTGAGAGAATGGTGAAATAACGCTATCAAAAAGTTCTTTACATTTATAGTAATAAAGTGCAAATTCTTCACATTTTTAAACTCTGAATGAACACCAAGAATAATTCTAACTTACTAGTTATATTAATTGGATATTCACTCTTTAGACAGTTTGCCCTAAGGCCCCCACCCCCACCATACAATACTTGCAACCCTCAAGAAAAAGTAGAGGGAGGGTCCACTCATGTCAGCCTTTAAACAACAAAAAATACCACTATCATCAACAACAAAACCCCAAGTTTATAAACGTTTGAAATTAGGTGAGAAAATAACTCTGAGACCTTAATACCCCACCACATCCCACCAAGAGATGTCTAAGTATTTTTAAAAGAGGGGTGAACCAACTAAATACAATTTTTTTAGATGTCACTAAATCATCAATGAGCACATTTTAGACTCTGGTAGGATAAAATACGGATTTAAGAGCACTTATTCTTTAATTCAGAAAAGACTAGTCTAAGGAAAAACTCGTGATCTTGTACCTGCATTACTTCTACACAGATGCACCCTTCCAAATTAACTGTATCTGCCGACATTTAAAAATATATCAAGATTTTAAATACTGTTTAAAGATTTTAAATCCCAGGTTTAGAAAATGACAGTTTAGGACTTAAGAGTCCTCTGTTGGTACAGATCACAGAAATTATCATTTATATACAGTGAAAACAAAAGGTGAAGGGAGAGGAAGCTTAAAGGAGACTTGACCTAATCTACCTTTTTATATATCCTGTCAGGGAAAATCTCGCTGAGTTAGAGGATTGCATAGATTGTATTCTAAAATGAATCCTTAAAAATGCTTACTTTAAGTTAAAATAGCAAATTTTGTGTATATTTTCAATTGGCATTATAAATTCGTATAGTCCCATTCAAATTGATTTCACAGAAGTAATCTGTTAAATAAATATTAATGCAATTTTTTTTCCTAAAAGTAACTGAAAATTTCCACAATGTCTTTGTCCCTAAAATATCTAGGGGCAAAGAAAAGCACAATCAAAAGGAGTTCTAAGTGAAAGAACACTCTTGGGCCAGCCCACTACACACACATGAAATCTGGCTGGGTAGCCTAGGGAAGAGGTCTTATTCACCTTTACCAAATCAGGTCCTTTAGGCTAGAAACAGCAACAATAAAAGCTACTAAAAATTGCAAATAAAAACCAATGAAATTGAAGTCCTGGGGAATTTTAAGGAATTTCTGTATGCATTGAAAGGGCCATTCATCACGGTGACAGTTCCAGATTATAGAAATATTATTTCTTTATATTATAGAAAGTGATACACACAGTCAGGCAAGGCTAAGAACACATTAAAAAGCATTGATAAGGTTTTATCATTGATTACCAGCCCTAAGCAACATTTGTTCCCTAATTCTTTTTCTGTAACAGACTGAAGAGTGTTATTAGAATGCAGACATAGCCATTTAAAGTTTGACAACTAGAAATAAAGGATAATAGAATAGAAACAAAACCAATTCTAAACAAAATAGAATTTTCAACACATGAAATTAAACACAAAATTAGTATAACTTACATGTTTTCAAAGTATATACTTCATTTATAAATATCTCGTTGATAATCTATTAACAATCATAAATATTCAAGTGAGCATTTAAATTTTCTCTTTAAGAGTTCAAAATTCTTGAAGTCAGATTAGTCTTTCTGTTGAATGTCCAAAATTAAAAGGCTTTACATAGTCATTTTATGTCTCTAGTTAGACACATAAAAGCCTTTATTACCTACTGTGTTGTAATAAGACTTTAAAATTCTGTAACTCTGTTATACTTGTAGAAAGCCTACAGAGGAAAGAAAAAGCACGTATTAGTAAGGCTAACGTGATGCATACATATTTCAAATTATTGATATTGTTACAAGAACTATAATTTGAAAGAAAAATCTAAAACACCAAATACTGAAGCTTCCATGTTTAAATTAGTTATTCTGCAATTTCTCATTAAGATTGGTTTAGAAGGGGCAAAGGAAGCCTGTTACTTGATACTATCTACAGATACTAGATTAGTAATGGAACAGTGATATAATTCTTACGAATCTCAAATCATTTATAACTGGTGTAATAAATTTATTTTCCACATTCCTCTTAAAATGACTGCTCTTTTCTCATTGTTCTCCAAGCACACTAATTTGTCTTATGTTGTCAGCTCCCTGAGGGTGAAGACTCTTATTTGTCTCCTGCTAAGTCTCTCTCCTGTGTCCCGTAGCCATTGATGCTTACAGTATTCAATAAATGATTACAGACTGATTAAATGAAGTGCTTCTCAGCCCAGGCCAAAAAGTAGAACTCTGGGATGGGAAATACAAAAAAGTAATTCTAAAAGTTCAATTATCCTTACATACAATATACAATTCAGGGGTGATAGAAAAAAAGTATTTCTTTAACTACTTGATAGAAGAAAAGTTATTCATTGAGCACTTAGGAAGAGAGACAATGTTGTAAGTCCATCACATATATGATCTCATTATAAGGAAACAAACTAGGAAAGCAGTGTTTGCCTGAGATCATACCACTACTAAATTTCATTCAGTATCTCCTGTTTCATCTTTCTACAAGGCCTCATAAGTGGATAGACTGAATTTTTTATGAAATACCAGTTATGGATAGTCTATATCTATCCTCTGTCTGAAAACTTACATAGTCATCTTTAAATACAGGGAAGCAACAGGTGAAATCCTTGCTTTAAGATGGGAAATGGGCCAGCCACGGTGGCGCATGCCTGTAATCCCAGCACTTTGGGAGGCCAAGACAGGAGGATCACTTGAAGCCAGGTGTTTGAGAACAGTCTGAACAGAGTGAGACCCCCATCTCTACAAAAAAACAATTTTTTTTAATTAGCCAGGCAAAATAGTGTGTATCTGTAGTCCCAGCTATTCGGGAAGCTCAGGTGGAAGGAATGCTTGACCCCAGGATTTGGACACTGCAGTGAGCCATGATCACACCACTGCATTCCAGCCTGGATGACAGAGCAGGTCCCTCATCTCTTAAAAAAAAGTGTGGGGGGCGGAATATACAAATTTATTTTTAATTTAACTGCTTTTTAACTTAAAACACGTTAAGAAATACAAGAAATAATCTCTGTATTACTTAGTCCCTTATTATTTTTTAAGTCTTCCTCAAGTTGACTTTCTCTTTTTCCCCAAGGAAGCATAGTAGTATTTTCTATGATTCTTTTCCTTCTATTTTGTATTCCTCAGTTGGCATTACATGTACCTCTGTAAGCAAATTCAAATTATTTTTTAAACCACTGGTGACCGATATAAACAAGCAAGCAAATTACATGTCTATATACAGAAGTAAATCATGTAGAAATGAGTGCAAGAAAAATGACTTCTGATCTTAAGAAATAGAGCAAACTGCAGAAAAAAGGTGAGAAAAGAAAAAAAATCATAATAAAAATTTAAGAAAATTAAGAAGCAGATGAAGGTTTTAATCATTTTCCTCTATCACCTTCTCAATCACACATTCCTTACTCCTGCTATTGTAGCTGAACAAGCTATAGCCAAGTAAAAAGAATATCAGAAGAATATCTTCCTCACAAAATTAAGGTAGTGAACTGAAAAACACTGGCAACTAGAAACTTAATTTTCCTATGACCTGCAGAGAAACCGACTTGTTATCATTAAGTTAGTACAGATACAATATAAAATATCTTTTTTGTGAACAAAACTAACCTTACTTTTAGCAGAGAAGATTATTTTTGCAGTTTGTTGAGATCCAATGGGAAATAAAACATCTTCAACGTTAAAATGGTTCTTACCTTCCAAAAGCATTTAAAAGAGCAACTATTTCCTGTCGGGTGAGTTGGAAGCCTTTAGATGGACTATTCTCTGGGAGCTTTTGGATTTCTTTTTCAGAGAATAATATCTTCAGGGCAGTTCCCAAACCCTGAGTCTAGAGAAAATCCCAACAAACTCATAATTAACTTTATAGAATAACTAGTATAAAGGTTTAAAGGAATATATAGCCACTATTATGACAGGAAATTCATATGAACTGAGCTTTTCACAAAAATGTTACTATATAGTTTCTCCTTTCTCACAGGTTATATATATGATAACATATCTAAGCTGTTAAGGAAACCTAAATAGTCTAACACTGATTGAATATGTATCATACTATTCCATATTTTTAAAATGCCTTTTTTAACCTTCAGAATATATTAGGATTACAATGTTCAATTTGTAACCATAAAGGACTTTTTACAGCCTTTAGCAATTCAAAACTCAGAGACTATTGATACTTACACTTAATAATTTATCAATTAGGGCCAGGCGCGGTGGCTCAAGCCTGTAATCCCAGCACTTTGGGAGGCCGAGGCGGGTGGATCACAAGGTCAAGAGATCGAGACCATCCTGGTCAACATGGTGAAACCCCGTCTCTACTAAAAATACAAAAAATCAGCTGGGCATGGTGGCGCGTGCCTGTAATCCCAGCTACTCAGGAGGCTGGGGCAGGAGAATTGCCTGAACCCAGGAGGCGGAGGTTGCGGTGAGCCGAGATCGCGCCATTGCACTCCAGCCTGGGCAACAAGAGCGAAACTCCGTCTCAAAAAAAAAAAAAAAAAATTTATCAATTATTAGCACTATAGAAAAAGAACTATTTGATTTCAGTGTAGCCTCCATTGTAATAATTGTCTTTTAATTTTCTATAAATTATCATCTTTGTAAGAAAGTAAGATAAAATATTAAACAATCCTTTTGACACTGACTTATGTAGAGTAATGGGCCTATCTTGCGGAGCCTTCCTATTTTGGCTAAGTGGCCTTCTTTTGCTCATTTAAACAAATTCAGTGATCAAGACTTGATATTTAAATCTTTTTATATAATTGCATTTTACCTTTCTATATACATATGTAAAATATTAATATACTCTGCTCGTAATGACCACTAACTTCACAAATGAATCTGGTATTGTACCAACAGTAATACAGAAACAATAAAACTAAAATCACCAAAGAATAATATGAGAATCATCCTTTCACATACACATACTTTAATATTAATTTTTTCATTAAAACAGAAAAAACGCCTTGGTTCTGCCTATTTCTAAATTCTAATTCAGTGAACAATGAGGACATTTTAATAAAAAGCTTGAACTCAGTGGAAAAATAAAGGTTAGTAATGGCTTTAAAAGAGAAGACAACACACATACCTGCAATTTTCCCCATAATCTGCATTTGTCACATCCAACACAGTCCATTATACGGGAGATATTCTTGAAATGTAATCGGAATTCCTCCTAGCAGGCAGAAAATATTTTCAGTCTAGTTAGACTTTTAAAATCAAACTGCATTTGGCTAAACTATAAGTTTTGATGCTTATTAATGAATCAGTTGTGTTTTTCATTTGTTTGAGGAGTTTCACTTTGTCACCCAGGCTGGAGTGCAATGGCGCAATCTTGGCTCACTGCAACCTCCACCTCCTGGGTTCAAGCGATTCTCCTGCCTCAGCCTCCCAAGTAGCTGATATTACAAGTACATGCCACCATACCCAGCTAATTTTTGTATTTTTAGTAGAGACAGGTTTCGCCATGTTGGCCAGGCGGGTCTTGAACTCCTGACCTCAAGCGATCCACCCACCTCGACCTCCCGAAGTGCTAGGATTAGGATGTTAGCCAACCCGACCTGACCCCAGTTGTGTTTTTCAACAGTGAGGAAAAATATTTGAACTTATATAACATGGCACATAAAATACTGACATTAATGGAAATTATAAAATCCACTCTGAATATTAATTCAATAGACTTTTCACTGAGGAGCTACTTTATACAAAGCACCAAAACTGCACTATGGGGGATACAAAAGTAAATAATACATGGTCTTTACTTTGAAGGAACATAACTGCTGCTTTCATCTGGTATTTACAGACAACCAACGATAACTATGTCTAGTTTGTGTTTCACTTATTTTTGATCCTTTGCTTTGTGTAAGCCTGTATCAGAAAGCTAGTCCTAGAACAATGGCCAATTTTTGTATCATTCCTTAGAACCACACTATGTTTGTCATGGTTACTCAATCAACATGAATAACAGGCCTGTGTGAGACATATGGTCCCACAGTTCTCTACGTTTGCTAATGCAGATTATATGGAGATGCTTACTGGATCCCTCTATTTTGCTGTAATAGTTTCCTACACTGGCCGGGTACGGTGGCTCACGCCTGTAATCCCAGCACTTTGGGAGGCTGAGGTGGGCAGATCACTTGAGGTCATGGGTTCAAGTCCAGCCTGACCAACAGAGTGAAACCTCATGTCTATTAAAAATACAAAATTAGCCGGGTGTGGTGCCGCATGTCTGTAATCCCAGCTACATGGGAGGCTGAGGCAGGAGAATCGCTTGAACCCGGGAGGCAGAGGTTGCAGTGAGCTGAGATCATGCCACTGCACTTCAGCCTGGGCAACAAGAGTGAAGCTCCATCTCAAAAAATAATAATTTCCTACACTGGAGAAACTCTTCTGCCTGTAAGAATCTGTGTGCAATATACCCTTAAGGTTAGTCTCACCTTATGTGGGGATAAGATTAAGAGAAAATGTTCTCATTTGTTTCACATGGCAACTGCAGAAAATAAAAATCATTTTATTTTGCATCGAGGGAAATATTTTATTGCATGAAGCTGGAGGCAAGTAGCCTGAAAACTGGCTACCACAAGCCCTGGCCAGATGCCCAAAGGGTTGAAAGGAATCAATATCTTGGCAAAGAAAGACAATATAAATAGAACACAAAAAACTCCTGTGCTGGTCATACTCTCATGTAATACAAGTTATTTGTAGTAGATGGAAAATGGACATAGGTTCTCCATGCATCCTTGAAAAGTAGCAAACAAAATCCCAGCATTGTGTAGTCAAAAGCTTGTTGTGAGACTTTAGGCCTTCCTTAGTCTTGCTTTCTGCATTTACAAAATATACGTAATTACAGTTGCCCTGTTACACAAGATTGTTCAGAAGATTAGAAGTAGAACATATGTGTTGATACTTAGAAAACAGAAGCACTATAAAAATGAATTAACATTAAACACCAAAATGGCAATACGCCTCTAAAACAACTATAAAAGAAAACAATCCTCCAACACTAAAATGTAGTTGTAGCTAAATTCTGTGATTCTCACCAATGGAGAATCACTCAGTATTAATTTATTGGTTCCTATAGTACCATCCACATCTAAAACATCTTGGGGTCAAATGTGTTTTAGAATTCATAAGTTTTTAGATTTTAGAAATACAGTACACGTACTATAGATTATGAAACATCTCACCAGAGTGTAAGCAAACACCCTGCAGTCAAATCCATTAATGTTTCTGTAGCAAAATGTAAAAAAATTCATACAAAGCAGAATTTGAAAAACAAAATACCCCACAAAACTATGAATATCTGCTATATTCTTACATTGGTTTAGGTCAGGTTTGGCTAAAAAATTACCTTGCACCAAACATGAGAAAATGTTTCAGTTTTTGAAACCATCTGGACTTCAGAAGTGCATATAAAAGACTGTGAAGATGCACTCAAAGTACATTTGCAGCCAGGTGCAGAAATCCGAGGGACTTGGGAGGCCGAGATGGGAAGACAGTTTGAGGCCAGGAGTTTGACACCAGACTGGGCAACATAGTGAGACCCCATCTCAAAAAATAAATTTAAAAGTTGAAAAGAAAAGAATATCTGCCAGTCAATTTCAAATACTTTTATGAATATTGTTTATATTAGAATAAAAAGAATCCCTAACATGAAGTTTAGTAATGTTCCTAAAATATATTTTCCTTCTGATACCACATGTTAACAGGTAATTTTTACCTTTTAAATTAGTCCAACAGGACAAAAACATAATAGTTTCAAAAACTAACATTCCGTAAAGTACACTTTAAAAAAATACATTACTAATTGCCCTAAAAGTGGCTAAAAGCTCATGGTATTTTGAAAGATGCATCAAACAACAATATACACTGATTTTGAACTAAGAAAACTTTCCCTCAACTAGTATCTTTTAGAAAGATACTTATAAAGATTTTATACTTATTGGCCTGTACTAATGACCAACAAGTCACTAAGCAGTTGGTCAACAGAAACTGAGAAAGAAATATGAAAAGGGCTTTTTTGTATTATTTATAGTAAAAATCCAGTCAGATGAACTTCAAAAAGCTGGAAAACTGGAAAAAGAAAATAGTTTAGATTAACAACGTTAAAACATAACGAGTAAACTGCTCCCAACCCTGTGTCCCAATCAAGAACTTTTTACCTTTAATGATTTGGCCCCTTTTTTGTCACCTGCAAACATGGATTTCTCATCAAAGTGCATGGGAAAGGACCTGATGAAATGACAGTATTGTAATAAGTCATACATGAAAAATCCACGTACTCTGTATCAGAAATCTGATAAAATTTTCTATCCTTACAAATATTTAAAATGCATTACTTACTCTGATGTAAGGTTTGGTAATGTAAGAAGGTGACAAACAGTTCACATGTAAACTATTTTATAAATGATTAAAGCAAGATACAGATGGCTGTTAAATTTGGTAAGATGGTAATGTTTTAAATAAATGACATAAGGTAACCTAAAAAATTAACTGAAAATCCAGGTAAAAAATAGGCAATATTCTCTTAATATTTTTTAAAAATTTAATACATTAAATGCTTCTTGATCTAACTTTTCTCCTCCATGCTTATGTTAACAACCAGTAAACTCAAGTTTTCTAGACCAAGCATTTTTTTTTTAAGGTTACATTCTAAAAAGTAAAGTTGCATAGGTACATACACCCCAGAACCTAAAGTACAATAAAAAAAAAAATTATGTATGTATATATATAATAAAATAAATAAATAACTTTCCTGGAGAAAAAAAAGTTATATTTTAAAAAGTTAGGCTAATGTTCCCTTATCCTTCTCAATGCAAACACACATATAATATCACCTAAATTTAAATACAGTGACTAGAGGCCTCGATGGCTCATGCCTCTAATCCCAGCACTTTGGGAGGCTGAGGAGGGTGGATCACTTGAGGCCAGGAGTTTGAGACCAGTCTGTCCAACAAGGTGAAACCCCATCTCTACTAAAAGTACAAAAATTAGCTGGGAGTGATGGCTCACACTTGTAATCTCAGTTACTCGGGAGGCTGAGGCACGAGAATTGCTTGAAACCAGGAGGTGGAGTCTGCAGTGAGCCGAGATTGTGCCACTGCACTCCAGCCTGGGCGACAGAATGAGACTCCATCTCAAAAATTAAATAAGTAAATAAAATGACTTAGAAGAATATAAAATTGGTAAGACCATGAAGTAGCATTAAATTTTCATACAACGTTTAGCGATACTTTAAAGCAGTATTCTGAAGTGTGAAAATTTCTGCAAAAAGCACCTTATTGATGTTTTTTCATCTACATTTTTAGAACTATTTTTAAATACTGTTGTTCTATTGATCACTTTCCTTTTTTGTTCTACTCTCTCTTGGGCTAACTTTTAGGAGTCAGTTTTTGTGTACTTTTAAGTGCTACCTCATGTGAATGGAGTGTGGAGAATTTCAAATCACAGATAGTCAATTCTTACTTTGTATCTTGAAAGATATTCAGCAGAAGAGCTTTTGTGTCAGCATCTTCTTCTACATTTCCAGTGTAAAGATCGACAACTGAGCGCTCAAAATATGGAGCCACCTTTGACAAAGCTCGAAGCTCAATCAAGTATAAAAAGTAAAGATTCTTGAGCCTTCTTGGACCTTCTCCCTTGGTTTCCACAGGATCAAAGCGGCGTTTGAATTCTTTAATATTAGGTCCCCAACTGGGCTTACCCCAGGTTTCTGAAGAGAAAGAGAAATACATTATTTTAGTAAATAGGATTTTTTTCTGATCTAAAGGATATGTATTCCCTCCAGTAATTTTTACACTAATAGAAGGCAAAATCTCCACTTAAAAATATGCTTACCTTCCAAAAGATAGTTTGCACACAGATGTAAATTGATGCTAGCATGAAGTCCTGATATAAGCTTATAGAAGACTCTTTTCTCCAGACACAAACCTATTCAGAAAAACATTGAAAAAGAAATCATACCCATTTAGATATCAGAAATACTGCCTCCAGGAGGTTTGGTACATAGGCTTATTTTTAAGCAAGATTCAAGAACATTAAAATAAATCAAGGAATAACATAAACCTGATTACAGATCAAGATTCTCTCACTAGAAAGCAAAGTAAGATTTTGGCTTCAGAATGGAGTTAACTGAATATGATGAGAACATAACGCTGAAAAAAGCAGAAAAGTTTGGGCAACTGGAGGCCAAAACACTATGGATACACCTGGCAAGTTCCCATGTTACCCAGCCAGCAACAGCACAGGTTTTCTTGTGGTTTAGGCTGAGAACTTACTAAAGTAAATGTAATTGTAAAGTCATTGGATTGTTTTCTTTTCCCTTCCTTATATGTATTACGCTAGCAGAGAAATAAGGGTCTTATTAACTTCTGCCCTGGAATTGTCTAATTTTTTAACCATACGTTCTACTTGCAAGGAGCTGAAACTTGGAAAACAGAAATCCAAGAATTTTCACTAATTAAAAAAAACACATGATGACTACTTACTACTTGAGCAGAATCATAACAGATGGAGTGCAGAAATATAACAGAATGTTATTTGATGTAGCCTTAAGCTACAGAGGCTTTTTTTTGCTAAGAACTTAAGAGGTCAAAATAGCCCACCATCCTATCCTAACCCCTGATGCCATTTTAAAAGAGTTTCTCTCATAATAAGAGTAATACACATTGTGAATGTACTTAATATCACAGAACAGTAAACTTAAAAATGATTAAGATGGTAAATTCTATGTTATATATACCTCACCACAATAAAAAAAACTCCAGAAAATATTCTTTATAGAAAAATTTTAAAGTAAATAAAAATGCAGGAAAGTAAATTTTAAGAAGTGACTGGATCTGAGGCCATTACTTTTTTCCTCCTTCAATACCCAACAGGTTTTTAACACTTTTCCCATGCAGGAAAATTGGCTTTAATATAGTAGAAAGTCTCACTTATATGCTGGCGGAATTTTTTTTTAATGTAAGAGTGTTTATGTGGCTTACTTTGTGTTTATTCAAGATGTTTTAGCCATTTACTCTCTCCTTCTGTGCTATCACAGTTGATTCTGACACAAATAGCCTCTAATTGGAAAAAATAATTCTTTTAAGATCTCGTTCCCTAATGCGGAATTCCTGCTAGAATATTTAAATTGTCATGGATGGGGACCAAAAGAAATTAAATTTTGTAGCTTCCTCCTAAAAGTATATGGCAATTTT
Organism: Sapajus apella; assembly: GCF_009761245.1. Lineage (NCBI taxonomy): Eukaryota > Metazoa > Chordata > Mammalia > Primates > Cebidae > Sapajus > Sapajus apella. The sequence goes on along the minus strand of NW_022436989.1, from coordinate 11,417,964 downwards.
GAACGTTTACGATAACAATAGGTACAAACAATATGAATACATTTAATACAACATTAAGTACTAACTTCTCCTCTATTAAAACTTTTAATCAAATCTATTATCAAGTAACAAAATATCAGATTTGAAGTTCACTTGTTTTCTTCCCAACCCCTCTAAGCAGTGCTTATGTCCAATAAAATGGATAAAGACTAGAAAAGGGACAGTAAGCAAAGCAAAACTCACGAAAATCCATATGCCTACAAACCAGGACCCGGAAAACTGGGAGGCAGTTATAATTCGCAAAGCCCACAAAGCCCCTACACTGACATGGGGTAGGGGATAAGTGAGGGGAGAGGAATAGAATGTATTTCCACAAACTGTGAAAAACAGGTAAATTCAACCAGATTAATAATAAAATATGCACCAACTAAGTATACCCAGACATACAACACACTTAGCCGGAAGTTGCTGGAGAGTTTCTCCTCGCCTATAGTCTGTGCCAGGCTGGATCGCATCTTTAATTACTGAGGCCCAGGCAAAAGCCTTCTCAATCTCGCTCTGAAGTAACATCCGCAAAAGCTGACTTAAGAAGGGAGAATCTACCAACTTCTAACAACACACAGCAAATTTAATTACACAATTTAGAAAATGGTTCTCTTCTTCCACTTTCTGACTTAATTTCAGTAAAATCCATTTCCAACAACTGAATTCTCTGAAAGGGGTTGCATTTACTGTAACAGTAATATTTGGCATTTGGACATGGTTTAGTGGTTTCCAAAGGAACCTTTACAGGCATCATCTACACTCACAGTGTAAGTTAGTAGGATTGCTACTGCTACTCTCCAAGCTCCAGATGAGGAAACTGAATCTCAGAAAACGCTGAGTCAGTTGCCTGTAAGGGAACGCTCTTTGGAACCATGTATCAATATTCAGGTACTAAACAACAGTAAGACTGGAAGAATGGTTGTTGATATAGTGTATGTAGAATCCAATACTGTTTCTAAATTTCATTCTCATTATTAGCACTCAGAATCTGTGACTACCTCTTCTAGCCTAAATGCTACTTTCCACAATTTCTATCTTTAGAGTACAGTTTAATAATTAAACAAAGCTGAATATCTTCTACATAAGCAATTTTCCCATATAACTCCTAACAGAATTTGCACATCAATAATGTTCACTTTAATAATGGTCAACATATGTACATAGTTCATCATAAACAAAGAAATAGACCAGGTGGTGGCTCACACCTATAATCCCAGCACTTTGGGAGGCTGAGGAGGGTGGGCAGATCACTTGAGGCCTGGAGTTCAAATCAGCCTGGCCAACATGGTGAAACCCCATCTCTACTAAAAATGCAAAAATTAGCAGGGCATGGTGGCGGGCGCCTGTAATCTCAGCTACTTGGGAGGCTGAGGTATGAGAATCACTTGAACCTGGGGGCGGGGGCAGAGGTTGCAGTGAGCCACTACACTACAGTCTGGGCAACAGCAAGACTCTGACTCAAAAAACAAACAAAAAAGAAATAATATTACTAAGATAACATGATGAATTGACATTCATAAAATAGAATAAGTATTACTCTGTAGTATTCCTATAAGGTTACGGCTATGAAATGTCAATTTTCCTATGTCATTCAACTTGCTTATCTTTTACTAATATATTTTAATTTTTAATTTCATAAATGAATGGCAATTTGGTAAGGTAAATTTTTAAAAGCATCATATATCCAGTTATTAACCTAAGTTACTAAAATTCTACAACATTTCACCTTTCCATTAATAGCATTTGATATTTTCAACACTGGAAGTACAAGAATGCAAAAGTATCTAACACATCAGGATCTATATTGCTTTATCTTTTAATTAGGCAAGGTTAGACTATATTAACATGGGCAAACATGTTTAGAACCTTTTGAATTCATATTTATCTTCCATTAATTTTATATAGAAAAAGTACTTCTTTCGAAAAGGAATGCCTCCACTTTTAAAATATTTTGTATACTGGCTACTAGAGTAGTAGTCTGAATGAACATTACATATAGAACAGAAATAAGATTAGTGAACCAGCTATGAAAACCTGATGACAGTATTTGGCCTGTGTATTTATATAAACCTGGTTTTTAGTTGACCACTATCTTCAAATTTTTCACATAATTTTATCCCCATATATATTAACCTAAAACACATGTTGTTTTCTTTCAAACACTGTCAAAATTAGTTGACTAGGTAATAAAATCCTAAATCTTACAAAAATATGCTAAATAAATCGGTGTTTTTCTTTTTACAAAAATCCAATTTAGAACAGAATGTTTACCTTCTAGCCATGTGTAGAATGACTCCCCTGAGAGAAAGAGAGAGAGACAAAATTGGATTAAAATATTATATGGCCATTTGTAAACTAGAATAATTTAGGTGTATAAAATATTTCTGCAGGGCATGGTGGCTCACGCCTGCAATCCTAGCACTTTGGGAGACCGAGGCAGGTAGATCACATAAAGCCAGGAGTTCAAGACCATCCGGCCAACTTGGCGAAACCCCATCTCTACTAAAAATACAAAAAATTAGCCAGGTATAGTGGCTCAGACCTGTAATCCCAGCTACTTGGGAGGCTGAGACAGAAGTGCTTGAACCCAGGAGGCTGAGGTTGCAGTGAGCCAAGATCATATCACTGCCCTCTAGCCTGGGTGACAAAGTGAGACCGTCTCAAAAACAAAACAAAACAAAAAACAACAACAACAAAGAGAAATGTATGAGAGATTAAGTAATCTCTCTAAACTGTCTACTGCTTCAAGTAAAATTTAAAAAAATAGGCATATGGTTCTAGGAAATAAATCCTACAAATAATTTAAGTAGCTTGAAGAGTGTTTTTACAAATGATATTTTGACTATTAAATTTTTTAAGAAAACATTTCAGTCAAAATATTACGAGTTGGGCACAGTGGCTTGGACTTGTAGTCCCAGCTAACTCAGAGGGTTGAGGCGGAAGGACAACTTGAGCCCGGAGTTCAGATCCAAGCTGGGCAACATAGCATGATCCTGCCTCTTTAAAAAAAAAAAAAAAGCATATAAATCTTATTTTTTTGAAGGTTTAAGCATCTTATTCATTGAAGGTTTAAGCATCTGAAAACATAGGGGCAAACATTTTTAACAATCTCAAATGTGCTTTTCCTAACAACCATAGTGCTTTTTAAATATTTGAAAAATAGTGAATTTATAATTAATATAAACATCCAACTATTGATTATTCCATTTTCCCTAATCCAATAAAACTAAGTATATTTCCTCAATTTTCTAAGATGAATAAGTTTTAAGGGACAGCTAAAAAAAATTCCTTAATTTTCAATGTAATTTTTCAGGAAAGTTAATATTAATAGAATGGAGAAGGGCTTGACTAATCTGTTTACCAATGCTGTAAGAACTATTCCTGGGGTTGGAGAGATGCAGGTCAAGGGATACAAAATATCAGTTAAAGAAAAGTAGTTCAAGAGATCCGTTGTAGAGTATGGTGACTATAATTACAACATATTGGATTCTTGAAAACTGCTGAGATTTTAAGTGTTTTCGGCAAATAAAATGACGTGAACAACTTAGCTCAATATAGCCATTCCACAATGTATACATATTTCAATACATCATGTTAAACATGATACAAATATGTAATTTTTATTTGTTAACTTAAAAAAAGAACCATTCCTGGCCCTACATCCTTCTTCTGAGGTGGGGGTGGGGGGAGTGGTCAGTAAGAATCAAAATTGTTAATGCACTTCCTGACTTACCTATCCTTGTTTTTTAAAATTGAGAATGATAGAAATTATAGAAAAACCGAACACACAGATGAGCCGAGTAAGACGTCTAAGGGATAAATTAGATGGTGGGGAATTACTTTGCCTACTGAGAGGCTTCATACTGTACACAACAATGAAAACATCTAACAGATTAATTCATTCAACATATACTAAGGATCATTTATCACTGTATCACTTGTGATTCAAAAAACCTCAAGTGCCAACAGGAAAAGCCTAGTACCCAATGTACTAAAAAACATGGCCTCTATCAATCTTTCTAAATTTAAATGACCACCATATAGTCTTACCTACCACTAAAAGGGTCTCTTTACTATCTCCCTAAACATGCCTTTCTCTTTCTCAACTCCTAGCTATTCATGCTGTTTCCTCCAACACGTACTGTCCAATTCTATTGATCTAAATCTTTCCCATTATTCAAAATTCATCTCAAACACTACCTCCTCCAGTAAGCTTTACCGTATCACTCCTGTGAGATACGATCTGTTTCTCCTCTAAGGAGCTCTATATTACCTACCATTTATACCATGTGTGGAGTATTTCTTCACCTCATTACCACTGTTTATGTACAGTGCTTATCTTTCCTACTATCCTATACATCCTCAGCTCATACAGAGAAATGGCTATTTTGGGGGTATCTTTTAACCAACATTCATTCAGTAATCAATTGTTGATAAATGGCTCATCATCAGATTATTATATTGATAACTGAGATTAGAAATTTCAAAGTCAGTAAGAAAATAAAGAGGTCACAAAACAAATGATCTGGTAAAACTACCTTAACTTCTTCCCATTTCCTCAGAACATATTCAAGTAAATTAAATAATAACCAGAAAATGGGGAACTTGGAATATGAATCTGATTTATAAACTAAGCATTTAGGTAATATATTTTTTTTTTTTGGAAACACAGGATAACTTTCTATATACATATACATAGATATATATAATCTTTTTTTTTGTTACCATTCATTAGTAGCTATTTTCTTAAAAAATAGAAATACTTTCTTTTGAAAATAGAAATACTTTCCTTTTATGTAAAGGAAAAATCAAATTCTATTTGTTAAAAAATATTTCCTCCACACTTGAAGCAAACACAAACATGAGTTTTGCTCACCATCATCTTCACCTAAAAGAGAAAATAAAAAAGATTTCAGAAAATGTCTTACATAGCTCAGATCCCACTACTATTTTTTTGAGACTACAACTGTTAAACTATTAATTATATCACAAACCTTGGTCAGTGAGTAGACATCCTGCAAATGAGTCCTCTTAATTAGAATATAGGCCAAAGAGTATAACATTTGCACATTTTGAACAGGCGCAGTGGCTCATGCCTGTAATCCCAGCACTTTGGGAAGCTGAAGTGGGTGGATCACCTAAGGTCAGGAGTTTGAGACCAGCCTGGCCAACATGGTGAAACCGTGTCTCTACTAAAAATACAAAAATTAGCTGGGCCTGGTGGCACACACCTGTAATCCCAGCTACTTGGGAGGTTGAGGCAGGAGAATCGCTTGAACCCAAGAGGCGGAGGTTGTAGGGAACAAAGATCGAGCCATTGCACTCCAGTCTGGGCAACAAGAGCAAAACTCTGTCTCAAAGAAGGAGGAAAAAAAAGATTTGCATATTTTTTAATACAATAAAATATCAGAAACCAACTAAAAATAGTCATAAAGACCACTATTTTCAGTAATTAATTAACATATATGACGTGGCTCCTTTAATCATTATGTACACAGCCCTCTCTGAATGCGACTGTTCCCATCCTGGAATCTTTTTCCCTTCTAAATTACTGCTCCTCAGCATAGATATGCCTTGTGAAGAGGAGATCCCAAACTGTAATCAGTGAAACCCTTGGCAGGGTGCTGCTTCAGGGAGGCCTGGAGGTGCGGAAGAGTCCAGAGGTTGGGCTCTAGGGCTACCACAGCAGCTCTGCGCGTCACTGGGTTCTGAAAAAAGATTTCAGCTGTGAGGCAAAAGTAGTAAAAGAGACAAAGAATAAGACGCCAGGCATGCCTTTTAACATGCCCAACTTCCTCCTCCAGGCAGTTTCAATATGAATTTGGGGAAAAAGAGTATTTGCCACATTGTGACAGAGTGAGCAAACCCTTCCAAGTCCATTTGGCTCTCAGAAAGGTCTAAAGATATCAATTTAGACCAGGAAATTAAACTTCTTAAAACACTCTTGGTCTAATTGGAATGGCAGATCAATTACAGGGTTGCTCCCACGGTTTGGTTCCTCATTGAGAATAGAATGAGGATGTACCCCACTGATGACAGTAATGCTGTTCCATTGAAACAAAATGCCAGCCACAAGTGTTAATTTAAAATGTTTCCAAAAGACACATTTTTAAAAGTCAAAAGTATACACACCACAACAAAAATATGTTACATGATGCAAAGGTATAGCAGTCTTACCAAAACAATAAGGTTCTGTTTAACGGCAATATGGTTTTTACATCTAAATAAACTAAGATTAAATAAAATTTAAAATTCAGTTTCACACTTGCCAATTTCATGTGTTCACCAGTCCCATGTGGAAACTGGTTACTTTATGCCTTATTATAAAGTAATACACTTCTAAAATTGTTGTACGTTTTTCCTACTGAGTGTGGCATATGAATCAGCACCTGGGAGCTTGCTAGACTCTTGGGCCTCACCCAAGATCTACAGAATCAGAACTTGTATGTCTACAAGGCTCCGAGGTGACCTGTATGCACCCTGAAGTCTAGAAGCACTGTTATGAAACATCGGTTGTCAAACTTGGTTGCACAGTAGAACCATCTGGAGAGTTTAAAAAAAAATACCAACGCCTGCAGTTCTCATTCCAAGGATTCTGACTTAACTGGAATAGAGTAGGGCCTGAGATTTTTAAGAGGTCCCCAGGAAATCTGACATATATTGATTACTTACGTATTCTAATTATTTTACATAAACTTCCTAGTTTAGAGTCTGGCACATACACACACTCAGTAAGAGTAATTATGTAAAACATGCCTAGAAATCTTGAGACCTGACTATGAACTAACCTTATACTTTTTGTTCGTCATTCAAACTAACCAAAATATAAAATTGAAAGTTTTTTTCAATATAAAGTTTAGTTACAAAGACATTTTATAAACAATGAAAAGCATGAAAATGCACATATGAAAAACCTACCACGGCTAGGTGCCAGAGGATTTAAAGGACGATAAACAGATCGAGGCCTGAAAAAGAAAGCATAATACCCAAATGTAAAATGGTTTGACTATTGTAGTATATAATTTTATTCCAACAGAAACACATACTACTCTCCGCACCCTCTCATTTTGTTTTTTGAGACGTAGTTTTGCTCAGTCCCCCAGGTTGGAGTACAACGGCATGATGTCCGCTCACTATAACGTCCTCCTCCCGGGTTCAAGTGATTCTCCCGCTTCAGCCTCCCAAGTAGCTGGGATTACAGTCACCTGCCACTATGCCCAGCTAATTTTTTTGTATTTTTAGTAGAGAAGGGGTTTCACCATGTTGGCCAGGCTGGTTTTTAACTCCTGACCTCAGGCGATCCGCCTGCCTTGGCCTCCCAAAGTGCTGGGAGTACAGGCGTGAGCCACCACACCTGGCATCTCCCCACCCTATCAGTCATTCCTTCTTCCCCCATCCCCTCCAGTTACTTGAAACAGTTCTCTTCATAGATGCTGTTCCACACTCTCCATGCAGAGGTCCCTTTATAGCCAGTGTAACGCTCTGGATTCAGCAATAGGTCTACATACTGAGCAGCTGGAGATCTCTCATCTGAACAACAAACAATTCATAAAAACCATCTATATTTCACCATTTATTTAAAATTTAACAGTACAAAGCAAACCAGACTACCCAAAGGTAAGAGAAATACCATGCTTTTCAAGTAATCTCCAACTTAAATGATATAGTGGTTAGTATACTTGTGACTGTATTTGACTCAGGATTTGTAATGACTTGGACAAATTCCTTAAGAAAAAACGGCTCTTCCATTTCCCTTGGATACTCAAGTGCTCTTTTAAGTAACATCCCCTTCATCTTATTAGAGATGTGAATCATTTAAGTTTTAACCACCCAGGATTGAAAAGACCAAACAAAATCATAATCTGCTTTAATATTTCATATGATTTCTTCCCTAAGAATATACCTACCTAACCACACGCTTAGTAACATTTTGTAACACATATTGTATTAGAAAATGGAAATTTCCTTGCTACTCTCTGCTGCGACTTACAAAGTACATGGCTCCATAACTTTGTGATCCAAATCTGATTACTCATAAAGCTATACCAATGCTCTAGTTTTAAAAAAATATGTATTAGTATTTTTACTGATGTTAAGGTATTGAAGTGCTTTTTCCGCTCTCAAACTAAAACATAGTAGGCACAACTTTCAAAAACTTGTTGAAATATTTAAAATTAAATAACCATTTTCCATATGGAAACCCAAATGAGTATTTACCAGATCTCCACTATTTGGATTTTTTGAGACACGGTCTTGCTCTGTCGCCCAGGCTGGAGTGCAGTAGCACAATCTAGGCTCACCACCGAGTAGCTGGAACTACAAGCATGCTCCAACAAGCCCAGCTAATTTTTATATTTTAGTAGAGGCAGGGTTTCATTATGTTGGCTAGGCTAGTCTCGAACGCCCAATCTTGTGATCTGCCCGCCTCAGCCTTCCAAAGTGCTGGATTACAGGCATAAGCCACCACGGCTGGCCCTATTTGGACATTTTAATTGAGATCTTTGAAGAATACAAAAGGTTTAAAAAATAATCTTAATTACTGAGGCTCACATTCTGAATAGAAATGGAAAACATATACTTTTCATACCTAAAAAAAAAAAAAAGACCGTGCCTCACACATGTATGCTCATAATACATATAAGCTCAAGTGTTATATACGATGGCACAGATATATTCCTTTATGTGCTAACCGTTTGTTGTCATGAGTATAAACAATAGTACATAGGCAGCTGGTTTAAAACAGGGATCAAATATAGTCATTAAATGTCCTTCCATTAACTGATAATATATTTTCCTGTCAGTAAACAATATTCCCTGGACAGTCAATGACCACAGACTGGGATTATCCATGATCATAAGAGCAAAACAGCATCTTGATCCGTAACTTCCAAGAATCACCGGGCACTTTTTGTTTTTGAGACAGAGTCTTGCTCTGTCGCCCAGGCTGGAGTGTAAAGGCTCACATCTCAGCTTACTGCAACCTCCATCTCCCAGGTTCAAGCAATTATTCTGGCTCAGCTTTCCAAGTAGCTGGAATTACAGGCACCCACCACCATGCCCAGCTGATGTTTTGTATTTTTAGTAGAGACGAGATTTCACCATGTTGGCCAGGCTGGTCTTGAACTCCTGACCTCAGGTGATCCACCTCCTCAGGTGATCCACCCGCCTGGCACTTTCATGATGTAGGAAGAATACAATGATAATTAACAATTTAGTATATTTAACGGATTACATATAATTTAGTAGAAACATGATTTTGCAGGCTGTAAGAATACTGGCTCTATTTCTAGCTCTAAATCTATATAGATGTTCCACTATAAAAAATAAGGCAAAGAAAACAATTTACAGATGGATAGAAAAAACTGTCCAAGAACACAGATTGACTCAGAACTCAAAAACAATAATTTTTAAAATCTTAATTTAAAACATTCAAATTATGGGAAAAAAAGTATTAAACGTATTACATGTACATCTATGACATGTATGGCACACGACACATATGGCATGCACATGACACATGTAACATGTACACATGCATGGCACGTACTACACATGACACATGACATGCACACAGCACATATGGCATGTACATGACACATACATGACATGTATGTCACACATGTCATGCGCGCAACACTTGTCATGTATGTGCGCATACATGTCACGTAACATGCATGACACACGCCATATATGACAACACGCGACACGACACGTACTTGTAATGCATGGCACTTACAAGACACACGTGTAATGCATGACAGGCCATACACGACACGACTCATACATGTCATACATGACCACGCAGGCCACACGTTATACATGGCGCATCTGTCATACATGACATGAAACAAACGACACGCACGTCATGTGTGTCATGTGCCATGTGAAACCTACATGTCCCCATACATGACACACAACAGCACATACACTACATGGCACATACATGTCATACATGCCAGACATGGCACATGACACTGCGCAAATGTCACCATTAAATTCTGGCTGCAGACCCAGTGTGCCATACATGTCATATGTGTAATGTGTATGTATTGCACCCATGACACACACATGTATTGTATGTTACATGTGCACAACATGCACACGTTATATGTATAACATGCATGTTACATGTGTATGAAATGTGTGTATTGCATGTATAACATATACGTGTATATTTTTTCAAAGTTTCACTTTGTTGCCCAGGCTGGAGTGCAGTGGTGCCACCTTGGCTCACTGCAACCTCCACCTCCCAGGTTCAAGTGATTCTAATGCCTAGCCTCCTGAGCAGCTGGGATTACAGGTGCCTGCCACCATGCCTGGCTAATTTTTGTATTTTTTGGTAAAGATGGGGTTTCACCATGTTGGCCAGGCTGGTGTCAAACTCCTGGCCTTAAGTGATCCACCCGCCTCAGCCTCCCAAAGTGCTGGGATTACAAGTGTGAGCCACTGTGCCCAGTCAAATTATGAAATGTAAGTATGGCTTTTGATAGGCACTAGTCCCAGTTACTTGCGAGGATGAAGTGGGAGAACTGCTTGAGCCCAGGAGTTGGAGGCTTGTCAACTATGATGGCACCACTGCACTCCAGCCTGGGCAACACAGCAAGACCCTGTCTTTAAAAAAAGTATGGCTTTTAGTAAAGAAATAAAAAATCTTAAAATTCAGTATTTAATTTTTAAGTAGTATAGTTTTAATTTTCATAAGCTACTCCTGAATAAATTCATCTGCAAAACTGAATTATATATAAGCTTCACAATTAAATGTAACATTATCTTCTCTGATGCATATATATCTATGTACATATTTATAAATTTGTGTGTGTACATTTAAGACTATAAGTGTATAGAGTCCCCTACAAATGCGCAACCTCTTCACTTAACAAAACTAAATAACCAATAAAGAAAAATCATGGTTCAGATATTAAACCATGGTGATATAAAATATACTTTAAGCCGGCCGTGGTGGTTCATGCCTGTAATCCCAGCACTTTGGGAGGCCAAGGCGGGTGGATCACAAGACCAGGAGATCGAGACCACCCTGGCTAACATGGTAAAACCCTATCTCTACCAAAACTACAAAAAATTAGCCAGGTGTAGTGGCATGGGCCTGTAATCCCAGCTACTCAGGAGGCTGAGGCAGGAGAATCACTTGAACCTGGGAGGCAGAGGTTGCAGTGAGTTGAGATTTCGCCACCACACTCTAGCCTGGGTGACAGAGCGAGACTCCATCTCAAATAAATAAATAAATAAAATGAAATAAAATATACTTTAAGGGAGCTAAAAAAAAATCACAAGAGAAAAATCAACTATATCTGGTTTTTCATTTTTTTTTTTTTTTTTAATATGGTCTTACTATGTTGCCCAGGCTGGACTTGAACTCCTCAGCTCAAGCAAGCCTCCTGCCTCAGCCTCCCAAATAGCTGGGACTCTAGGTGCTCACCACAACACACAGCTCAATTATATCAGTTTTTATAACTACTTTAAGTAAAACTTACATTTTCAATGTTCTTAATGTTTGCTCCCTTAGTTCAATCAATAGTTTAAAAAAAATCTTGTAATACTTTTTCAAATCATGAAAAGGGTGGGTTTTGCTAACCAATACAAGCAAGAAGTTTGCAAACTACAGCTCATGTGCCCAATCTGGCCTGCTGCTTATTTTGGTAAATAAAGTGTTCATGGAACACAGCCATGTTCATTTGCTTATATAGCGCTTTCACACTATTATGGCAGAGATAAGTAATTGCAACACAGATCCTATAGTCAGTCTATAAAGCCTAAAATAGTTACTATTAGTCCATTTACTTAAAAACTTACCAACCTCTGCTCAATACGGACAAGAATTTCACAGGACAATCCAGAGTGAGCAAAGTGTGTGGGAGAAAACATCTACAGGCCAAATTCTCTACAAACCCAGTAGTTGGTATTGCCCACTCCTACCCCTGGGCCATCTGCAACGTGGATTTTAATTTCTTCCTGAACTGCAACTTGTCTCAGTTTGTTCAGATTATCTAACCATTTACTGAATTATCTAGCCATCTACTATGTCCTCCCCACAAAAGTTTTACTTCTGTCTGTACAAAGCAGCTTCATAATTCCTTATTCTGGGAATTTATTGAGTTGAAATAGTGTTATTTCCTCCTCTTCAAATTTTTTTTTTTTTTTTTTTTTTTATTTTTTTGAGATGAGTCTCACTCTGTTGCCCAGGCTGGAGTGCACTGGCACAGTCTTGGCTCGCTGCAACTTTGGCCTCCCAGGTTACAGCGATTCTCCCACCTCAGCCTACTGAGTAGCTGGGACTACTTTAAGGGTACACCACTATGTCTGGCCAGTTTTTGTATTTTTAGTAGAGATAAGGTTTCGCCACGTTAGCCAAGATGGTCTCAAACTCCTAACCTCAGGCGATTCACCTGCCTCAGCCTCCCAAAGTGCTGGGATTACAGGAATGAGCCATCGTGCCTGGACCTCAAGTATACGATTTTTACTAACTGAATTTCCTTCTCACTGTCCTAATTTAATAGTTATGAGGTCATATCACATTTTCTAGGATATTAAACATTCCTCCCTACTTCCTAACTCATGTATCTCTTAAACATAATGGTGGCATATATAGACAACTTAGTGTGCAGGCTCTTTGCTATGGTCACAGATAAAAAAAAAATACTGTATTATAGACTCAGGGTTGAGCTTGAAGCCCTCCATCACCAACCCTAACCCAAACTGCTACTAACTCACTGTTAAAATATGATTTACAGTTAAGGAGAAGCTACAGTTGATAAAGCTCTCAAGAAATTTTGACACACAACCAGATTTACAAACTGCTGTTTTGAACATTTATTAATGAATGTATTTTAAGGAAAAAATAAAACTAAAAATCTATCATGCTATTTAGGCTTTTTACGAACCAACTAGTTCATTCAGCAAATATTTACTAAGCATCTACTGTATCCAGGCACTGTTCTAGACACCAGAGATACATCAGTAAACCAAAAACATGGCCCTTGCCCTCAAGTAAGCTCACAATCTAGCTGGAAAAGACTGACAAGAAATCAATACACTAAATAATATGCCATACACTGTAGGGCAGTTGTTAGTGCTTGAGCAGGGTGAGGACCAGCAGTGCAAAGGGACAGAGTGATAGTGGCTACTATCTTATATAGCGAGATGAGAACAGGCTTTTCTGATAAAGTGACATTTGAGAAGCAACACAAACCAAAAAGCAGCAGCAAGCCACGCATAAAGACAGTAACAACAACAACAGATACAGTGGTAGGAAAAGCAGTTTACCTTAAAGGATATTAAATTACTAAATTATTTTTAAAAGTATTTGATCTACAGGGATCATCTTCCATTCAAATAAAGTCATTATCAACATCAAAACAGCAGGAAATGGAGTATATGGATATATTCCCTAGCAAACTGGGTAAATACTCTTATATTTTTGTTTTAATCCACTGAATTTAGGAAACAAGGGTAACTAAACAATGATTCTAAAGCTACCCTGACGGTAATTTTAAAAATTGCTATAGGCCCGGTGACGTGGCTGACGTCTGTAATCCAGGCACTGTGGGAGACCAAGGCGGGCGGATCACATGAGGTCAGGAGTTTGAGACCAGCCTGGCCAACGTGGCAAAACTCTGTACCTAATAAAAATAAACAAATTAGCTGGGCATGGTGACACACGCCTGTAATCCCAGCTACTAGGGAGGCTGAGGCAGAAGAATTGCTTGAACCTGGCAGACAGAGGTTGCAGTGAGCCAAGATTGTGCCATTGCACTCCAACCTGGGCAACAGAGCAAGACTCAATCTAAAAAAAAAAAAAAAATTGCATATAAACCACTGGAATATATATAAACATTACAACTAACAATAGACATGATAATCCAATTAGTAGGTACCATGGTTTTATATGTATAAGAATATAAAAATAATTGATTTTGAATATAATCTTGAAAATCTTAAGGGATGATTTCATATAAATTCTTAAACATCTCTCACATTTTTACAATTTAAGAAACTAATACTTTTAAAAAGTTAACACTGTTTATAATGATGGCAGGTAATCTATATATCAATTTACTTATAGCAAGTAATTCCTGCAGTTAAGTATTTTTATTAAATACCTATTTACCGTAAGAGTAATATATATTCACACAAATTATTAATCTGAAAACCTACTAAACAAGCACTATTATTTATACTTTAATCAAAGAACAGGTAAATGTACAATTTAGAAATAAGTGACTATGAGGGTTAAGCACTCAAATACACCTGTAATGACAACCAGAGCAAATGCAAGAGTAAGGAGAGGTGGAATGGCTTGCTGTGATAAAATCATTACCAATTCTATGTATCATAAAGGGGATGGATACTTCATAAATTACCCCTTGGTATAACCTTACTCAAATTCCTTTAAAATTTCCTTATCAAAACCATATAAACCAAGATAACATTCTGTCTCCCAGCATTATTCTCAGTTTACCATACTACAGTGGAAGCTCACTATAACTTACTCCACTATAGGCTAGATTAACAGCACAATTACACCTGTGAATCTTTTTTTAAAACTTTTGGAAACAGATCACTCGAGATAATTGAAGAGTTCCAAGAACTGCTATTTCCAACCATGGATACTTAATTCCCAAATTATTTTCCACTATGAAAAATATAACATTATCAAGGGAAAAGGTGAAGAGAGGCCAAATCAATGATTTACGCCTACTCAGCACAATTATTTGGGAATATTATCATAGATAAAAAATTTTGAGTCGCTGCAATTACCTTCTGTTAAGTGGTAGTTACTCTGGTAGAGTGTCCAGTCTTTCTACCATTCCAGGGGACTCTTGGAAAAAGGGCTGTGGAGAAGCAGAATTAGAGTCCTCCCCAGTATTCATCTGAATTTGTTAAGACCTCTTGTTCACAGACCTATAACTCAGTGGTTTCAACTGTCGGTCCATCACAGATGGTGTGTCATAATGGAAAGAATATAGGTTTTGGATTCTGATACAGGATCAAAGCCTGTCTCAGCCTCTTGCTATTGTGTGATCTTGGGCAAGTTATTTAGTCTTTTTCAGACTCAGTTTTCTCAGATATGAAATAATACACACTTATGAAGGTAGCTGTAAAGACCAGAAATAATGTATTTAAGGCACTGAAGACAGGGCCTGAAACATAGGCTCTCAATAAATGCCATTATGAATAGTAAGATCTACAAAGCAAAATCCAGTATTGAAGCTGTAATTCAGAGTATGTTTTCATCAATTAAAATGTCTTATGAAAGGGTTAAAGTTAAAATAATTACAATAGTTTATTACCATCAAGTTCACAAAAGTGATCCCGTGAATCATCGTATCTTGCCCAGTCAATGAAAGCTTCTTTGCTTTGATTACTATGGGAAGGAGAAATAAAAAAGAAAAACTATTAAATTTGGAGTTGAAAATGTTAACACTGTATTCTAGTGTAATTAAAATAGGTAATTTGAGGTCAGTTAAAGATTAGGTGATGTCACATTCTGTTATTACATGAAGGAATGACAAAAAACAAGTTATATAAAAATACATATATTAATTTCCTTGGTTAATTCATATTTCTTAACTACATTGAATTAGGACTAGTTCAAAAATAATTTTGACTAGAAAATAACTTACAAATAAATATCACATGTAGTTAAACACAAAACTCAAGCTAAACTTTTCAATTCACTTAAAAATTATGTTAAGTATATTTTTTTACTGAAGTAGAAATTAAATATACTTTCAGAATTCTTTTAATTTAAATTACTTTTATACTTACAAGATCTAAAATACTAAGAACTGTATTTCTATAATCTCCCCTGCAATGTGGTATTCACAGGTTACATGAATGCCACTTTTATCATGGGTATCATTCCTTTTACATCCTACTTCACATTTAACAAAATCTATGATCAAGATTTCTAACTTGAAGAACTGATAAGGAACAACTACATTTATTGAAATCAACTTTGATCTACGTTAACTTAAACCTATATTCAGGCCTTCCCTGTATAGAATACTCATGATGGCAGGATCTATTCGAGAGGTATAATTTTGCTACCCTCTTTATTCATAACACAAAAGGAAAAAACAAGGTACAAAACAACTGTATAAATCAGGTATATAAAGGTAAGAATCAGGTAATTTCTAAATGTGGTACCTGTCATAATCGTGAATTTGTTTCGTAATTGAGAAACCGCTACAAAGAAGTACATAAGCTTGGCTGAACGACATCAACTATATCAATACATTTTTCCAGTTTAACTTACTATGTTATTTTTTCCTTATTGGAGTATATAATAAAAGTTAATGAAAAAATTGTACCATAGTTAACTCAACTGAAATACGTGATGCTGTAAACAATGCCTAATTACAGCTAAAATGACGTAACTAAAGTTGTGTTTACTAAGATAGAATCTACGTTGAAAACAGTGAAGAACAAATCAATAGTGACATAAATTCCTATTTTCTCGTTAACAGTATGACTGACTTTCAGGAACTTTCTTCTTTGAGCATCCTTATTTGAGGAGACACATTCTCATTTAAAACTTTGCTGATTATTTCACCTAAGCCCTGCCTAAAACCACGGTGAAGTCACGCCTAAGTCACAAAAAACACTGACTGTGCATCTAATGCGAATAAAGCTGGCTCAGTTTGATTTATAAATGAGTTAGAAGGGGCCTTAGAGGTCATCCAGTTCAGCTCTTCCAAAAGTCAGTTTGAAGATGGATGCAACACTCTTTGCATGAGAGTTTCTTGGGCTTAACTCAGCACTTCCTTTCAAGATAGTGTCCCGAGGTTATAGCAGTAGTTTCAAACTGGGAAGTGAGGAGCATAAAAGATGGAATAAGGAATGAGAAACTTTCTGGGTGTGATAAGTTTTTTTTTTTTTTTTTTTTTTTTTTTTGAGACAGGGTCTCACTGCATCCAGACTGGAGTGCAGTGATGTCATAGATCACGGTAGCCTTAACCTTCTGGGCTCAAGTGATCCTCCCATCTTTAGCTGCCCATGTAGCTCGGATTACATACACACGCCACCACATCCAGCTAATTTTTTTATTTCTATTTTTTGTAAATATGGGGTCTCACTATGTTGCCCAGGCTGGTCTCAAACTCCTGGGCTCAAGTGATCTACCTGTCTTGGCCTCCCAAAGTGCTGGGATTACAGGTGTGAGTCACCATGCCCAGTCTCTCTCTCTCTCTCTCTCTACACAGATATATATGCATACACACACACGCAGGGGTGTGTGTGTATTTTTTTTTTTTTCTGAGACACAATTTCACTCTGTCACCCAGACTGGAGTGCAGTGGCACGATCCTGGCTCACTGCAACCTCTGTCTCCTGGGCTCAAGTGATTTTTCTGCTTCAGCCTCCTGAGTAGCTGAGATTACAGGCACCCACCACCATGCCTGGCTAATTTTTTTTTAGTAAAGACAGGGCTTCACCATGTTGGCCAGGCTGGTCTCGAACACCTGGCCTCACGAGATCCCCCTTCCTCAGAC
Organism: Sapajus apella; assembly: GCF_009761245.1. NCBI lineage: Eukaryota > Metazoa > Chordata > Mammalia > Primates > Cebidae > Sapajus > Sapajus apella. Next base: position 11,400,430 of record NW_022436989.1, on the reverse strand, counting down.
TCCCAAAGTGCTGGGATTACAGGCATGAGCCACCGCACCCAGCCTATGGTGTCTTAATTGTGATGACGTTATATGGCTGGACACATGTCAAAATCAAACTGTATACTTTATGTGCAGTGTATTATATTTTATTAAACCTCAAAATAAAGCTGTCTAAAGATTATAGTACCAATTGCTGGAGAAGTTGTAGAACAAGTAACTGATACACTGCTAGTAGCAATATAATTTGGTGGAAATTTTGGAAAATGATTTGGCAGTACCTAATGCCATTCCTAGGTATATTCTCCATGGAAATGTACACATGTACCTACCAAATTTTATTTATTTATTTATTTACAGATAGGGTCTCTGCCACTCAGGCTGTAGTAAAGTGGCACAATCATAGCTCACTGCAGTCTCAAACTCATGACCTCAAGTGATCCTCCTGCCTCAGCCTCTCGAGTAGCTGGGACCATAGGCACATGCCAGGCTAATTTTTTGAAATTTTTTGTAGAGACAGGATCTGACTTTGTTGTCCAGGCTGGTCTTGAACACGCAGCTTTACATAATCCTCCTGCCTTGCCCTCCCAAAGCACTGGGATTACAGGCATGAGCCACCATGTCCAGCTCTATCCACCAAAAAATTTTTGAAATGGCCCGAAAGTATAATCTATCAACAGCAGAATGGAAAATGGAAACATGGCACATTCTTGCTATAGAATACTATATGCTAATAAAAAAAAGAACTAAACGTTACTATGCCCAAAAACATGAATGAGTCTCAGATACATGTTAACAAAAAGAAGCCAGATACAAAAGAATATGTTCTATATCATTCTATTTATAAATAATTAAAACCAATCTCAGTCAGTATCTCAAAATCATGGTTAACTTTGGAAGATGATAATGACTAGAAAGTACACATGTTAATCTTCTGGGCAGCAAGTATACTGCTCTGGGTGGTGGCTATAGAGTTGGGTTCACTTTGTGAAGTTAAATTGACCTTTACGCTTAAGAATTTTATACTCTACTGTATGTGTATTATACTTAAATTTTTTAGGTTTAAAAAATAATTTCTGTTCAACAAAAAACTATAAGCAAAATTATAAGACAAGTCCTAACAACCAATACAGCCAACAAAGGATTATCACATTACATAAAGAATGCTTACAAATCCGTAATAATTTTAAAAGCCAACCCAATGGAGAAAAAAATGACAAAGAATATAAACTGGCAATTTACCCCAATATCTTGTAATGACTTAAGCCTAGTCCCTAGATCATTCCTCTATTTACACTCTCTTCCTTGGTGATCTCATTCAGGTTTATGGCTGCTAAATACCATCTATTCACTGACTGACTTTCAGACCTTTCCCCTAATTCAGACTTGTGTATCCAACTGCCTACCTGAAATCTCCAAGTGGATGTCTCACAGGCAGCTCAAACTTAACAAATCCAAATTTGACTATAACTTTGTATCAAACTTGCTCCTCCTGTAGGTGTCCACAGGTCAGTAAATGGCAACTCCATTTTTATAATTCCAAATCTTGTAGTCATCCAAAAGCTCATATCTTCTTAATACCACATACCCAATGCTGCAGCAAATCCTGTTAGCTTTATCTTCAAAATACATCCAGAACCTGACTGCTTCTCATCACTTCCAGGGCTATCACTCGGTCTAAATCACCATAATAGCTTATTTGGAGTACAATAATCACGTAACAAGGCTTCTGCAACATAACATCAGGCTCCCTCAACACATCCCCTTACTCCTCTGTTCAAAACCTCCCAGTGACTTTTTATTCTACCCAATCTAAAAGCAATACTCATTATAATTGCTTTCAAGGCTCTGTAAGATCTCTACCTGCCCCACCTCCTGCCCCATCCCTAGCATCTTTTGCCCTTGTCTTCTGTTACTTTGCCCTTGATCACTGGGCTCCAGTTACATTGGTCTTATTGTGTTTAGGTCTAGGCATGATCCTGCCAAGTGGGATTTCAACTAACATTTATATATACCTGGAATGCTCACCCCACAGGCAACCATATTATGACTCGTGCCTTCACCTTCTTCAGCAATTTGTTCAAATGTCCTATTATCACTTAGGTCTCTCTGACCACCCAATTTAAAACAGTGCCACTCTCTCACTCCTAGCCCTCTTTGATCTTCCCTGCTTTATTATTTTCCCTAGCAGTCATCATTTTACTTCTCATATATTTTATTAAGTCAATAGTTAATAACACATTATTATTACGTTATTTCCTCCAAAAAGGATCAAGCTACACAAGGGCAGAAATTTTATCAGGTACACTACTGTATCCCTAGTACCCTAGAACAGTGCTTGGCACATTGTAGACATTCATTTGTTGAATAAGAAACTCAAATGTTCAATAAATTAAAAATGCTCAAATCCACCAGTAATCACAAAGTATAAATTAAACAGAAATGAGGTACTATTTCACACTCATCAAACGTTATCAACTTTTGGCAAGGATGTAGAGAATGGTACAAGCTCTCAGCACTGGGGTCAGTACATACTCATACCAAGTACTATGGAATGTCATCAGGCAGTATCAACAATGGGTACAAAAAGACAATCCTAAGATTCACCATTTTTATTTCTAATGTAAAAAAAAAATTTGGGAATGCTCAAGGTGGCATTTTTGTAAAATTAAATAATTGAAAATAGCTAAACATCCATCAATAGGAGAATAGCTAAGTAAAATATGGTATATTTATATGATGAAAATCATTCACCAGTTAAAAGAATAAATCTGTGTTTCAACATGGACAGATCTAGAAAGCAAAATGTAATGAAAAAAGCTACAGAATGTTAAATATATCATTTATATAAAGGAAAATAAAACCATATATACAAAATAAAACTATTTTATACATATAAATACATGATAAAAACAAAAACATGGACTGGATATAGACCACCAAATTCATGACAGTAGATACCTCTACTGGATTAGGGAATAGAACGTAAGGAATTTTAAGTTTATTTGTGATGTTTCTTGTTCCTTAAAACATATGGCAGAAAATGTTAATATTTATTTATTTGGAATAGAGGCTTATTTATTTGAAATGGAGGATATATATGTGGGTGTTTCTTTTATTTTCCTATATTAAATTTTTTCTTCAATAAGATTGCTAACTTATACTGAGTCATTAGCAATTGTAGTATGTAAATACAAATCTTTTTTTTTTGCGGGGCACGGGGGTGGTAGTCTTGCTCTTATCACCAAGGCTGGAGGGCAATGGTGCAATCCCGACTGACTGCAACCTCTGCCTCCCAGGTTCAAGCAATTCTCCTGCCTCAGCCTCCCAAGTAGTTGTGATTACAGGCACCCAGCCACCATGCCCAGCTAATATTTGTATTTTTAATAGAGATGGGGTTTCACCATGTTCACCAGTCTAGTCTTGAATTCCTGACCTCAGGTGATCTGCTCACCTCAATCTCCCAAAGTGCTGGGATTACAGGTGTGAGCCACCATGCCCAGCTTATAAATGCAAATCTAATCAAAGGGAAATGTAAAGGGATTTCTGAAATGTCCCAATCCCAACTACTGATTATTCCCAACTACTGATTATGTCTAGTCATTTTACACTGCACAATTTGAGGCCATTTGTATATTATTTATGCTGATTTCTATTTAGAATAAGGAAAAATAAGCAGAAAAAAAAATCTATGAAATTGAACAGGCTAATAACTTTTACCATTCAAAATGTAACATGCAGACTGAATTACTATTTATAAAAAAATCAGGACTTCAAGTCCCTTCTTCCATAGTAATCAGGAAGAATGGATCCATAAACCCTGCTAGCTGAACAATCTTGTAAATTTCTACTATTTAAAAGATTTGCTATGGATGATATAGTCTAGAAACTTAAGGATAAATCAGCCAAGAAGAGGCAAAGCTATCACAAAATTTAGGACAAAGAATAACTTTCTTCCTTTAAAAAATATATTAGTTAAAACTTTAACGGGTACAAAAATGTTTTACCAAAATCAAGGGAATATTTTCTTAATACTACCAAAATAAAACTTGCCTTAGTGTGCTGTTAATTGCTCCCAGTTTATTAGCTTGCTCACAGTCTTCTAATTCTTTGGTATTGTTTGCCATTTTCAAGTACTGCAAAGAAGTTCATAAGTTTAGTAATAATTATTGCCTTATTCTTTATTTCAGTTTCTACTGGCAGAATAATCAATCTGTCAACAATGATATGCACTAAATATAGATCATTCCATTATAAAAATCCCTGTCATATATAAGAAATACAAATGAAAATGAGGCAGAAATTTCCACCAATTAAATATTATTTCCATCAACAGCGTATTAAAATTTAACCATTAGGCTGGCCACGGTGGCTCATGCCTGTAATCCCAGCACTTTGGGAGGCTGAGGCGGGTGGGTCACTTGAGGTCAGGAGTTCAAGATCACCCTGGTCAACATGATGAAACCCCGTCTCTACTTAAAAAATAAAAATTAGCCGGGTGTGGTGGCACGTGCCTGTAATCCCAGCTATTCGGGGGGCTGAGGCAGGAGAATTGCTGGAACCAGTGAGGTGAAGGTTGAAGTAAGCTGAGATCACACCACTGCACTCCAGCCTGTGTGACAGAGCAAGATTCTGTCTCAAAAAAATAAAAATGTAAAAATAAAATTTAACAATTAGCACTGATGTGTTTGTGATAATGTCAACTCAAAAAAAAACCCTCTTGGGAGGTAAATTTGATCATATGTACACACATACATACACACACAGACACACAGTCACAGTTAGTTCCCAAGAGGGTTTTAATATACATAAAAGATAAATACACATACGTGTGTGTGTGTGTGTGTGTGTGTGTGTGTGTGTGTATGTTTGCAAAATGCTTAAACCTTTGAACCTGCAGCCCCACTGAGAACACATCCCAAGGCAACCACTTTTTTTAAAAAAGGTACAACTGCCTTGGAAAATTATTTGGTATTATTTGTAATGTTGAGATAGACATGCCTTTGGTTCAGCAATCCTGCCTTGACATGCAGTCCTAGAAAAGCTCTTACATGTGAGCATAACAAGACAAAGGACAAAAATGCTAGTGCATTACTGTTTGAAATAGCCAAAAACTGGGAACTGAAATGTCCATTGATAGAGGAATGGCTAATATGCGTTACAGTCATACAACTGAACACAGCTAGTAAGAGGAACAAATCCACATATACCAACAGAGAAAATTTCAAAAGCATAAGACAGTAAAAACACAAACTGAAAAAAAAAAAAAGTTTTTAGCCTAAAGAAATACAAGAATATTTAAGTTACAAAATTTTTTTTTACACACAATAAATTACATATTACTTGTGGGTACACATGCAATAAAAGTACCAAATGTATTACTTGTAGATACACCTGAAATAAGAATATAAAACCACAGAAGGATACTTCAGAAAAATGGTTAGCTCAAGGGAGGGAGGAAGTAGAACGGACTGGGAAAGAGCTGGGGGGTTTCAATTGTTTTTATATGGTTTTACTTATTTCAAATCTGAAGCAAAAATAAATAGGATAAGGTAAAAACAAAAGATTACACAGGAGAGAGCAAGAAGAAAATGGAAAGGACACACAAGAAGGGGACAGAGAAAGTGTACGATGACCTTTATTATGTATGCATAGTCGTGAAAAACTAGAAATAAACAGTTATCTAAGAACATATCGATGGCAAAATAAATTATGATACTCTCATAAGAGGACAAGAACAATCATTAAAAATGAATACCTTAATACCATCTGAAAGTACTCTACTCAAAATCTCTTGGTAATTATTTACTCTATATAATTCTGAAACTGCCAGGCTGACTAGTTGAAACAAAAGACTAAAAATAGCTATGTGACAAAACACCTGCTGACTAGGGGATCCAAAGCTACAGTTACATTTAATAGTTCTTCCAGGGATTCCAAAAACAGTACTGAGCTAATTTCACAAGAATCTAGGAACGTACAACCTACCCGTGATTGATGCAAGAGTTAGGGGTTTGGAATTCCGAGGCAAAAAGTCTCCGTTCCCAACTAACCACATTACGGTGCTTTATTATACCCACTGTCAGTCAGTAAATGGTAAGTTTCATGACGTAAAGCAGAAACACTCAAGGAAGAGGCGGGACTTACCTTATTAGAATGCCCAGCTTTGATTCCAACTGGAATTTTGCTCTTAAGAAAAACAAAAATTTTTAAAGTCATCTTTGTTTTTTTAAAATTTCTTCACAAATTGTCAATCCAGTGTTCTAATTCATCAAGTATTTTGTTCTATGAGGGGCACATACACACTCACTCAAATTCTGTTTTCACACTATCTCATGTGGTAAAAGAGTTACCCCAATATACAGACTATACAGTATAGAAAATTGAATGACATACACAGTCAGAAAGCCAAAATCAGCTCTAATAACTCCTAATGCAGTATTTCTTATATTTACATAATTTAGGTTAAAAACACTGATAATCACTTCTTCTACAAACTTTGTTACCATAGAAAATAAACTTTTAAAACTTCAAAATTCTTTGTAATGTATTATGTGCAATTTTAACTTCTGCTTTAATAAAGGGTAGGCAATTTTGGATTACTAGAAGGCTTTTTTGACCCACATAATTAACCTAGAGTTTACCAATCTAATCTAGGGTTTACCAATGGGAGAACTGTGTGTAGATGGAACATTCTTTTTCACAAGGCCAGTGATTAGTGTTTGAATAAATGTATCTGAATTATTACAACTGGTTTATCAAATAGAACTTTAAACAAAAATACATAATACATACATACGTGTGTGTGTGTGTGTATGTGTGTATATATATATACATATATATATATATATATTTTTTTTTTTTTTTTGAGACAGTCTCGCTCTGTCACCCAAGCTGGAGTGCAGTGGCTCAATCTTGGCTCATTGTAACCTCTGCCTCCTGGGTTCAAGCGATTCTCCTGCCTCAGCCGCCTGAGCAGCTGGGATTATTAGAGGAGTGCGCCACCACGCCCAGCTAATTTTTGTATTTTTAGTAAAGAATGGGGTTCCACCTTGTTGCTCAGGCTGGTCTTGAACTCCTGACCTCGTGATACACCCGCCCCGGCCTCCGAAAGTGTTGGGATTACAGGCATGAGCCACCACAACCAGCCATGTATTTTATTCTTAAAGGAAACTAAATATTATAAATTTTTAAACAATTTTCCCTGTTGGAAGGACATTGGTATATATTTTTAAGGACGACAAACTAGACTAACTGATTAGGTAAGAAAAGCAAAAAGTGAAAGGAAAACAAAGCTGACAACTAATTACTGTTGAAGGAGAGGTATATAATTAATTACACTAGATAACAAAAGTCAAAGTCTAAAATGTAGCATTCTCTTGGTATTAAGTATAGGTCTTTAAAAAATGTAAATGTAACAAGGCCAAATGAAAATAATTCCAAGCCCGAAATTTCCCCAAATAAATCACTGTAAATTTGAAGTATAGGGTCCAGTAGCTTGTTTTTGTTTTGTTTTTTACCTATGAAATAAGATGCTGACTCAGTAAAGCATGAAATAAAAGACAACTGCAGATCCAATCCTAGAACAGGCTTCCGATTTTCCTTTCATTTTAGAATAAGACTGTATTTCCAGGCCGGGCACGGTGGCTCATGCCTGTAATCCCAGCACTTTGGGAGGCCGAGACGGGTGGATCATGAGGTCAAGAGATTGAGACCATCCTGGTCAACATGGTGAAACCCTGTCTCTACTAAAAATACAAAAAATTAGCTGGGCATGGTGGCGCACGCCTGTAGTCCCAGCTACTCGGGAGGCTGAGGCAGGAGAATTGCCTGAACCCAGGAGACAGAGGTTGCGGTGAGCCGAGATTGCGCCATTGCACTCCAGCCCGGGTAACAAGAGCGAAACTCCGTCTCAAAAAAAAAAAAAAAAAAAAAAAAAGACTGTATTTCCACATTCAATCACCAGTATCACGGTCTACAAGTATCTTCAAACCCATTTTGGTGTCAAGTATAGAGCTTTCAATAATCTGGTTATAAAGGAGAGAGCTGAGAGCATATGGATTTGCTGACATGTCCAAATCCATTGACATTAGCCTAAAATAGATGTTATGCTTATCTAAACGTCCAAGAGAAAACAGTCTTTGCCCTATTATTTTAATTTATTTATCATACCTCTGGACAGGGCTCCACATGACAGTCTTTTATTGAACAGTGGCCATCTTCTGTCCAGAAAGGACAAGGTCGCTTCAGATTAACCTTGAGAGAAAGAATAAATTAAAGTTAGTAAACTCATATTATAGTTACAGAATGCTGTCAAAGTGTCACTGTGCTGGGCACCAACAGTAGTGGATAAGAAGGAATGCTTCCTATCCTAGTGGCACCTATATGGCTCAGAGTTTTAAATGACTGCAATGAGCTAGATCATGCCATTGCACTCCAGCCTGGGTGACAGCGAAAGCATTTAGAACTACTTTAATGACCTCCAGCCCCCTAATGTTATCTTATTAACAAGAGTTCTCTCATGCACCCATTTATTCAACAAATAAGAACTGAGCATCCACTATGTGTCAGGCACTGGATAGGCTCTGGGGTAAAAATGGGCAGAAAAAGAACTCCCCTCTCCCTCTGGAACTTAAAAATCTATTGAAGGAAACAAATTAAATATTTGCACGTTTATTACAAGTTGTGGTCAGTGCTACAAAGAAAATCCAGAGTACTATAACAGTTGTTGTGGTGGATGAAGGCCTCTGAGGCGGTAATATTTTAGGACGGAGGAAGTGTGCATTTGGATAAGGCAATAAAAAGCCTGGACAGTTGTGTGAACTAAAAAAATACCAGCTGGGCTGACGTTTAGTGTAGAAGAGGGAGGGTGGCAAAGAATGAGGATGGAGGTAAACAAGGGACAGATCATGCAGGATGTTTTAACCATAGTAAAAACTCTAGATTTTCATATCCTACACATTATAGGAAGACAGTAATTCAGTAGGACTCACAGATTGCCCATGCCAAAATCTAGGTTTGATTCCCTCTCCTCCCTTTTCTTGTTCCCCATCAAACAATTCATTTTCCACTTTTCACCACCTACCTCTTGCCTCTACTATCACAATAGTCTCCCTGCTCCTACTTCTATTTCCATACAGCAACTACCGTTATCGATTTAAAACAGATCATATCATATCAATCCTTCCTCAAAAACCTTCCCGTGGCTTCCCGTCACTTCTTAGAGTATATAAACTCTGCAGCAAGTTCCACAATGCCGTCCATAACATGGCCTCTGGCCTACCTCTCTGACCTCTTCTATCATGCTCCTCTGGCCACACTGGCCTTGCTGGGAACATACCACGCTCCCTATGCCTCAAGGTCTTTATCTTGTTTTTCTTTGAGACAGAGTCTTGCTCTGTCACCCAGGCTGGAGTGCGGTGGCACGATCCTGGCTCACTGCAGCCTCAAACTCCTGGGCTCAAGCGATCTTCCTACCTCAGTCTCCCAAGTAGCTGGGACCACAGATGTACCATCATGCCTGGCTAATTTTTAAGTAGAGATGAGGTCTCCTGTTTCCCAGGTTGGCCTGGAATTCCTGGGCTCAAACGATCCACCCACCTCCGACTCCCAAAGTGTTCAGAGTACAGGTGTGAGCCACCATCTCGGCCTCAAGGTCTTTGTACCGGCTGTCCTCTCTGCCTGTATTACCGTTACTACAGATCTTATGTCTGCTCACTCTTTCACCTCATTCAAGCCTCTCAGCAGAGAGACCATTCCTGACCAGGCTTGCTAAAGCAGTGCTCAGTATGCAACCTTTACCCCAACGTGCTATTTTATATTATTTTATGGCACTTATCACTAACTGTTATCTGCTTATTTATTGTCTGTACCTCCCACCAGCATGAGGATCAGAATTTTGCATTATCTTAGTGCTTAGAACAGTGCATAAAATACATAGTAGACACCTAATTAATATGGTTAAGTAAACAATATCTATATTACAGAAAAGAAGGCAAAGATAGGTAGACTAGCCACACAGAGGAGAGGGTGATCAACTCTGACTTTTGGTAATATGCAAAATGGGTATGACTAGAAGTGTTTGCGAGAGATTTATAGGCAGCAGGGCAGGATGTGCATAGACAAAGAACCTTAAAACGGCATGGCACATTTGGGGACTGCAAGTTCTCAGCCTGGACACCTCCCTTGAGCTTCTGGCCTGTATATCCACCTGCTTCCTGGATTATCTCTTCCTGGACAGGGCATTCATAGTTACCTCAAAATTAACATATCCAAAACTGCACCCCTCCTTCCAGTGATTCTCACCATCTGGGTAAACAGCAACTCCATTATTCTAGTTCCTCAAGCTAAAATCTTGGCAGCTTTTCCAGTAATCCCTGAGGCTCTGGCCTCTGACAAGCTAGAATCTAGGAACCTATGTAGCAAATAAAGAATAAACCTCCTTGAGCCTACACAGAAGGAAGAGCACTCTGTGTGCCTTCTTCCCCGGCTTACTTCAGGCAATCATGCCGGCTACACACACTCTCCTTGGAAAGAGGCTGGAGGCCTCGGCCAGTAAGAACAGGAGGAACAGCACTCTCTGTGCTTTCTTCCCTGGTTTGCTCCTGAGCTGTTTCTCCAATTTCTCTTTAGAAGGAGGCAGTGGGACCTCTCCGTGACTAGAAAGAGAAGGGGATATTCCCAGTGTCTTCTCCTCTAGCTTGCTTCAGGGAACTCCAGACCAAAAGGTTAACCCTACAATGTATGTACATCTGAGACTTCTTGCTTGAACAGGAGAGTGAGCACTCTCTGTACCTCCTTTCCTGGCTTGCTCCAGACACAGTCCCAGCCCTGAAATCTCTCCCTGGAAAGAGGTTGGAGGCCTCTGCCAGCACGAATAGAAACAGCACTTCTCATGCCTGCTGCCTCCATGTGCTCTAGAGATAAAATCCTACAATCTCTCTCTCTTTTTTTCATTATTATACTTTAAATTTGGGGGCAGCTATCCATATGTCAGGCAAAATAGACTCTAAGTTGTAAAAAGAGACAAAGATCATTACAAATGATGAAGGGGTCAATTTATCAAGAAGTTACAAACACTAAATATGCATGCACCCAACTTCAGAAAATGTAAATATATAAAGCAAATATTAATAGCTCTGAAGAGATAGACTGCAATACAATAAGACTTCAATATTCCACTTTCAACATTAGATTATCTAGACAGAAAAAAAAAATGAAGAAACACTGGACTTAAACTACACTTTAGCCCAAATGGCCCTACCAGATATTTATAGAATATTCCATATAACAGTAACAGAATATACATTCATCTCAGTGCATATGGAACATTCTCCAGGATAGATATGTTAGGCCACAAAACAAGTCTTAACAAATTTAAGAACACTGAAATCATACTAAGTATCTTTTCTGATCACAATAACACGAAACTAGAAATCAGTAATCAATGAAACCAAAGGTTTTTTTTAAAAAGATCAAACAGACAAAGCTTTAGCAAGACTAACAAAGAGAATATGCAAACAAAATCAGAATTAAAGAGGAGACATTACAACTAATATCAAAGAAAAAGTCTACTGCTCACCACAACTATATTCTAATAAATTGCATAACCTAGAAGACATGAATAAATTCCAAAAACACGCAGGCTGCCAAAGCTTGAGTAAGTAAATGAAAATCTGAATAGGCCAATAATAATTAAGGAGATTGAGTCAATAAAAAGTACTTATCAAAGACAGACCAGTAAACCCAGCACTTTGGCAGGAAAAGGCAGGTAGATCACCTGAGTCAGGTCAGGAGTTTGAGACCAGCCTGGACAATACGGCAAAACCCTGTTCTCTACTAAAAATACAAAAATTAACTGAGTGTGGTGGCGCAGGCCTGTAATCCCAGCTACTCAGGAGGCTGAGGCAGGAGCATCACCTGAACCCGGGAGACAGAGGCTGCAATGAGCCAAGGAGGCACCACTGTACTCCAGCCCAGAACAAGACTCTGGAGGGGTGAGGGGGGGCGGGGAAGAAGACAGGATCTCATGGCTTCACTGCTGAATTCTACCAAACATAAATACCAGTCCTTAAACTTTTCAAAAAAAATTAAAGAGAAGGTAATACTTCCAAACTCATTTTAAAAAGCCAGCATTTACCCTGATATTGGACCCAGACAAGGACAATACAAAAAAAGGAAACTACAGGCCAATATCCCTGATGAACAAAAATGCAAAAATTCTCAATAAAATATTAGTGAACCAAATCCACCAGCATATTAAAAAGATCATTTCCCACCATCAAGGGAGATTTATCCCAGAGATATAAGGATAGTTCAACATACATAAGGCAATAAAAATGATACACATTAATAAAATTAAAGACAAAAACCACATGGTTATTTTGATAGATGCATAAAAAGCATATGACAAAATTCAACATCCATTCATGATTTAAAAAAAAAAAATTCCCCCAAAAATAAGGTATAGAGGAAATGTACCCACCATAATAAAGGTCACATATGACAAACCCACAACTAACATCATACTCAATAGTGAAAAATGAAAAGGTTTTCCTCTAAGATTAGAAACAAGACAAGAATGCTCATTCTCGCCACTTTTATTCAACACAGTACTGGAAGTTCTAGTCAGAGTAATAAGGCAAGAAAAATAAATAAAAGACATCCATATAGAAAAAGAAATGACAATGTCTATTTGCTGATGACATGAACTCAGAGAGAAAACTTTAAAGACTCTACCAAAAAATGTAGTAATAAACTGGTCATAAACAAATTCTACAAAGTTGTGGGTTATAATGTCAACATACCAAAGTCCATAGCATTTCTGTACACTAAAAATGAACAATCAAAAAACATTGAGAAAACAATCATATATAAAATAACATCAAGAAATAAAATAGTTGTAACTTTAACCAAGGAGGTGAAAGATCTACACACTAAAAACTAAAACACTAATGAAAGAAACTGAAGACACAAATAAGTGGAAAGATATCCCATATTCACTGATTGGAAGAATTAAATGGTTAAAATGTCCATACTACCCAAAGTGATCTACAGACTCAATGCAATTCCTGTCTAAATTCTTATATCATTTCTTTACAGATATATAAAAAACAATCCAGCCAGGCACAGCAGCTCACATCTGTAATCCCAGCACTTTAGGAAGCAGAGGTAGGAGGATCAGTTGAGGTCAGTACAAAGTTTTCAAGGTTACAGTGAGCTATGATTATGCCACTGCACTCCAGCCCAGGCAATAGAGCAAGACCCTGTCTCAAAAAAAGAAAGAAAGAAAAACTAACAATCCTAAAATTTGTATGGAACTAGAAAAGACCCTGAATAGCCAAAGCAATCACAAGCAAAAAGACCAAAGGTGGAGTCATCACATGCCCTGATTTCAAAATATATTATAAAGCTACTGTAATCACAACAGCATGATACTGGCATAAAAATAGACACATCAACCAATGGAACAACTTAGAAGCCCAGAAGTAAACCTAAGAATCCCAAGTATGTATGATCAACTGATTTCTGACAAAAGTGTTAAGAACACACAACAGGGAAAGGATAGACTCTTTAATAAAGTGTTGAGAAAACTAGATATCCATGTTCACAGGAATGAAGCTGGATCCTTATCTCATACAAAAATCAATTCAAAATGGATAAAGACTTAAATGTGAGATCTGACATTATAAAGCGATTAGCAGAAAATATAGTGAGAGAGCTCCTCAGCATTGCCATGTCTGAGCAATGATTTCTGGGATAGGACTCCAAAAGCACAGGCAGGAAAAGCAAAAAACAGACAAATGGGATTACATCAAAATGAAACACTTCTGCACAGCAAACGGAACAATCAAAAGAGTAAACAGACACTCCATGGATTGTGAGAGAATATTTGCAAGCCATACATCTGATAAGGGACTAATATCCAAAATGTATAAGGAAGTCAAACAACTCAATAGGGAGAACACAAGTAACTTGATTTAAAAAAGGGGAAAGGGGCCGGGTGCGGTGGCTCACACCTGTAATCCCAGCACTTTGGGAGGCCGAGGCAGGTGGATCACGAGGTCAAGAGATCGAGACCATCCTGGTCAAAATGGTGAAACCCCGTCTCTACTAAAAATACAAAAAATTAGCTGGGCATGGTGGTGCGTGCCTGTAATCCCAGCTACTCAGGAGGCTGAGGCAGGAGAATTGCCTGAACCCAGGAGGCGGAGGTTGCGGTGAGCCAAGATTGCGCCATTGCACTCCAGCCTCGGTAACAAGAGCGAAACTCCGACTCAAAAAAAAAAAAAGAAAAAAAAAAAGGGGAAAGGATCTGAACAGACATTTCACAAAAGAAGAGATGAGAATTGCCTATGGATATACGAAAAAATACTCAACATTTCTAATCATCAGGGAGAGGTAAATTAAAACCATGGTGAGATATCACCTCACACCTGTTAGAATCGCTACTATCAAAAAGATGAATGATAACAAATGTTTACAAGGATGTGGAGAAAAAGGAACCCTTGTAAATTATTGATGGGAATATAAATCAGTACAGACATTTTAGAAAAAAAAAACTATGGTGGTCTCTAAAACAACTAAAAACAGAATTACCACAGGAGCCAGCAAACCCTTCTGAGAATTTAAAGGAATTGAAATCAGTGTGTTTAAAAGATATCTACATTCCCATGTTCATTTCAGCACTGTTCACAATAGCTAAGATATGGAAGCAACCTAAGGGTCCATCAGCAGATGAATGGATAAAGAAAATGTGACATATATACATAACAGAATGTTATACAGCCTTTAAAAAGAGGGGAATTCAGTCGGGTGCAGTGGCTCACACCTGTAACCCCAGCACTTTGGGAGGCCAAGGTAGGTGGATCACCTGAGGTCAGGAGTTAGAGACCAGCCTGGCCAACATGGCAAAACCCCATCTCTATTAAAAATACAAAAATTAGCCAGGTATGGTGATAGAAGCCTGTAGTCCCAGCTACTCGGGAGGCTGAGGTGGGAGAATCACTTGAACCTAGGAGGTAGAGGTTGCAGTGAGCCAAGGTCACTCCACTGCACTCTTGCCTGGACAACACAGCAAGACTTCATCTCAAATAAATAAATAAATAAATAAGGAAATTCTGTCATTTGCAACAACATGAATGGGACTGGAGGACATGATGCAAAGTGAAATCAGCTAGGCACAGAAAGACAAATACTATACGATTTCACTTATGTGTGGAATCTAAAACATCTATTTCTCAGAAACAGTAGAAAAGTGGTTAACAGAAGCTGGTGGGGAGAAGGTGTGATGTCAAGAAAGAGAAGATGTTGATTTGACTACAAAGTCTTCAGACTGAAGGAATAAGTTTCAGTGATCTAATGTACTGCATGGTGATCACAGTTAATATTGTTTTATATTTCAAAACTGCTAAAAGATTTTTAACATATCACCAAAAATAAGTTCGTGAGATAAATATGTTAATGTAGAGTGACTCTACAATTTAAACATAGATCGAAATGTCACATTATATCCTCAAAATCTATACAATTACATAATTAAAAATAAATAATTATTTTAAAAATAAAATACTCAGAATTCAACACTTTATGACTTCCATTGTTACAGCCATGGTCCAAGCCACCCGCCCCCCACCTTATTCTCTCTCCTGGATCATTGCCATTGCCCTTTGAGTCTTGCTCTGTCACCCAGGCTGGAGTGCAGTGGTGTGATCTCGGCTCACTGCAACCTCCATCTCCAAGGTTCAAGCAATTCTCCTGCCTCAGCCTCCCAAAGCTGGGATTATAGGCATGCGCCACCATACCCCGCTAATTTTTGTATTTTTAGTAGAGAGAGGATCTCACCGTGTTGGCCAGGCTGGTCTTGAACTCCTGACTTCAGATAATACACCCGCCTCGGCCTCCCAAAGTGCTAGGATTACAGGTAAGAGCCACAGCACCTGACCTGCCATTGCCTTTTAATGTTCTCCTTACCTAGTCCTTATACACATATGGTTTATTTTCAACATAACAACCAGAGTAATCCTTTTAAAAATGCTCAAAATTGGTCAGGTGCAGCGGCTCACGCCTGAAACCCCAGCACTTTGGGAGGCAGAGGCAGGTGGACCACGAGGTCAGGAGTTCGAGACTAGCCGGGCCAACATGGTGAAACCCCTTTTCTACTAAAAATACAGAAATAAGCCAGGTGTGGTGGTGCATGCCTGTAATCCCAGGTCCGTGGGAGGCTGAGGCAGGAGAATTGTTTGAATCCAGGAGGCGGCGGTTTCAGTGAACCAAGACTGTACCACTGCACTCCAGCCTGGGTGGCTGAGTGAGACTATCTCAAAAAAAAAAAAAAAAAAAAAAAAAAAATTTTTAAAAAGCTCAAAATCCTCCGACTCATCTCACAATAGCTATAATGCCTTACATGATCCCCTTGCTCTCCTTCCTGTGTTCACTGACCTCACCTCCTTGTTCTTCCTCAAACAGGAGGCTTCGCTGTTACTTCTGCCTACAATGCTCTTTCCCCAGATATCCACATCATTGCTTGCTTTCTCACACCCTTTAGGTCTTCCTCAAATGGTATCTTTTCAGTCTGCCTTTTTTTTTTTTTTTGAGACAGGGTCTCACTCTGTCGCCCAGGCTGGAGTGCAGTGGCATGATCTCAGCTCACTATAACCTCTGCGTCCCAGGCTCAAGCGATGCTCCTGCCTCAGCCTCCTGAGTAGTTGGGATTACAAGTGCACGCCACTACTGTCTGGCTAATTTTTTTGTATTTTTAGTAGAGATGGGGTTTCACCATGTTGGCCAGGTTAGTCTTGAAGAGACCTCAAATGATCCACCAGCCTTGGCCTCCCAAAGTGTTGGGATTACAGGAGTGAGCTACCGTGCCTGGCCCCGCTGTTTTAAGCTGCTAAATTTAAAGCTAATTTTTTATTCTGCAACAGAAGTCCATAGTGCAAGGAGTAGACTGTAGACACTGTAACATGTTACTCAGATCACGCTTCAAGAATAAAGGGGTTATAATTAGCCCAGCTGTGGAAATGTTGCAGGTAGACAACCTCAGTTAAAAAGAGCCACCTTACCCAAGATTGGATCCCCATTTCCTATTGGCCTTCATCCACTGACCAACTGATGTATGGATATAAAGGCCTAGACCTCTCACCCCAAATGGGGACAACTAACTCTGATACAGTCTTTTTTGCACAAAAATCCCTTCAGAAGTTTCTTATCCTGCTTAAAATAAAATCCAGCATCCTTACATTGTCAAAACCCTACTGTTTTTTTAATCTGGTCCCTATCTATTTTTCCAGCTCTCCCTTCTCATTCACTTACTCACTTTCCTCCAGCTATGCCAGCTTTCTGCCTATTCAACACACCAAACTTAATCCTATCTCAAGACCTTTTACTTGGTATTCTACATCTTTTCCCTGGAATGTTTTCTCCCCAAACCTTCACATGGCTCTTTCATACTAGGTAGGACTTTGCTCAAATGTCAAGTTAGCATAAATACCTTATTTTCCCAACTACCTTCTTTAACGTAGGGCTACCTACCTCCCTGACCCTCCAATTCCCCAATATTCATTCCCTCCTACTTTACTTTTCTCCATAAAACTTACCTTATAACATCTGTAATCATATTTTATT
This sequence comes from Sapajus apella, assembly GCF_009761245.1. Lineage (NCBI taxonomy): Eukaryota > Metazoa > Chordata > Mammalia > Primates > Cebidae > Sapajus > Sapajus apella. The sequence continues at coordinate 11,382,826 of NW_022436989.1, read as the reverse complement.
GCTTAATTATTGTTTGTTGCTCTTATCAGAGCAAAAGTTTCGTCTTATTCACTACTGTATCCACAGTACCTGATACAAATTAATCATTCAATAAACATTTAGTACATAAAGGAATGGACTGAGAAATAGAAAAGAGAAGGTAGAAATACCAGCTACAGCAGCTAACTGCCCAACTGTATAAAGGCATAACATTACTTACACCTGTATTCCTTGCTTGCTGAATAATAAGTGTGTATGTGATATGCGTTTAAAATTAACCGCTTTTTGGCCAGGTGTGGTGGTTCACGCCTGTAATTCCAACAGTTTGGGAGCCCGAGGTGGGTGGATGACCTGAGGTCAGGAGTTCTGGACAGCCTGGTCAACATGGTGAAACCCCGTATCTACTAAAAATATAAAAATTAGCCAGGTATGGTGGTGTGGGCCTGTAATCCCAGCTACTCAGGAGGCTGAGGCAAGAGAATCGCTTGAATCCAGGAGGCTGAGGTTGCAGTGAACCAAGACTGCACCACAGCACTCCGGTCTGGGTGACAGAGCGAGACTGTCTCAAATATAGTAATAATAAAAAAATTAACCTCCTCTCTTAGCTTTTTCTTTTTAAAGCTTTCCTTTTTTGCCACTGTTGTAGGCAGAGTATATTGGGTAGAGTATATTCCTTTTCATTTATTTCATAAGTTGACACAACAAAAAGAGGAGTGGATATCACCCAAATATCCTAAAGTCAGAGCTGAATGCATTAACTAGATCATGGCATTAACCCTCCGCTGTGAGAGGGTATGAGGACATTTTGGTTTCCTATGGAAACATTTCACTGTGTTGATCAGAACATTTCTAAGCCACATGTGTAAGAGGAAGAATGAGACTGTATGTTGAGTAGCCAAGCAGCCAAGAGCCAAATTGCCATTTTTGCCTATCCAACTTCCATTTTTCCTTCTTTTGTAATAGTCCCTCCCTAATTTTCCTTTGGGAAACAATGACTCCACTTTTATTCATGCAAATGAGACTGGCGACCAAAATGTCCTTCCTTCTTTTGGTCCAGGGGGTCACATATTCTGACCCTACCTAGACAGAAACATAACTCTTGGCATAAAGTTTGCAGAATATAGAAAAATAGTTAATTTGATACAAAATTCCAGTGATTCCTTAAAGAGAATGCTCATTAGTTCCAGCTTTAGTTTTACCTTTTCTGAAGTAAGCTTCCTCATCTTATCTTTCAATTTTGTTAGCTACTCCATATCTTTTCTTAATAAAACTTCTGTTTTATTTGTTAGCCAACAAAAATACCCTATCTGGGATACCTAAACTATGACTTCTTCATTTGAAAAATGTTCCTAATACTGAGAATATTGTAGTGTGAAGATTAAATGAGATATTCATTCCAATATTCAAATATTTGAGTACCACTACTGATCAAGCCTGCTAGGGATAAAGAAACAGAAGCCACAATCACAGAGTAAAGAGAGTGAAAGACTGAGGGACATGACATTATGTAGAGATGTGAACTGGACCTCTTGTGAAGAGACGGTCTTTGATGCAAGAAACGCTTCCTCCGCTGTATTACATTGAACCATATAAAACTGGCATATTCAACCATTTATGAAACATAAAAGTAAAAATTTCATATAGTTCAACGTAATGGTAGAAAAGCAGCAAGAGAAAGCAGCTACAAATGCACTTAGATTTATAAATTAAGTGGGGGAAATTTAAAGAAGCATCTGTCTTATTTGTATGTAAAATGCCTAAAATAATAGACACTCAATAGTTTATTTAGGTATAGATTACTCTTTGAAATAAATTCATCAAATATGCATTCCTAAAGGATTTTGTATAGAGGAGAAACATTCATCACCTTTTTTGGATATTCCTGGTGCTGACAGGAAAGAGGGATGTGTTCCCAAATCTTTAATTCTCTTATTTGTTATCTTTCTGCACAAGATACTAAAATTTTTTTTTATCCTCAAAAATATTTAATTTAGCTGACTTATACCTAGAAAACAAAAATAAAATATGTATTTATTTGTATAGATCAGTTGAGGCCAGGAATTCAAGATCAGTCTTGGCAAACATGGCAAGACCCTATCTCTAAAACAAAAACATATATATATTATTAAATAATAAAATATATATATTTAGGACATGCGCAGTGGCTTATGCCTGTAATCCTAGCACTTTGGGAGGCCGAGGCAAGTGGATACATCTGAGGTCAGGAGTTTAAAACCAGCCTGGCCAACATGACGAAACCCCATCTCTATTAAAAACACAAAAACTAGCTGGGTGTGGTGGTGGGTGCCTATAATCCCAGCTACTCAGAAGGCTGAGGCAGATGAATCACTTGAACCCAGGAGGCGGAGGTTGCAGTGAGCTGAGATCGTGCCACTGCACTCCAGCCTGGGCGACAAAGCGAGACTGTCTCAAAAATAGTAAGAATAAAAAATAAAATGTTGTTCTAAAATGTCAAACACTGTTCTTTTGAATATTGCCTTACTGCCATATTTAAAGATTGCTGCTATCTTTAAACTATCACTGGTTGTTTTGTAAAGGTCTACAGCAGACTATTACTAGAACCAATTCTGGAGCATTACTACGTGTAGTGGTCTACTTGAAGCCTCAGCCTGTTTTGCCAGCCCTCTCAGAAAGAGGTCCAACAAAGGTGCTGCTGCAGTACTTTGTACTGCTAACAGTGCTGGCACACTGCCATCAGCACGACTCAAAGGCTGAGTAGGTGTGTCCAGATGGCAGAGCTATGTTATAAAGGAGTCTGTGGCATTTTCAGCTTCTGTAGAAAGAGGAGTCTCTGTCTCAAAACCAAAGCTGAAAAATGAGAAACTCCTCAAACAAAGGAAGGGGGCTAAGATTCGTATTGTTTAAAAGGATTGACAGATTTTCATTGTAATACATAATAAATTCAAATGATGAAAGATAGACACAGGGTGCTGAGAGGAACTGAAATGGGTTTTCAAAAGGATCAGAAACGTTTAATATCAATGGAATAAAAAATTACAACCTTACCTTGTAATAACGAAAATAGTCTCGCTCTTGCAATTTTTTTATTTTGGGGAAGATTTTGTAGGTATTGAAGTTATCGATGCTGTCAATATCACACAAGCAATCATCCAGAACTCCAGTGACCTAGAATTTAAAATATCAAAATTACTGATGTTTTAACCTTAACAAATCTATACTATCATATAAAAATATATTCATTCAAGTTAGCTGGTATTTGCTTATTAAGATATAACATTAATGCAGTCAACTTACTTTTTACTGTGGTCGATAAAATAAAAAACAGAGAAAGATTAGCTATACCCATTTGAAAAAACATTTTTTTTTAAGTGCTTCAATAGTACTGAATTCTCCTCCTCTACCTAAACATATATGAAATCCAAGTAGCCATTGCAATATGAAAGCACTATCTTCCCAAACTAACCTAGAAGTTACAGATGGTAGTAACATTGCTGTTACTACCATCTCTTTCACCTCTTTCCTTTAGGTTGACATTTACAGAACACTTATGTGATAGACACAGTATTAAGAGCTTTATGTTACCTCATTTACTCTTCAAAAGTATTCCATCAATGAGGTATTATTACCTTCATATTACAAATAGGAAAATTAAGGTTTAGCAGCCTTGGCTGGGTGCGGTGGCTCACACCTGTAATTCCAGCACTTTGGGAGTCTGAGGTGGGTGGATCACTTGAGGTCAGGAGTTCAAGACCAGCCTGACAAACATGGTGAAACCCTGTCTCTACTAAAAATACAAAAATTAGCCAGACATGGTGGTACGTGCCTGTAGTCCCAGCTATTCAGGAGGCTGATGCAGGAGAATTGCTTGAACCTGGGAGGCGGAGGTTGCAGTAAGCCAAGATTGCACCATTGTACTGCAGCCTGGGCAACAGAGCGAGACTTTGTCTCAAATAAATAAATAAATAAATAAATAAAAAGGTTTAGCAGCCTTAAAGTAATTTTTCCAAAGGAGAAATGGAACTTATTCCCAATCTATCAGACTTTAAAATCTATTATCTTATCCACTAATCCAAGAAGGAAATTGGTATTTACAAAGTGAATTTAGAGTCCCCAAATTCCACAAAGCATTCTTCAGCTAATTTAAAAATGGAACTCACTGGCTGATATGCACGACCTGGATTTATCTTCCAAGAATTATCCTGAATGAAAAAGCCAAGCCAAAAGGTTACATATTATATAATTCCATTTACAGAACACTTTTTAAATTAAAAAAAAAATTTAGAAATGGAAAGCATATTATTGGTTTCCAGGGATTAACGACTGGGGTAGGAGATGGAAGGTGGAGCAGGTAGGGTAGGAAGGAAATAGTGTGGTTATAAAAGGGCAACAGGAGGAATATTTGTGGTGATGAAACTGTTCAGTATTTTGACCGTGATGGTGAATACATGAACCTGTATGTGTGATAAAATTGTATGGAACTAATACATACACGCACAAACAAAACAAGTAATACTGAGAGGCTCTGAATAGGATCAGTAGATTCAATCACTGTCAATATCCTAGTTACAACACTGTGCTACATGTTTACAAGATGTTACCATTGGGATAAATAAACAGTATATGGGATTTCTCTGTTATTTCTTGCAACTGCATATGAACTTATAGCTAAAATTTTCAAAAAACAAAAAATGGGGCTCAGCCTGTTAATTTATGTGGTCCATAGGAGCAATATATGCAAGTATCAGAAAATGGAAACCAGTCCTTGCAAGCTGTTTCATTCTCATTCTCTCACCCTAGGACTATAAATGTGTCTCCAAACTTCCTTCAACAGAGTTAGGGCTACATTATCTTGAGATAAGTGATCATTATCAAGAATTCTGGCTCTAGAGTTATATATACTTTGCTGTCCCACTCACTAGGTCACTAACTCACAAATTTCATTCCGTTGCTCTCACTATCTATAAGACTTCAAATTCTGTTTTTTTCTTTCTTTTTCCTCCAGCATGAAATATATCTGTAAAGACTTCAAATGCTAGCCCCTAAATAACAATAGGAAAAAAAAACACAAACCAAAAAGCTTTCCAGGTTTTAAAAATATTTTATCTAGGGATTGTTCTTACAAATTTTTCTTAAATTGCTGACTTGTAGATTATAAAGCACCATATTTTACTTCTTTAAAACATTTTAATTGTGGTAAGGGATGGGTTAGGGTATGCAAAATTGCCACGTATATATTTGTAACCTTTATAGACTCCTGATACAGAAACCTGTGCATCACCAAAAACTGTTTAAATACTGCCAGTATTATCAAAAAGTAAAACAAAAAACAGATCTTGGCAAGGATGTGGAAAAAAGGGAATGCTTACACACTGTTAGTGGGAATGTAAATTAGTTCAACCCCTTTGAAAAACAATATGGAGATTTATCAAAGAACTAAAAGCAGAACCATCATTTGACCCAGCAATCCCACTATCTACCCAAGGAAATCATGATACCAAAGACACCTGCACTTGAACGCACTATTCACAGCAGCGAAGTCATGTAATCATCACGTAGTCAAGTGCCCACCAACAGTGGATGGAATAAAGAAACTGTAGTCCAAGTAGACCATGGAATACTAAGTAGCCATAAAAAAGAATGAAATCATGTCCTTTGCAGTAACATGGGTGCAGCTGGAGGCCATTATCCTAAGTGAATTAATGCAAAACCGGAAAATCAAACATTGTATATTCTCACTTATAAGCGGCAGCTAACAACGAATATACATGAACATAAAGATGAAAATAACAAACACTGGGGATCCTAAAAGGTGAGCAGGAGAGGGGGAAACAAGAGCTGAAAATCCGCCTACACCCATGTAACAAACCTGCACATGTACCCCCTGAATCTTAGAAAAAAAAATACTACCTACTGGTAGTAGGACCTTTAAGGTCCTCCTTAATCACATCTACCTCCTTCTCCCTAATGGTAGAAATAAATCTTGTTTTTCTTATCAGCTTTTCTTTTTCTGGTAATGCATCCCTAAACAATACACTTGAGGTTTTTTCCCGTTTTTGAACTTTAATATTAATGGACTCTAATGCGTGACTTTTTCTATAATCTGCTTCTTTTGCTAACATTTTATTATGACATCTATCTACGATGATGAGGGTTTGCAGTACCTCATTCATTTTCCCTGTTGCAAGTGTTACGTTTTATTAGAATGTCATAATTTATTCATTCTACTCTTGATGCATACACTAGACAGAATACCCACCCCCAAAATGTCCCTAATTCCTGAAATATGCAAACATATTATTTTTGCATGGCAAGGGGGACTTGAAAGATGTGATCAAGTTTAAGGCTCTTGAGGTGGGAAAACTATACTGGATTATTCAGGTGAGATGAGTGTAGTTACAAAATTCCTTACGAAGGCC
>NW_022436989.1:11374185-11376349 GCF_009761245.1 Sapajus apella | reverse complement strand
AGCTGGGCATGGTGGCGCGTGCCTGTAGTCCCAGCTACTCAGGAGGCTGAGGCAGGAGAATTGCCTGAACCCAGGAGGCGGAGGTTGCGGTGAGCCGAGATCGCGCCATTGCACTCCAGCCTGGGTAACAAGAGTGAAACTCCGTCTCCAAAAAAAAAAAAAAAAAATTCCTTATGAGAGAGAAAGACAGGAGTGTCAGAGTCAGAGAGAGACTGGAAGATGCTATTCTGCTGGGCTTTGAAGATGAAGGAATAAAGAGGTCATAAGCCAAAAATCATGGAAACATCTAGAAGCTTGAAAAGGCACCTCCAGAAGGAAATGGGACCTTGTTGACACCTTGATTTTAACCCTGTCAATCCCGTTTTCAGAATTCTGGCCCCCAGAACTACAACACAATAAATATATTTATGTTGTTTTAAGTCATTACATTTGTGGCAGTTTGTCACAACAGCAATAGAAAATTACCACAGTCCATGTTATCTCTCCCCAACTCCCCACCCCCCACTGTCCCTCCCCTATTTCCCCCAACAGACCCCAGTGTGTAGTGCTCCCCTCCCTGTGTCCATGTATTCTCATTGTTCAACACCCCCCATGAGTGAGAACATGTGGTGTTTGATTTTCTGCTCTTGTGTCAGTTTGCTGAGAATTATGGTTTCCAGGTTCATCCATGTCCCTACAAAGGACACGAACTCATCGTTTTTGATGGCTGCATAATATTCCATGGTGTATATGTGCCACATTTTCCCTGTCCAGGAGAAATGCCAGATATAGGTGAAGGGAAGGAAGGCAGCAAATCACACTGCCATGTGTGTACCTATGCAACAGTCTTGCATGTTCTTCACATGTACCCCAAAACCTAAAATGCAATAAAAATAAATAAATAAATAAATAAAATTACCACAATCCATATTTAGATTGTTTTCAGATTTGGCTAAAGAACACTGCTTCACAAACGTTTTTGCTTATATATCCTAGTATAAAAACACATGCAAGAGTTTCTCCAAGTTAGGCCAGGCACAGTGACTTATACCTGTAATCCCACTTTGGGAGGTGGACACAGGAGAACTGAGACCAGCCTGGGCAACACGGCAAAACCTCATCTCTACAAAAGTACAAAAATTAGGCAGGCCTGGTGGTGCGCATCTGTAGTCCCAGCTACTCAAGGGGCTGAGGTGGGAGGATCACCTGAACCTAGCAGGTCAAGGTTGCAGTGAGCCAAAAATCACACCACTGCACTCCAGCCTGGGGAAAAGAGTTTCTCCAGGTTATATGCTTACGAGTGTAACTGCTATAAGTGTATGTTCAGCTTTTCCAGGAAATGGCAAAATGATTTCCAAAACAGTTGTATCAATTTAAATCAATTTAAATAGGAGTTACTGTTGAGCCATATCCTCAAGAATTTTTTTTTTTTTTTTGAGACAGTCTTACTCTGTTGCCCAGACAAGAGTGCGGGGGCACAGTCTTGGCTCACTGCAACCTCCGCTTCCTGGGTTCAAGTGATTCTCGCACCTTAGACTCCCGAGTAGCTGGGACTACAGACCTATGCCACCATGCCCAGCTAATTTTTGTATTTTTAGCAGAGACAGGGTTTCACCAGTTGGCCAGGCTGGTCTCAAAACTCCTGGCCTCCAGTGATCTGCCTGCCTTGGCCTCCCAAAGTGCTGGGATTACAGGTGTGAGCCACTGTGCCAGCCCACATTCTCACTCATATTTAATCCACATTCTCACTCATATTTAATATTAATTTATGCTTTAATTTTTGCCAATCTAGTTAGCACAAAATGTTATCTTTTTTTCTTACTTGTACTAATAGGGTACAATGTTCATATGCTTCACAAAACATTTGTATTTCTGCTTGTGTAAAATGTCTATTTATATCTTTTATTCACTCTTCTATTTGGTTATCTACTTCATACTCATCTGCGGAAATCAATACTGCTTCCTCCCCATTCTATCATATTCTTCCAGAACTCCAATTAGACGTATTAGACATCCTCACTCTACTCTCCAGGTATCTTAAGTTCTCTTTAATATTGATTATCCCATTCTCTCTCTAGATTTCATTCTGAATAATTTATTTGCATCTATCTTCCACTCACTTTTTTTTTTTTTTTTTTTGAGACGGAGTTTCACTCTTGTTACCCAGGCTGGAGTGCAATGGCGC
>NW_022436989.1:11215295-11374085 GCF_009761245.1 Sapajus apella | reverse complement strand
AAAAAAAAAAAAAAAAAAAACAGACAAAAATCTCTGCCCTCAAGGAGTTTACATCCTCACAGGGAGAAGGGAATGCAAAATGAATGAGCAAAGTATAGAATGTCAGATGGTAATAAGTGATATAGAACCAGAAAACTAGGGACTGGAAACGGGTTGCAGAATTGGGGCTGCTGACCATTTAAAATGGGATAGTTACAGAAGGTGTACAATAAAATTTGGCAAACCTTGAAGGAGAAAAAGGAGCAGGGAGCAAGACATGCAGATGTCTGGGGGGACAGCATTCCAGGTGTTGGGAGTGAATGCAAAGACCCTAATGTAGTAAGCTTGCCCGGTGCTTCTGAGGAATGAGGAGGACTATGCAACAGGCAAGAATGAGAATTAGACCACTGTAGGATTTCACCTTTTACTGAATCTGGGTTATTTTCTCACACCAACCAATTCTCCAACTCTGAGACCAACCGGGTAGTGTCCGACAATTCAGTTCTGACACTCTCCACCATTAGTGTAGACCTATAAATGAAGGGCTGAGTCCCAAAAGATGTCCTCCACTGCTGACACAAATCTCAGGTCCTGAGCCACTTGTTCTCTTGACTGGCTATCAATTGAGGGTTCCTAGCACTTCCGCTGCAGGTTTGATAATTTGCCAGAATGGCTCGCAGAACTCAGAAAGACACTTTACTTACAGTTACCAATTATTATAAGGGATACAACTCAGTAACAGTCAAATGAAAGAGATGCATTGAGCAAGCTACTAAGTGAGAGGGATGCACAGAGCCTCCATGCCCTCTCCCAACATGCCACCCTCCCAATAACTCAATGTGTTCCTCGACCCAGAAGCTCATCAAATCTAGCTGTTCAAGAGTTCTCACAGAGCTCAATCTCCAGCCCCCACCTCTCCCCTTCCTGGAGGTTGGTGGGTGGGGCTAAAACTTCCAACTTTCTAATCATTTGGGTCTTTCTGGCAACCAGCCCCATCCTGAGGCTATGGAAGGTCCCCATCTTAAGTAATTTCATTACTATAAACACGAGTGTGATTGAAAGGGGCTCATTATGAGTAACAAAAGGCACTGCTATGTCTCAAGATATTCCAAGTGTTTTAAAGGGCTCTGTGTCAGGAATCAGAAATAAAGACCAAATATATTTTTGGATTACACCATGTGAGACAGGAAGCCATTGGAGAGTTTTAAGCAAAGGGTGACAGAAATTTGGTGAGAATAGAAAGTTTCTCTTTAAAATTTGTATGGTCAGAGAAAGGGACATTTAAGATAAAAAGACATGTCAGATAAAGTGACACTTTAGCAGAAATCTAACAGAGTGAATCATATGAATACACAAGAAGAGTGTGCTAGGTAGAAGAAACAGTACAGCCGAACATGGTAGCTCATGCCTGTAATCCCAGCACCTTGGGAGGCTCAGATGCGTGGGTCACAAAGTCAAGAGTGCGAGAACAGCCTGGCCAACATGGCGAACCCCGCCCCCTCACAAAAAATACAACAATTAGCTGGGCGTGGTGATGGGTGCCTATAATCCCAGCTACTTGGGAGGCTGAGGCAGGAGAATCGTTTAACCCTGGTAGACGGAGGTTGCAGTGAGCCAAGATCGCACCATTGCACTCCACAGAGTGAGTCTCCACCACCCAAAAAAAAAAAAAAAGAAATGGTACAAAGACTTTGAGGCAAGAACATATCTGCCATGGTTAAGAACAACAGGGAGGCCAATTTGACTGGAACTTATGTATAAGGGGGAGAAAAAGCAGATTAGGGAGAAAAGATCAGAAATGTGGTTTCTATATCAAGTTTGAAATACCTATTAATCATCAAAGTGGAGATGTTAAAAAAAAGTTGGACATATAGATCTAGAGCTGAGAATTCTAGTCTTAGAGACTAACACTGAGAGTCACCTGTACATTTGGTATTTAAAGCTGAGAGACCAGATGAGATGACTAAGATAAAGAGAAGAAAGAGTACAAGATTTGAATCCTGAGGTTCAAATGATTAGCGGTCAAGGGCAGAGGATGAACAAAGAATGCTAAGACAGACTGGTCCACTAGACAGTAAGACAATCAGAAAAGTTTAGAATCCTGAATGTCAGAATAAAAAAGTATTTTAAGGAGAGTGAGTGATAAAAGTTGTAAAAAAAATGCCACCAATAGGTAAAGCTGAGGTTTTAGAACAAACCATTGGCCCTAGCAACAAGGAGGACATTGGTGACCTTGCCAAAAGCAGTTTCAGAGGTGTGGTAGGAGCAAAAGTCTGATAAAATGGGTTGAAGAAAGAATAGAATAACCAGAATAGGATGAATAAATTAAATCTGACGCTGGAATTTTTCTAGAGGGAACAGAAAAAATAGGTGAAGGCAGAAGGCATGTGCGACTCAAAAGATAGCTTCAGTAGAATTAGCAGCATGTTTTATGATGTATACCATGGCTTTGTTTCCCTACCCAAATTTCATGTCAAATTGTAATCCCCAGTGTTGGAGAGGGGCCTGGCGGGAGGTGTCTGAATCACGGGGGCGGACTTCCCCCTTGCTGTTAGTGAGTCCTCATGAGATCTGGTTGTTTAAAAGTATGCACCACTTCCCACTGATTGTAATTTTCCTGAGGCCTCCTCAGCCATGCTTCCTGTACAGCCCATGGAACTGTGAGTCAATTAAACCTCTTTTCTTTAAAAATTACCCAGTCTCAAGGAGCTCTTTACAGCAATACAAGAATGGACTAACTCAGGCGCAGTGGCTCACACCTGTAATCACAGCACTTTGGGAAGCCGAAGCAGGTGGATCACTTGAAGTCAGAAATTTGAGACCAGTCTGGCCAACAAGGCAAAATCTCTCCTCTACTAAAAACACAAAAATTAGCCAGGTGTTGTGGTGGGCACCTGTAATCTGAGCTACTCGGGAGGCTGCAGCATAAGAATTGCTTGAACCTGGTAGGCAGAGGTTGCAGTGAGCCGAGATCGAGCCACTGCTCTACAGCCTGGACAACAGAGAAAGACTCTGCTCCAAAAAACAAAAAAGAATGAACTAATACATGATGACAGTAATATTCCATTTGAGAAGGAAAAACAGACAATCCAGGAAAGAAAGAGAAGACTGCTGGAGCCACGTCCGTGAGTGGGAAAGAAGGAATAAGACCTAATATGCAAATAGAGGAACTGTATTTGATAAGAAGCACACTGTTCATCAATGGTAACCAATAGGAAGTCAAAATATGTGGGTACAAAGACTAGTAAATGGATAGATGTGGATTACCCTATGGAATTTCTCTTCTGATTTCTCCAATTTTAGTAAGGTCTGAAGCTGAGAGTAAGGATTGATGAGGTGGTAATAGGTGACTGAGAAAGAAAAAAAGACATGAAATGATTGTCTAATTCAGTAATCATTTCTCCAGCTGGATATGATCAGCTTTTTAATCCATCCACTGAGTTTTTAATTTCAGCTCTAGAACTACTTCATTATTTTTTAAGCCTTTTTAGCCATTCTTTAAAATCTTTTTTTCTTTTATACTTCAAGTTTCCCTTTTTTTATTTGAACACATTAAACATAGTGATGTTAAATTATCTATCTGATAATTTCGGAACCTAAGGTCATTATTTGTTGTTTCTGTTGTCTGTGTCTAATATCTGATTCATGATGCCCTGGTTATGTGTTTTGTGGTATTTTACTGCTGCTTATTCTTCTTGGCACTTTATCTTCAAAGATTTTTCAAGGTCCGAGTTGGAAATAAATTCCTCAAGAGGGGATGGATATTTGCTTTTATGGGTAACCTGGGACATACAAATCTGGGACTGCTATAAATTTTACCTGCATAAATATTTGGCTTGCAAACCTGTGTGAGGGCTGGCTCATGTTTACAAATTCTCAAAGTTTCTTCCTCTAAACCTAGCAGGTTTCTTTACATTCCCCTTACTTAGAATGGGTTTCGTCTCTCATTTACCCTTATATTGAGGATGTAGCTGTTTAAAGTTCAGGCTCCAAACAGTTCCATCCTCAATATAAGGGTAAATGAGAAATGAATTATGGTGGACCCTGCTGTTAGTTTCCTCTCACTGGGCAGACACGGGGTTATTTCTTGCCCACTCAACTCCATGCAACTGTTAAAGTAGCTTACGATCTTCAGGGTTTAGGAGAAGCCCTGAGAGTAATGGACTGGTACGGCACTATTTGAGTTCCAAGTTTCTGGCTTTCCATTTGTTGAGAGGCTCTGTGTATTCCTTGATTTCATGCAACCTCAGAAATGCATTTAGAAAAACATTTATATATATAATTGAAATTACTTTTTATAGGAAGATTGTTACATCGCTTGTATGCACTATGCCTTTAGTTTCTAGTGCTTTACCACACTGCAAAGTATATTTACATTTCATTTATAAGAAAACGGGGCATGAGATATACAAATGTATATCATTTTATGTGCTCCAAAATATTTTTTTTGCTTTTATTTTGGAAGGAGATACATTCAAAATATGTATCTCCTTAAATGACTTTGATTTCTTGTGAACAGAGGTAGTTAGTTTTCAAAAATTCTAATTCTTCCCTTTATCAATTTTCTACTATACGGATGAAGTCAATGAACTGACTGAATTCCACTATTTGATTTTCCTGTTTTCCTTCTGCTTTTCTATACTACAGAGAACTGAAGATACCAACACACTGTATAGACCAGAAGAGGTTCCACATTAGGGCTCCACTTTAATGTCACTTATTCATTTAAGACATTTAAGTTCTTTGAACTTCAATTACCTCAATGATCCCACTTCTGAGAGATGTATCTAATAAAATGAGACAATATACATGTAACCATGTTACAGACTAAAGTACTATCTAAAAGATGATCAGGCTGGGCTTGGTGGCTCATACTTGTAATCCCAGCACTTTGGGAGGCCGAGGCAGGTCGATCACCTGCAGTCAGGATTTCGAGACCAGCCTGGCCAACATGAGGAAACTCGTCTCTACTAAAAGATATAAAATTAGCCAGGTTGGTGGTGGGCACCTGTACTCCCAGCTACTCGGGAGGCTGAGACAGGAGAATCACTTGAACCCAGGAGGCAGACGCTGCAGTGAGCCGAGATTGCGCCATTGCACTCCAGTCTGGTTCAAACACAGTAAGATTCCATCCCCCGCCCCTCCCTCCTGAAAAAAGAAAAAAAAAAAAGATCAAACACTACAGTAGAAGTACTGCTGGCGGCCAGGGGTCATGGCTCACACCTATAATCCCAACACTTTGTGGGGCCGAGGTAGCTACATAGCAAAACCCCCGTCTCCACTGAAAAAAAAAAAAAAAGCTGGGCATGGTGGCAGGCATCTGTAATCCCAGCTACTCAGGAGGCTGAGGCAGGGAGAACTGCTTGAACCCTCAAGGTGGAGGATGCAGTAAGCCAAGGTGTGCCATTGCACTCCAGCCTGGACAACAGAGCGAGACTGCGTTTCAAAAAAACAAACAAAAAAAAGTACTGCTGGCAACAAAAACCAAATATATTCACTTTGAAGGCTGTTTGGCACAATGCTACTCCAAATAGTAGCACATCTTTAACAGCTGAACTATATATTCATTTAGATATAATGAAACTAAAAGCACAGGTGCAGGCCAGCAGCAGCGGCTCACACCTGTAATCCCAGCACTCTGGGAAGCCAAAGAAAGAGGACAGCTGGAGTCCAGGAGTTGAAGATCAGCCTAACAATACAGTAAATCCCCATCTCTACACAAACATTTAAGAAATACAGGTGAAATTACAAAACATTAATTACACATGATGAGTGGTAACTGAAAAATATCTAAAATGAAGTTTCTAGACAGATAAGCATAAAGTAATATATGCTACATAAAAAGAGAAAATGAGAAATCTCATTTTAGAAAAACATCTAATTGTAAGTTTCACTCAAAAACACAACTAGTGAGTAGAAAATAATTTGGCAAAGACAATTTGGAAAATTTACTTTTTGTAAATCTGCCCAAATTACCACTATCTATTCTATTTCAGAGTTTTCCAAGTGAGGTCCAAGAGGTAGTCAAAAGATAACTTTGCTACCATTACTGTACTTGAAATATTTGTTTAAAACGCTGATATCAGGCCGCGCACAGGTGGCTCACGTCTGTAATTTCAGCACTTTAGGAGGCTGAGGCAAGTGAATCACCTGAGGTCAGGGGTTTGGCGAATAGCCTGGCCAACATGGTGAAACCCCGTCTCTACTAAAAATACAAAAATTAGCCGGGTGTGGTGGCGCATGCCTGTAATCCCAGCTACTCCGGTGGCTGAGGCAGGAGAATCGCTTGAACCCAGCAGGCAGAGGTTTCAGTGAGCCAAGATTGCGCCACTGCACTCCAGCCTGGGAAACAAGAGCGAGACTCCGTCTCAAAAATAAATTAAATAAGCAAAATGCTGATATCGGGGACACATTCCAGATCCATGCAATCAGTACATCTGGAAGTAGGGCCAGAGAATTTGCATTTTAACATGTTCCCCAATACCAAAAGTTTGCCCCTTTTATTTTTATGGTTCAAACACAGACACAAATGGACTATTTGGGCACTCTGGGATTTAGTGCAGGGCACCATAAAACCAAGAAAAAAAGTGTCTCAATTCAGAAAAACATGTTTTCACAGTTACACACAGTCACCTTCAGTTTTTTCTTAGATAAGCATTAATTGCTTCAAATGACATCTCCTCTCATTATCAGGCCACCTGAGACTTTGGTTTTATTTGTTAGGTCTTAGCAGGGCTGCCACTTTGCAGCAGGTGCAGAAAACAGGCAGCAGCACCTGGCAATCAATTCAAATTCTACTGAATAAAACAGACGCAAACACCTCTGAAGAAGAACTGATCTGGTCAGCTCACCCTCAGATTTCTAGCACACTGAGAACACTTCTGTAATCACCGCTTCACATCAACAACCAGCCGGCACCTCCCGCCTGCAGAGCCAGAGCCTCCATCCACGAGCCACCAGGCCAGACTCAGACCCCCCAGTCTCTGGGACTTACCTGGCTATGTCACTTGGCAGACACAGCTCAGCTGGGTAAACATAAAGCAATCTTGAGCAAGGGAAGATGCTCGAGCGAGGGTAAAAGCCCAGAAAGCTGTAGTCCAAAAGTTCAAGTGAGTGAAATCTTGTCCCCTCTCCATCTCCTGCGCCTGGCGGGGCCTCGGGGGTCTGCGGAGAGTGCCCCCTACTCTCAGTCTCCCTCCCTCGCTGACTCCTGGAGGGAAGGACGTCACCGTTTCTCTGGGCGCCCCCTTTGCAAGACAGCCGAGGTGTTCGTGCCCGTCCCATCTCCCGCCACACTCCCAGACGCTTAAAACGTCCAAGAGAAAAAAACAGAAACCGCTCAGGGGGCCGTCACCATCTTCCTCTTTGACTGCCATTTCCCGGAGTGTCGCCATCCCCCCAGCCCGCGGGCGGTTAGCAGATGTTTCCCGCACTGGACGGTCAGGTCCCTACTCCCGGGTTTTCTGCTAGCCAGAAATCACCTCCAGCCGGACCGGGCCGGGCCCGGCCCTCCCCGCACCACAGCCGCGGCCCGTTTGCAGCAGCCGCGGGCGTTCGGCAGAGGGTTCCCGGCCCGCCATCGCTCGGGCTTACCTGGGCCTCGACGACGCTCGGGAGGAAGCTCAGGGTGACCAGCAGCCGCACCGCGGCCGCCGCCCCATGCCCGGCGCCGGCCCGGCAGACCCCCTTGCTCATGCTGACCTCTCCCCGCGCCGCGGCCAGCCGGGCCCCTCGGGGCCGGGGAACAGCGGGCGGCCCGGGCGATGACCCGAAGGGACGATTCCCGGCGGCCAAGCGACCCCAGGGTCAGAGGTCTGCACGCCGGCGCGGAAGCAGAAGACGCTCTCCCCGACGCCAGGGAGCTGCGAGTGAGGCAGGAGACGCGAACGCCCCCACTTCATCCCCCGGACGGCCCCGCCCCTGGCTCGCTCCGCTCCGCGGCCACGCCCCCGAGCGCGGGGCCTTGTGGGAGTTGTGGTCCCGGGCGGCCGCCTGGGCGCCGCGGCCGGAAGGCGAAGCCGGTGAACCTGAGAACTCGGGAACTACAACTGCGAAGGCCGTCCCGCCTCCCCGGGGCCTTGGGCACCACTGCGGCCAATGAGGCGGGACCACGCCGGCCTCCAAAACACCGGGAGGTGCGGGCGAGGAAGGCTGGGCGCCCTCTTCTCTGGGAACGAGGCTTGGGACCTCTCTGCGTCTCCCTGAACAAACGGTGCAGGATATTACGCTTTCGGTCCGAGGCGTATTCTTTGTCTCATTCAGTTTTCAGTAGCCTCCCATCTACCGTGGGTGCCTATGTAAGCCACCTGTGACTTGTAGAGGTGGCTGGGGCTCCTTTTTAACTTCAGGCACCCTAGATAGGGATGCCAGCTCCTGCCCCGCTCCAGCCCGACTGCTAGGTTGACACGTGCAAGTATAATGCATGCTAAAGCGTGAAGACAAGCCCAAAGGTGTATGATGAAATACAGGGATGGGGTAAAACTCACAGAAAAACTTAGCGTGACACAGACTGGGCTCAGATCCCAACTCTAAAACCTTCTAGTTAGTTATCGGGCCTTACTTCCAACCTCATATCTTGTTCTAGGACTACATAAGATTACATACAGAAAGAGCTGAGTATAGTGCCTACCCCGTGCGAAGTACTGAATAAATGGTAACTGCTATTAGTTTTATGAATGTCTTTGATGTCTACAAAACGAGTAATACATTCCCCTTGTGTTTATGTAGCATGTATTAGTTTCTCATGGATGCTGTAACAAATTATCACAAATTTAATTGCTTACAACAAAAGAAATTCATTATCTTATAGTTCTGGAGATCAGAAGTCCAAAAATGGACCTGTAGGGCTGTGTTCCTTTTGGAGGTTCTAGGGGACAATGTGTTTCCTTACCCTGTCCAGCTTCCAAAGGCCACCTGCATTCATGGCCTCATGACCTCACATTATAATCACATCTTCTTGACTCCCTCTGCTTCCCTTGTCACATGCCTTCTCTTTGTGACCCTAACTCTTCTTTCTTGTATAAGGACACTTGTGATTACACTGGGCTCACCCAGACAATCCTATCTCAAAATCCTTAACTTAATCACACATGCAAAGTCCCTTTAGCCTACAGAATAACATATTCACAGGTTCCAGAGGTTAGGATGAGGATCTATAAATAGAGGCTCATGCCAGGCAAGTAATCCCAGCACTTTGGGAGACTGAGGCAAGTGGGTCATCTGAGGTCAGCAATTCGAGACCAGCCTGGCCAACATAGTGAAACCCCTGTCTCTACCAAAAACACAAAAATTAGCCAGGTGTGGTGCCAGGCGCCTGTAATCCCAGCTACTCGGGAGGCTGAAGCAGGAGAATTGCTTGAACCCGGGAGACAGAGAGGTTGCAGTGAGCCAACATCGTGCCACTACACTCCAGCCTGGGTGACAGAGTGAGACTCCATCTCAAAAATAAAAAAATTAAAAAAAAGAGGGTCATAAGTGAGCCTACCACATAGTGTTTGTACCTTTCAGAACCAGCAGAGCATTAAACCAAATGCAGGACCCTGGGGTGCGTGACTGCACAGGCCACATGTTCATGAAGCCAGCCCTGCCTGTCCTTTTCCTGTCTAGCAACTCTTTCCCTCTGTCTCCAAACTGTCCAGATCTTCCCTAGCTTAAAAACAAAAAACTTGTTGCTTGATTTTTCCAGCTACTTTTTCACGTCTTTTCTCTGCCAAACCTAGACTTCCTATCTGCTCATACCCTTCTTCCCCTCATATAAATGTGCTTTTGTAGGAGAAACATTTGATCAAGTCTGGTAGGCTTTTTAAAAGAGTCCTTGTCTGTGCTGTATTTGATGTTAGTAACACATACTTCCTGGGATTTTGTTATGCAAAACTTTTTTTTTAAATTGTGGGTTATAAATTTTCCTATTACAAAATCTCAGGTTCTTTAAGGACTAGTACCTGGATATCAAAGGCAGAATTCATGGCCTTCGAGAGGCTTGAAATATTCGTTATTAAAGAACAAAGGAAGAAAGTGGGTTCGGGGGTGGAGTAAAAAAAGAGAGAGAGAGAGACAAAGTGGATAGGGAACTCTAATGCAGAAAGGACTCAGGTAGCTTTTGTCCTCTTAGTTACATAATCCAGAAAGTCGCAGCAACAAACCTCCTCATTTGCTTTTGTTTTCAGCTCAGAAGCCTGACACATAACTTCTAGGGACAAGTGAGATTTTTCTTGGTGAGTGAAACTGGAAATAGCAGGTGTTCGTCATGATATGGGTGTAACAGTGTACCAAAATTCACTTAGAGTGGTGTCTGTCATGAACCGTTTTAGTGTGCATTATTATGAGTGGTATGAGGGGATTGTTCCTTTGTGGTCAGACAGCCCTCCTCTTTGTTCCCTCATTCTGGCTGATTTACCTCTGCTTTCCCTAAAATCAACTACTCTGAAACCAGCATTGTGAGAGACCCCAGGGTTGTGCTATCCCCCATGCTTCCTGCAGATGAAGGTCAGTCTTTCCATCTCTAATACTGTGGTTGGAAGTTGAAACAGAAGAAAGTGCATACACTAAATCCCTTTGATTGTATGCCACAAAAATCAGCTCTAGCTAATTTCTTTTTTTGAGACAGAGTCTCGTTCTGTCACCCAGGCTGGAGTGCAGTGGCATGATCTCGGCTTACTACAACCTCCATTTCCTGGGTTCATGTGATTCTACTGCCTCAGTCTCCCTAGTAGCTGGGATTACAGGCGCACACCACCATGCCCAGCTAATTTTTTGTACTTTTAGTAGAGACAGGGTTTCACCATCTCTACTAAAAATGGTGAGGCTGTTCTCGAATTCCTGACCTCATGATCCGCCCACTGCAGCCTACTCCTAATTTAATAGCAAATGAAAAACATGTCAAATTCCTTATGGTACTGACGCAGATTTCACCATGCACCTCTAGAAAGGCAAGTCCATCGGGACAGAACTCAGGGACTTTAAAGAATACAACTAATGACTGAACAGTCTCTTCTAGGGCATTGCCATTATACTTATCAATTCCTATCACTTTTAAAAGTCTTGTGTTCTTCCTGTCAAAATTCACATTCCTTCTAGAGTTTAGCTTGAGGGTAGAAAGTGAGCACCTTGATTCACAGTCCTACAGACCACAAGAAATGAGCCAGGGGTAGTTACACAAACCACTCCTTTTTTTTCTTTCTTTTTTTTTTTTTTTTGAGACGGAGTCTCACTCTGTCCCCCAGGCTGGAGTACAGTGACGTGGTCTCACTGCAACGTCCGCCTCCCAAATTCAAGCGATTCTCATGCCTCAGCCTCCAGAGTAACTGGAATTACAGATGTGTATCACCACGCCTGGCTAATTTTTGTATTTTTAGTAGAGATGGGGTTTCACCATGTCGGCCAGGCTGGCTTCAAACAGCTTTCTATTTTTAATAGAGCGGAAAGGGTTGCTGGTCAGGCAAAGGCAACAGATGTCTCCTACAGGAGGTTGAGTTTTTACTGAGTACTCCATTCGAATTCACTTCTTTTACCTCAGCTTGTATTCACACAGTCATTAAATTCTCACAAATGTCTTTCCATTATCTCCCCCGCCCCCAGTGGATATGTTTTTATTCAGTCATTTAGTTTACAGCATTAAGTAAAAGGAAAAAGTTCTCCTTGACCAGTATTTTACATAGTTGTAGTGTAAAACATTTTAGACTTCAGGGATTTATAAGAGATTACATTTCTCAAAAGTTGGGATCAGGTTAAACAAGTTTTAACTCTGAATTGTCCAGGTGACTCTTCCCTTCCAATAGTAACAAGCTCTAGTTAGTTACATAAGTTTCTTCAAGGCCAAGTTTTATCCTTGTTGCTGATGTCCTTAGAGCTGAAGCACTGCTGTTTCAATCAGGATCCACTCATTCCACTTCAGAAAACAGCTTTGCAATCCGTGGAGTTTTGGCAGCAGGCTGCCCTTTCTTTCTATAAGCCTGTTCCGCTTCACTCTTCAGTTGAGGCTTTTCCGCTTTACCCAGTCAAGAGTGCTCCATCCCCTCCTGTGATAACTTTGCCCACTCCAACCTTAAAACTTAAAGGCTTGGCATTTTTCTTTTTCGAACTTGTTTGAATGTTAGTATCAAAAACAGTTCCGTCTGGTAGAGTTCCTGTATACCAGCAGTCAACAACGTCTCCCATCTCCCAAAAAGGAGAGATGTTTTTCACTTCTGTTTATTTCCCTATTTTATTGATTGATTGATTAATTGAGATGGAGTTTTGCTCTTGTTGCCCAGGCTGGAGTGCAATGATGCAATCTCAGCTCACTGCATCAGCCAGTCTCCTGACACATGCTAATCAAGACGTCTGTGGGAACTGCAGCGGGCTGGCTCAGTGGGGCACAGGCAGTGGGGGATGATGACAGCGGCGTCCCACTGCAGGCGTGAACCCTGGAGCAGCTGTTCAGTAAGCAGCTGCCCGAGGAGAACGTTATCAAGTTTCTAAAGGACGACAATTCAGATTCGTTTCTTACAGAATGTAAATTATTGGAAATATTTTAAATGTGGGCAAGACAGCTAACGAGGACCATTTGGTTACAGCCTAATCTTTACATCTTTTTGAAACTGAGTGTTTCAAGGGTACTGATAGTATAAGTGTTTGCAAGTGAAAAATGTGAAGTTAATGAAGATAAACCCAAAGAAACCAAGTTTGAAGAGACTCTGGCTGAGGGTCCACCAAAATATGCAAAATCTGTTCTTAAAAAGGGAGATGGGGCTGGGCATGGTGGCTCATGCCTGTAATCCCAGCACTTTGGGAGGCTGAGTTGGGTGGATCACCTGAGGTGGGGACTTCCAGACCAGTCTGACCAACATGGAGAAACCTCATCTCTACTAAAAATACAAAATTAGCCGGGCATGGCAGTGCATGTCCGTAATCCCAGCTATTCGGGAGGCTAAGGTAATAGTATGCCTATTGTAGCTTATATAAATTATGATTTACTACCACTACCTAGGTTAGATGAACCTAATTACCCGGAAGTGAGGTACAGGAAAACTGACCGAATTTTTGGATGGAAGAATTCACGAGCCCCTTATATTTATTCATCTGAAATGGATCAGGGCTAGCTATGTCAATCGCCGAAACCTCCTCATTGTAAGCAATGATACCATTGATTCGGCCTAGATCAATTATGAGAGTGGGTCACAGCGGTGTCCAAGTGAGAGAATACAGTCATGGGTTCTTAGTGTTTGTGTCTAGTTGCGCCACTAAAGCCTGTTAGGTTTAGCCTCAAGCTGCCTCCTCACATATTTAATTTCAGCCTAAAGGTATTTCTGTACATCATGAGCTGGAGGTATAAACCAACCCGTTGCCCAGGCTGGAGTGCAGTGGCACAATCCTGGCTCACTGTAACCTCTGCCTCCTGGGCTCAAGTGATTCTCCTGCCTCAGCCTCCCAAGCAGCTGGGATTATAGGTATGCACAACCACACCTGGCTAATTTTTGTATTTTTAGTAGAGATGGGGTTTCACCAAGTTGGCCAGGCTAGGCTTGAACTCCTGACCTCAAGTCATCCTCCTTCCTCGGCCTCCCAAAGTTCTGGGATTACAAGTGTAAGCCACCACACCTGACCTGCTCCTTTCTCTTTCTCTTGCCTATTACACCTCTGCTCCTAAACTCTTCATGTGTGTCCCTGTCTTAAACCTTCTTGGTGCAAGACGACAAATCCTGGGTATTTACCCCAGACGACGAAGCTTCTTCAGAGAGCGTTTCAATGAAGATTAACCTTATTTGTATTGGAAATGTAGTCACACTGACACTGTGTACAAAAACAGATTTATGTTGAGAAGCCAGAAGAACAGAAAAAAAAAAAAATTACATTGATTACAGATTGACTCTGTTTTACTCTCAAATAGAAAAGATTCCCCTTATCTATTTCTGTGTTTCCCTTCCTCTCCTTCCTGCTCCATGTTCCCCTCTTCTGTGGAAGGATGGCTAATCATCTCATCTCTGCAGTCCAGAGTGAATCACTGGAGTCCTGTGGAGTTCCTACACACAGTATTCACGTAGCACTAACAATCTGCCACTCTGTATTAGAGTTGGCTTTTCTGTGTACCGTGTATGTGTATTATAGCCCGTCTGGAGTGCGAAGTTTTAGTGGACTCTATCTTTTTGTACTGTATTCTCTTTAGTGGCTACTGTTTCTAAGAACAGTAGTCAGTAAATACTTGTTGATTGACTAGATAATATTGTTTACTATCTCAATTTATCTTAGAAGATAACATCTCAGAACAAATCCTGAATGTGGGGCTCCTGAACATTTCCTGTGGAGAGCTGGGAAGTGGCTTTGTTAGAAAGGAATATCCCTGGAGAATGCAGTAAAATGAAACTGGCAGTCTTCCATTAAAGCAAAGGATTACAGTTTTTAAACAGATGTGTATTTGGGGACTATGAAAAAGACCGAGGGAGTAACAGACTCCTCAGACTGGTGAAGCCCCTTACTGGAAACTGTTACTGCAGGAGTATGCCTCAGGCAGTACTTGAAATGTCTATAGCTAATGGATTCTAAAGCAAAGGCTTGAGAATGACCTTGAATAGACTGCCCTAATACTGAAGAAACTTTGTGAATTAACAAAATTGCACTAAGCATTTACATTTTCAAGATATCGTCAAGTGTATTGTGTTCCTTCCATGACTGTATGGCTTGGTTTACTTGTGACTTCTCATGAAGGAGGAAATCGTTGATGAATGGCTCTAAATATAAGTCAAGGTAATGGGATGGAAATTCAATAACACCAGTAATTTTCTCTCCTAATAGCAAGCTGAATTGTGATTAATGAACCTGCTGAGTAATGGCAATCCGTTGTGTTTAAACAACTGTGTTTGTAGATGGTGTGTTAACAACTGACCATGGCAGTTTCTTAAAACTGGATTTCCATCTGTCACTTAGTTATAGGGGAATTTTTGCTTGGTGATTGGATTTCTGAATTTTACTGAGGGGATTTCTTCCCCTTGTCTTTTAGACAATTAATAAGGATTAAAAGTTGTTAAAAATCAAAGACATTGTCTGGCCTCCGGCTTGTTATGAGTTATTCTACCTTAAGTATTCCTTGTTTTTCTTTAATATTTGCTCAGCTGTGTCACTCTCAAGTATTTTCACTTAAGAGCATTAAAGCTGATAAACTTGAATGAGTTAGAATTAACTCTGTTTCTAAAGGAGTTTACATGGTGAGATAGTTTGGATAAAGATAAAATCTTTTATATAACAAACACGATATGCTAGAAGTTAATATATGATGTGACGAGGAATCTAAATAATTGGAAAAACTAGAAATAATTTCCACCTCCCTTGTCACTTCTACAATGCAAAAAAAAAAAAAAAAAAAAAGGCCTTCACATAACCACAGAATTGTGAGGTACATTGGGACCACCTGACCTCTACTCATTCGCCTTATCTACACCATTCCACATAGGGTCCAGGGTAAGTCACAGTGACAGCAAATACCATGAACATCACAGGAAGCAGAAAAGACCAAGGTCATAGAGATCGTGACAGCAGATAGGAAAAGGTTGACTGCAGAGCCCAGCTGGTCATGGTGGTCAGTGAGTGGTTCTATGCTGCTAAAAGTTCTTCCCTCCTGTCCGTCTGTACCCCAAGTCATTGGGAGTCCTAATTAGTTTCTCTACATTCAGCTGCTTTTTTGTGAGTTCAGTTGAGCATGTAAATGGATTATAGTCGGATGTGTTGTTTGTGCCTTGCACTGCTGCTGGTTCTCTGCCTCCTTTGCCTTGCTGTCCCCTTTCCCCACCCACCTGCCAGAGAGTCTATTTTTTATTGTGCAGCCTCAGTGGGCTAAGATCCTGACTCCTGTGTTATGCTCTCTTACTTGTCCACATCTGGACTCAGATTTGGATTCCATTTGGCCTTAACAGAATCACCTGCTTGCTGGTTTTATTTTATATAATTTCCATTGTTCCTGTAGGAAATAAATTAAAGGTTCCTCTTCAAATCTTTCCTCTTAGTTCATTACAAATAACAGTTTCTTCAAAGGTTAATTTACTTTAAAGCTTTTGCTAATAATCTTTTTTTTTTTTTTTTAAGAAACTCGATGTTTATTTTCCATGAATCTTATATGTTGTTTAAGAGCCCACACAAGAACAGCTTAAGACCAGTCAGTGGTTGCTCCTACCCATCCAACGGCCTGAGCAGTGGGAGCTGCAGACCAGGCTTCCGTGGCAGGCTGAGCGCTCCAGTCTTCAATAGGAACTGCTGCATAGGCACGGAGGGAACCTGCATGCCTCAGACCAGTGTGCGACCTCAGGCTGAGTGGCAGTGAAGTCAGGAGCTGCAGCAGTCCATCCACCCTGAAATTCCTCCTTGGTCACAGCCTTTTCTGCAGCCTGCTCTTTCAATCTCTTCAGGATCTCTGTAGAAGTAGAGATCAGGCATGACCTCCCACAAGTGTTCACGGGAAATGGTGCCACGCATGTGCAGAACTTCCCAGGCCAGCAGCCACCACATCAAACCAAGCAAGCGAGCTCCCTTGTTGTTGCATGGGATGGCAATGTCCACATAGCGCAGAGGAGAATCTGTGTTACACAGAGCAATGGTAGGTAGGCTAACATAAGACGCCTCCATGAGAGGCTGGTGGTCAGCCCTTGGGTCAGTAACCACAAGCAGCCATGGCTCCCGGAAGGCTGCCTGGATCTGGGTGGTAAAGTTTCCAAGAGTGAAGCAGCCAGCAATTGGAGTGGCTCCTGTGGCAGGAGCAAACTTCAGCATGGCCCTCTGGTCAGTATTCCTGGAGGATATAACACTGACATCAGCAGGGTTTTCAATGGCAACAATGGCACGAGCTGCCAGTAGAAGCTTCTCCCAGGTCCTCTTCAGATTCATGATGTAGGTGCCATCACTTTTCCTTTTAAAGATATACTGTCCCATCTGGAAGTCAAGGTTGGTGCCACCTAAATGGGTTCCTGCTGCCAGGAACTTAAGGACATCCTCCTCCTTCATTTGCAGGACATCAAGGGCTCTGGACATGGTGAAAGTTTCCCTTTAAGTTACGGGAATCCAGAACAATGCCACATGGAGCCCTCGGCAGGTAGCATGGAAAGCGTTTTTGCTAATAATCTTAAAGTAACTATTAGTCATAATAAAGAAATAAATGCATCCCATGTTCTTATTTCTTACACTTTAACCTAAAGTTGCCCTGACATGCCTGGACAAGCCCAGGCAAGTCTTAGGTCATAACTTATTCCCCTTCCTTATTTGGCAATGTTACCGCTTCTCTTAGCATTCCTCAAGTTACTTCCTCTTTTTCTTTGTTCTCCTCTGCTTTTACCTCTTTAGAAAATTTCCAAGTTTTTAGCCAATCAGGTCAAGCATAGAATGTGAGGTCCAGTTCCAGCCAATGGAAACTGGACACAGCAGTAGGCAATTGCATCAGGTTATGAAAGTTACAAATGTCCCTATCTCCCTTGTTCAGGTGTGCTCTTGTGGCAAGACTGCCGGTGAGTTGCACCCTTCCTGCAGGAAGTAAACTAGGCTTGCTGAGTGATCCATTGTCTCTGTGTGGATTTTCTCCATGTTATAAGCCCATTCCATTTAGGGACTTTTGATGATCTCTCATAGATACACAACCTTTTCAAGGATCTCTTTCTTCTACTTGAGCAGGATGGCCTTGCATTTAGAATTGTATTTAAACATGTTGTGCTCTTTTTCTGGAAAAAACAAGCTTAGAATATAATCCGCAAGGCACTAAAATTGCCTCTTACCTAATATTTCTCAAGGTTGGAGTCCCAGTGGAATTCTTGTTTGTGATTGTCCACAGTCACCCACAGGAGCAGGATGAGCCACCATAGTAAAGTAATATTAGAGAATCATTCTAGTCCCCAAGAATGAAAAAGGCCATTTTATGTGTCTCCTTTTTCCCATGATTCCAGGGATTCACTTTCTATTCTGGTATCCAATGATGTCATCTGGCTATTTCTTAGGAATATTTTCACCAGTCAGCATTGCCACCAGGTTACAAAACAATCAGAAAACAGAGAGAAAATGTCTAATTATTTCATAGATTATAATTATTTGGAAGTATCTTCTCCCCAACTTTCAGATACTGTTTTAATGATGTTTTAAAGTCTGATGTTCTTGGCGGTCCTTTTTATTTTATTTATTTGTTTATTTATTTTGAGATGGAGTCTGGCTCTGTCGCCCAGGCTGAAGAGCAGTGACCCAATCTCAGCTCACTGCAACCTCCGCCTCCTAGGTTCAAGCAATTCTCCTGTCTCAGCCTCCCAAGTAGCTGGGATTACAGGCATGTGCCACCACACCCAGCTAATTTTTGTATTTTTAGTGGAGACAAGGTTTCATCATGTTGGCCAGGCTGGTCTCGAACTCCTGACCTCAAGTGATCCACCTGCCTCAGTCTCCCCAAGTGCTAGAATTACAGGCATGAGCCACTGAGCCCGGCCCCTGGTGGTGCTTTTTAAAGGGATCCCTGAATTTATCATACAACCACATTAGAGTGATTCTTCACCATACAAAATAACTTATCAAAGAGGTTTTCCTGCCAAATGACTTCATTGTACTTTTGAAATCACCATGCATAAAAATTTACTTATTTATCAAAAAAAGTTTCTAAGATTTTAATAATGGAAAAACGCTTTTTGAAAATCAGGTGTACTTATTCAAAACCATATGTTTATATCTGAAAGCTTTGTGAAGTCATTTTTTAAAAATAGACTTTATCTTTTAGAGCAGTTTTAGACTCTGCAAAGGTAAGTGGAAAGTAGAGACTTCCTGTATAACCCCACCCTATGCACACTGCCTCTCTGTGGTCAACATCACCGACATAGTGGTACATTTGTTACAATCAATTAAGCAGCATTGACAAATCATTATCAAGTTCATACTTTACGTTAGGGTTCACTCTTTGTATTATACATCCTGTGAGTTTTTGTTTGTTTTGAGATGGAGTCTGGCTCTGTAACCCAGGAGGGGAGTGCAATGGTGTGATCTTGGCTCACATCCCAGGTTCAAGTTATTCTCCTGCCTCAGCCTCCCAAGTAGCTGGGATTACAGGTACATATCACCATAACTGGCTAATTTTTTAATTTTTAGTAGAGATGGGGGTTTCACCATGTTGGCCAGGCTGGTCTCGAGCTCCTGACCTCAAGCGATCCATCTGCCTTGGCCTCCCAAAGTGCTGGGATTATAGACTTGAGCCACTGCTCCCAGCCCATTCTGTGAGTTTTCACAAATGCTTAATAACGTGTATCTCCCATTGTAGAATCATACCGAATAGTGTGGCTGCCTTAAAAATCCCCTGCCATTTACCTTTTCATTCCTGTCTGCCCCAGTGAAATAATTTTTAAGTAAACTTTACTACCTAAAGGTTTATGTAACAAATGGAAAAGTCCATATGAGCTGGAATTCATTCTAACTATGTAGATTAAAACAAAATATCAAACTCATTAGCTTAAAATGGTTTCTCTTCATTCTGTCTGAAGGATGTGCTCTCAAGAGAAAAACAACTGATGGGTAGTTGTGCCCAGTTATCTTGTGAAACATTAATGATCATCAACTCAATATTCTGGCCAAAATTATGAACTAGGAAAGTGAGATTTTAAATCTTGTAGCAGGTCAGGTGTGATGGCTCATGCCTGTAATCCCAGCACTTTGGGAGGCTGAGGTGGGCAGATCACGAGGTCAGGAGTTCAAGACCAGCCTGACCAACACGGTGAAACACCGTCTCTACTAAAAATGCAAAAATTAGCCGGGCTTAATAGTGGGCACCTGTAATTCCAGCCACTGAGGAGGCTGAGGCAGGAAAATCGCTTGAATCCAGAAGGCAGCGGTTGCAGTGAGCCGAGATCTTGCCACTGTACTCCAGCCTGAGCAACAGATTGAGACTCCATCTTCAAACAAAACAAAAACGTCTTGCAGCAATCCAGATGGCTTAAGCTAACTCAGAGATAAGAAAAATCTCTGTAGCACTGTCAAGGTTACGGAAGAAAATTAAGATACAATGACTGCTGTAGAGTATTTGTGTACCCCACAAAATGTATGCACACTAAAATGATGGTATGTAGAAGTGGGGCCTTTGGGAGGTGATTAAGTTATGAGGGTTGAGCTCTCATGATGAGATTAGTGCCCTTCTAAAAGAGACTCCAGAGAGCTCCTTCATCTCTTCTCCGCATGAGGACCCGGAGAGAAGAAGGCTGTCTATGAAGCCGGAAGTGGACCTTTACCAGACACTGAATCTGGCGTGTTGATCTTGGACTCCCAGCCTCCGGAACTGTGGGGAATAAATATTTGTTCTTTAAGCTATGTAGTCTATGGTATTTCTGTTACAGCAGCCCAAACAGAAAGACAGGGATTTTCTTTAGGTGTCTTTGGAATAGCACCCTATGGCTGTGACTCCCCACATCGTTCTGTGCGGTCATCTACGGCTGTGACTCCCCACATCGTTCTGTGCGGTCATCTATGGCTGTGACTCCCCACATCATTCTGTGCGGTCATCTATGGCTGTGACTCTCCACATCATTCTGTGTGGTCATCTTTGAAGTGCTTCAGACCAGAATTGGCTTAGGATTCTCTGCACCTCAGCCTGCTGCATAAGGTCTCTCTGCCACCTGCATTTCCCCATGTAAAGAACGTAGCTCTGATTACATGTTGTGAGTGACAACTAAAAAATCCCCTTACTGTCCTGAAAAGTTGCATACTGCTCTCCAATTCCTGCTCATGAAGAGGTCAGGGAAACTTCCTGATTCAAAACTTTGTTACTATGTCAGCACATTACTTATCTGACATTAAAAATATATATATATACTGAAGAAAAGAGGATAAAAATTTAATGTTAATCTATTGGAAGCATTTTTTCCACTTTCATGCCCCATCCCCGCCTCTTTTTTTGAGATAGTTTCGCTCTTGTTGCCCAGGCTGGAGTGCAATGGTGCGATCTCGGCTCACTGCGACATCCGCCTCCCAGGTTCAAGCGATTCTTCTGCCTCAGCCTCCTGAGTAGCTGGGAGTACAGGCATGCGCCACCATGTCTGGATGATTTTGTATTTTTAGTAGAGATGGGGTTTCTCCATGTTTGTCAGGCTGGTGACAAACACGGAGAAACCCTGACCTCAGGTAATCTGCCCGCCTCAGCCTCCCAAAGTGCTGGGATTACAGGCATGAGCCACCACGCTCAGCCTTTCATGCCCATTTTGTGGAAATGGAGGTTGGAGAAACCATCATAGGAGGAGGCCCTGGGACAACAGCCAAGCCAATTAGTTGGGAAACTGAAGCAAAGGCTCTCCCAGCATCTGGGTTCTTCCCTCTCCCTCTTCTGGGCCTGGAGTGAGAAGTGGGAAGGGATCTGCCTCCAGGCTGGAGTTGTAAGGGTGGGCAGCACATCCTGCTTCCCCTCATTCCAACCAGAAATTGACCAGCACGTAAGTCTCTGATGCCTCTGTAGACTCTTAGCACCCCTCTCCCAGAAAGTTGTACAAATAAGGGCACAGACACTCTATAGGGACTCTGATCTCGAAAGATAAGCCCATGGTCTAACCTTACCAAATACCCGGGGCAAGCTGACACTGGAGAACAGAAAATAATGGGAAATTACTTAGGAGAAAACAGAACAAGGAAGGGCTTTATATATTTAAAAAGTATAGTCTCCAACTTTAAGAGAAGACATCACTTACATAAAAGACTATTACATATTTTTAAAACATTTAGGGATCTTGGAAATGAAATGCCCAGTTGTTCAAAAATAAATTTTGGCCATCAACAGATGAATGGGTAAACTAAATATAATATAAACATCCAGTGGAGTATTTTTTCAGCCTTAAAAAGGAAAGAATTTCTTTTTTTTTGAGACAGGATCTAGCTCTGTCACCCAGGCTAGAGTACAGTGGTGCCACCACTCCTGGATAATTTTTATTTTTTAATTTTTTTATAGAGACAGGATTGCTGTGTTTTCCAGGCTGATCTCCAACTCCTGGGCTCAAGCAATCCTCCTGCCTTGGCCTCCCAAAGCGCTGGGATTACAGGCATGAGCGACTGTACCTGGCCAAGGAAAGAGATTCTGAAGTATACCACAAGATGCATAAACGTGGAGGCCATTATGCTAAGTTAAATAAGGCAGACACAAAAGGACAAGTACTCTACGATTACACTTATATGAGGTACCCAGAATAGGCAAATACATAGAGACAGAAAGTGTAACAGAGATTAGCTGTGGCTGGGAAGAGAAAGGAACGGGGTGTTATTGTTTTGGGTGCAGAGTTTCTGTTTCAGATAAAAGGTTCTGGGAATGAATAGTAGTGATGGTTGCACAATAGTATGAGTGTACTTAATGCCACTAAATTGTACACTTAAAATAGTTAAAATGATAAATTTTATGTTATGCATATTTTACCACAATTAAAAAAAAAATCACTTTGAGGCTGGGCATGGTGGCTTGCACCTGTAATCCCAGCACCTTGGGAGGATGAGATGGGAAGATCCAGGAGTTTAAGACTAGCCTGGGCAAATAGTAAGACCCGGTTTCTATTTAAGGAAGGAGGAGGAGGAGGAGGGGGAGGAAGAGGGGGAAGGGGAGGGGGAGGGGGAGGGGGAGGGGGAGGACGGAGAAGACGGAGAAGGAGAAGAAGAAAGGGAAAAAACCTCCTTGTTTTACATAGAAGAATGAAAATAGTAGCTGAAGAATTTCATCCCAAAGTTAAGAGGCAAAGTGGATACAGCTAAAAGTGCTAATACTGTGGCTCATGCATTTCATTGACTTTACTGTCCTCACGCCTCATCAACTTCTCCACCAGAGAAATTACCTTAAGGGGACTGATTCAGTCCCACCCCCATCCCAACTTCCATCCAGCAATAGGTCCCGGCCAGCAGCACTGGCCCTGCTGGGTGCCTGGACTGGAGCCTGGGCTTGTGCCTTGGCCAGCAGACGTGCCTCCAAGGAGCACTCTAAGAAGCCCAGACCCAACAGAGCCCCTCAGCACCCACTGCAGTCTCCAGCAAGGTGCCTACCTGGATGTGAACATCTGCACGGCTCAGACTGTGCCCATCTAGAGCACAGGTCTCAGAAAATGAAAGACCAGAATTAGTTGATTACTCCAAAGCACATGAAAAATTCCCCCTCCAACTGCTAGTAGCCCTCGGCAAAGGCCCCGAAGCTCAATGCCTTCACTTCCTCCTTCATGCTCAAACCTGCTCCTTTGTTCTGGGTCAGGTCCCTGCAGTGGCTTCTCTTGCGTTGTGGTGTTTGGAGTTCTCAGGTCTCCCGGTCCCCTAGTGGAGTATGCAATGTAGCAACCAGAGGAAGCAGCCCTGGAGAGTAAGCAGAGCCAGGAGCTTAGCCTCCAGGGAAGCCCATGACCTTGGGGCTTGCCAAGGGTGAGAACCAGGCAGCCTTCAAAGCAAAGCAAGAGGGAGAAGCAGGCTGAATGTTGACTCTCCCCTCAGCCTGCGAAAGTAGTCACAGCCTACTCACCCGAATGTGCCCAGATTTACCTGTCCACAGAGTCGATGGCTGCCCCACTGAAACCCTATTTACCACCTGTTATGACTGAACTCCAGAGGCCTGAGTGAACCTGTTTCATGAGAAGCCTAGTCCCAGGCTTGGTAAAACCTAGTGAGGGCAGTTGTCCACAGCTTTTACTGCTTTGAACTGATTTGGGGGAGGAGGACCTTTCTGTATCAACTCAATAAAATGATCCTTTTATTCCATTTTCCTCCTTTATTTATTAAATGACTGACACGTGATTGTGCAGTGGCAGGTGCATTGTGCAGGCAGTCAATCTCCATGAGACCTAATGTCTGAGTGCTTCCTCTCTGCCAGGCTTCATGGCGAATGCTTTTCACAGATCACATCCTCAGAACAACAGTGTGATGAAGCAAGTGCTGCTCTTTCTTCTAATTTGGAAATGAGAACACTGAAGCTCAGAAATAGTTCCTATTACCCTAAACTAACAGAGGCAACAAGAGGCAATGTAGGATTTGATTCCAGGGATCTGGGCCCATCCACTGTTACATGTGGGCTTGGAGTCTAGTTTTCATTCTGTTTCTAACTCACTGGGTGACATTGTGTAAGTCATTCATCTGTCATGGCCTTGGTTTCCTTATCTGTAAATCAATTATCATTAAGCCCCTTTTAGCTGAGGTTTTATAACTACTATTTGAGCACCTGCTATTTAGAAGGACTTTGCTGATAGATGTGGAACTGCTGTAAGTGTTTTGGGGTGAACTTTTTGGTGCACATTAATTTTGCAAGGCCATTTAGCTCAGGAGATGTGTTCGGATCTCCAGGCTTTACTGACTGGTTTGCTACCCAGCCTTCAACTTATTCTATCACATCCCCAAACAAGCACCAAGTGAAAAGCTTTTCATCTTCTCCACTAAAAGAACAAATCTTTTAGTTAATATCTGGAGTCCACTGTCTCTGGAGAGAATCTTTTCCCCCTGCCCTCTGGGTTATAGGGCCTATACCAGCTTTGCTTTATTATTTATTTATTTATTTGTTTATTTTGAGACAGAGTCTCACTCTGTTGCCCAGGCTGGAGTGCAGTGGCGTGATCTCAGCTCACTGCAACCTCTGCCTCCCAGGTTCAAGCAACTCTCCTGCCTCAGCCTCCCGAATGGCTGGGGTTACAGGTGCCCACCATCATGCCCAGCTAATTTTTGTGTTTTTAGTAGAGATGGGGTTTCGCCGTGTTGGTCAGGCTGGTCTTCAACGCCTGACCTCATGATCTGCCTGCCTTGGCTTCCCAAAGTGCTGGGATTACAGGCGTAAGCCACCACACCCGGCCCAGCTTTTCCTTATTAATGTTCATCTATTTCCTTGAACCTGCTTTTCTCGTTGGAGAATCAGTCTTGATCATTTATTTTATTTATTTATTTATTTATTTTGAGATGGAGTCTTGCTCTGTCACCCAGGCTGGAGTACAATGGCGTGATCTTGGCTGGCTGCAACCTGTGCCTCCTGGGTTCAAGCAATTCTCCTGCCTCATCCTCCCAAGTAGCTGGGATTACAGGTGCCTGCCACCACACCTAGCCAATTTTTGTATTTTCAGTAGAGACGGGGTTTCACCATGTTGGCCAGGCTGGTCTCGAACTCCTGACCTCATGATCTGCCCACCTCGGCCTCCCAAAGTGCTGGTATTACAGGTGTGAGCCACTGCGCCTGGCCCACTCTTGATCATTTAGAAGGCTGTTGATGTAGAAGTACCTCTGTTGATTTCTGTAACATACTGGATTCAGATGCAACCAGGATTTGCAGCAAAACATGGTTATATATAAACTTACATGGAACTTATAAGTTATAATGAACAGGATGGGTGTCGTGGCTCACACTTGTAATCCCAGCACTTTGGGAGGCTGAGGCTGGCAGATCATTTGAGGTCAGGAGTTTGAAACCAGCCTGGCCAAGATGATGAAACCCGTCTCTACTAAAAACACAAAAATTAGGTGTGGTGGTGGGTGCCTGTAATCCCAGCTACTCGGGAAGCTGAGGCAGGAGAATTGCTTGAGCCTGGGAGGTGGAGGTTGCAGTGAGCAAAGATTGTGCCATTGCACTCCAGCTTGGGCTACAGATTCCACCTCAAAAAAAAAAAAAAAAAGTTATATTGAACAATCAGACAAACCCAACATTATATAAGAACATTTTGGGTGGAGGAACAGACCAGAACACTATAATACTATATTTGGAATTAGGGAAACTGGGGTTCAAATGTCAGCACCTATTTTTTTTTTAGTTAGTGTGACTTCAGATAAGCCAGTTCGCTTCTCTGAGCACTAGTTTCCTCAGCTGTTCAAAATAATATTTTCTCCACAATAACAAACTATATGGTGCCCTGTTCTAAGTAGCAACTTGTTCAATCCTCAGAACATCCACACAGGTAGGTATTTTATTATGCCCAGTTCTGCAGATGGGTTATATGACTTGCCTAAGTTCGCTTACTAAGTGGTGGAGACAGAATTTGAGCCAGGCAGTTGGCTCCAGTGGTCACATTCTTAAACACAGCAGAACCCTAACTGACTTAGTAGTGTATGTAACACCAATTCCCACCTCCCAATTCTGACTTTCATATTGCAAGCTCCCAGTAACTTGTCATTGAATACTGTACTATATGTGGAAGTACTGTACTATGTATACAATATATGGAAGGAAAGCTGAACAAGGTAAATATCTCACAACTTTTATGCTCTTAAAACTTTTTATGCTTCTACCCCTGGTAGAAGTAGCAGAAGGATTTCCCATGATTTTACTAACTCAAAAGATTGACCTGTGACTTCTGGGCAAGGATAGGGTCTCTGCTTGTTCTGAAAATGTTGACAGAGCTGAATATAGGCTTTGAACTTCATCTTCAGGCCTAGTTCACAGAAATGTTTCTTAGGCAAAGCTTAATCATGGAATCATGGATAGTTCACAAAGAATAAAGATGAGAATTCCTTGTGTCATTAGCTCTAGGTTTAGCTGAGAAGAGGGCACCTTTTTTTTTTTTGAGATGGAGTCTTGCTCTGTTGCCCAGGCTGGAGTGCAATGGTACAATCTTGGCTCACTGCAACCTCTGCCTCCCGGTTCGAGTGATTCTCCTGCATCGGCCTCCCGAGTAGCTAGGATTACAGGTCCCTGCCACCATGCCTGGCTAATTGTTATATTTTTAGTAGAGATAGATTTCAACATGTTGGCCAGGCTGGGCTCGAACTCCTGACCTCAGATGATGCACCCACCTCGGCCTCCCAAAGTGCTGGGATTACAGGTGCAAGCCACAGCACCCAGCCAGAAGATGGCAACTTTCGTCTTCAACATTCTTCAGCTTCCTCTGGGAAATGTCTTAACCTTAGGATTTCAAACTGGTAGTCTGAAGTGGCAGCACATGACTCACAAAACTATCCTGTTTGGCTTGCAAAGTGTTGACATACAGATTTTGCTGAAATTAAATGTTATTAACATTTAACAAGAAGGGCAGTTCACATTTATATTCAAGCCACAATTAGATACATTTTAAGGCTATAGATTCTTTTTAAAGTTTTCATTTCACCAGTTCACATTTATATTCAAGCCAATACTGGCCCATTGAAAAATCTGTAGGCACCAGGCACAGTGGCTCTAGCTTGTATTCCCAGCGTGTTGGGAGGCCAAGGCAGGAGAAGTATGAGGCCAAGAGATTGAGACCAGCCTGGGCAACACGGTGAGACCCTGTCTCTATAAATAAATAAATAAAAATGGAAAGATTTTTAAAAAGAAAAATCAGAATATCTGACAACAGTTCGCCATGTCATTCTTCATCTCGAGCTTAGCAGATGCCACTGCTACTGGAATGGGCATGCACCACACTTCCCCACCGCCCCCTGCTGATGTCATTTCACTTATGTCCTATTTCACTAATGTCCATACCTCCTGACTCCTAATAGCAACTGAAATGGCCATGATGATTTCTGCCTCTTGGGGTCTTTCCCTGACGTCAGCCTTTTCACCAAATGCCTAGCACTTTTCTGGTTGAAGTCTGCCCGCTTCATTAAGTCAATTAGAGACTCTTTCCAGGTTTCAAAAAACGCAAACATTGCCTTGCTAAAATGCAAACATCTCCCTAGAGGCCATTAAGGGACTGGCTTTAATAAGATTTCAGGCATCCAGAAGACCAATGTTATAAATGGCCTTTCGGCAGGACTTGCTTGATAATAAATCATCTTTAGGACACATATTAGATACATTTTAAGGCTATAGTTTCTTTTTAAAGTTTTTATTTTACCAGTAGTCGCTTTTGAGAAGTGACTCATTTTGAGAAATGGATAAGTCAAGATCCAGAATTATGTAGATAATATACCCCAAATGTCATGTTTAAAGAAATCTGTGGTGATGATCTACTTATTGCTAACTTATTAAGGGACTGTTTCTTAAGAACTCCTAAAATAATATGTACGCAAGTGAATAAAACAAAATCCTTCATAGAGAGAATGTCCTTGATGATAATTCTTCATGAAAAAATTTTCAGCTTTCAAATTGTGGCCTTAGATATTTTTTCCTAATTTGATACTTTCTAATATAATATCTTACTCTGGAAACTTTTGTAATAGATATACTAGACAACCAATTATTTTTGACAATAAACCATATTTAATCAAGATCTCTGGAAAATCTAGAGCTACAGTCCCGTATATAATGAAAATCCATTCAGATTTAAGTGGATACAAACCAAGATGGCAGTATCATCAAAACCATGATTGAGAATATCACCTCTCCCATAAGTAATTAGTAATTATAGATTTATGTTATATTTAGAATCTCTTAGAGCAGGTACTATATAAAAAGCATCACAGTTTATCATTTCTCAACTAGGAATGAGAAAACATTGCTGACAAATGGATGTGCTATCCAGAAAGAACAAGGAGTGTACAGAGTAGTTCGAAGTCTTATATTTGCAAGCCTAGTCCTTGTTGAACTTTATGACACAATTAAAATTACTTTATGTCTTTTTAAATATTTATAGGACAACTCACAGTTTTGTTTACTTTTAATTTTCATAAAATATTGTAACAACAATTTCCTTAGAAAGAAAGAAAGCAGCCATCTGCTTACTATATTTTATAGGGCACCCAAAGTTCTCCGCCATTCAGCATCGGTAGACTTCAACAGCCTCTGAAATCACATCTGTTGGTGATACACAATGCTGCCAACAAAATCTGCACACTCTCTTATCTTGGTATCCTTTTGATTCACGATATCATGTCTGCAAATCTACCTGGATTATAATCTTGGTCACATCTAATTTTACTTTAAAAAAAAAAAAATCCCAACTCCAAGTTGTACTCATGACAACCCCTGGCAATATTATTGGTTCAGATGTAGGATAAGTGATCAAAGTTGGTCCATGGGACATATGGGAAGGGCTTTCATTTTATGGCTGGGATAGAGGTAAGTGAAGAAGTGTCTTGTTCTAGAAGCTACTAGCAGTCATCTTGTGACCTGGAAGTCTGCAGTCTTCTCTGCTACATTGCCTAAATGTTTAATCAGGGTTACTAGCCCCTTATTCCTATGCTTAATCAAATCATTTCTAATTTATTAATCTTCCTTTTTTTTTGACAGAATCTCCTTCTGTTGCCCAGGCTGGAGTACAGTGGGGCAATCTCAACTCACTGCAACCTCTGCCTTCCGGGTTCAAGTGATTCTCCTGCCTCAGCCTCCTGAGTAACAGATTACTTGTACCCACCACCACAGCTAATTTTTTTTTATTAAGACAGAGTCTTGCAAAACTGGAGTCCCTTTGTTTGCAACCTGGGCTTGATGCAGTGGCACAAACTCTGCTCGCTGCAACCTCTGCTTCCCAGGTTCAAGCGATTCTCCTGCCTCAGCCTCCTGAGTAGCTGGGATTACAGGTGCCTGCCACCATACCCAGCTAATTTTTATATTTTTAGTAGAGACGGGGTTTCATCATGTTGGCCAGGATGGTCTCCATCTCTTGACCTCATGATCCACCTGCCTCTGCCTCCCAAAGTGCTGCGATTACAGGCATGAGGCACTGCACCCAGCCCTGATTTATTGTAAAAACACACTGCTTGAAACAGAATTCTATTTTTCCAAATTACCAAAAAGAAAGAAATTTCTTTGCTATATGATATTTCAACTGCTAACCTAACACCGGTATAAGCAATGTAACAGATGTCTTGCAATTTTATATTTCTCTTTCTGTAGGTAACCAAGTTTTAGCTGTCACAAAACAAGTTTTATCAGGTTTGGGATCTTTAAAAGTCTTTTTATTATTGTTACTAATGTGTTCCACCGTGTTTCACAGCCCCAAATAACTTGCTGACCCACTGCTTCATTCTTGATCATTGCGGAATGCAGAAGAGAATGCACAGATAATGATGTTGGCAGAGTCAAGGCAGACAGAGAAGGAAAATCCAAATGCAGAATGGGTATGTCCTGGGGAAGGAAAAATTGCTGCCCTTTCCAAGAAGAAAGGAGTCCAAAGTCACTGGCATACCACCAGGTAGCTGACTGGTCACCTTGAGATAGGGTGCCAGACTAGGTGTTCAGTGTGAATTACGGTGGCCAGAAATAAATAGGAAAATTAGGCACTCAGCAGTCAAAGCTTTGATGATGGAAAGTCCGTATTAATGAGCTTTCACATAACTTGAAGCCTTGCACTAATAATGATATATTCATGGCCAGGCGCAGTGGCTCATGCTTGTAATCCCAGAACTTTGGGAGGCCAAGGTGGGCAGATCACCTGAGATCAGGAGTTCCAGACCAGCAGGGCCAACATGGTGAAACCCTGTCTCTACTAAAAATACAAAAATTAGCTGGGTGTGGTAGGCATCTATAATCCCAGCTACTTGGGAGGCTGAGGCAGAATTGCTTGAACCTGGGAGGTAGGGGTTGCAGTGAGCTGAGACTGTGCCACCGCACTCCAGCCTGAGCAACAGAGTGAGACTCTGTCAAAAAAAAGATATATTCATGAATACACTGGGTTGGCAAGGGGAAAAGGAGACTAACATTTAGGCCTCAGGTTGCCTCGCTTCCTTATTTTAAAACTTTGTTTGCAATGGGGTCTAATTTTCTTGGCCTTCTTGGGGATGTAGTGAGGGGACATGGATGAGTTTGACATACATATGGCTCAGAGTCAGTAGTTTTACTGTTCCAAATCTTGGCATTCCATCCCCTACATCAGGGATTCTCAATCTTGGCACTATGGTCATTTTGGGGCATCGTAGAGTGTTTGACGTCACCTCTGACTGTAGCACCCTGCTGGTTGTGAAAGTCAAAACTGTCTGTGGACACTGCCCAGTTGTAAGAACCACTGCTCTGCAGCATGCGAAGGGATTTCTTTTCCTTTTTTTTTGAGACGGAGTCTAGCTCTGTTGCCCAGGATGGAATGCAGTGGCACGATCTTGGCTAACTGCAACCTCCGCCTCCAGGGTTCAAGCGATTCTCCTGCCTCAACCTCCTGAGTAGCTGGGATTACAGGTGCCCACCACCACACCCAGCTAATTTTTTTAATTTTTGGTAGAGATGGGGTTTCACCATGTTAGCCAGGCTGGTCTTGAACTCCTGACCAAGTGATCTGCCCACCTTGGCCTCCCAAATTGCTGGGATTACAGGCGTGAGCCACTGTGCCTGGCCGCCAAAGGGTTTCTTATCCTTACCCTGCGGTACAGCCAACCTCACTATCACAGGCTTAAGCAACCTGTTTCTTCTTTGAAGTCCAATGGCAACTGTAGTCCATTACAATCAATTTACTACTCGCCATCATCTGCTCTGTATGAGTTGTCTTTTTTGTGTGTTTGTATCATAGCCTGTCCAGAATGTAACATCTTTGAAGAGAGAATTCCTCATCCATGAATAGCTTTCTATTTCTCATAGCACCTATACACAATTGCCAGTAAACATTAGTTGCTTGAATCACTGATAGCGTTTCAATGTTCCATTTGATGTCAAAGGATATCTCAGATGACCCTCCTAGAATTGGAGCCCTTTGTGCAAAGAGAAAAGTATAAACCCTAGACTTCGACTTAGCTCTTACTAAATGTGAAACCATACGAGGAGAAACATCAGGATAGTATTTCTTTGAGAGGGCAAGATGACCCACGATGCAAACACTTTTGAAAAGGGACTCTGAACTTGTCACCCTTGGACAGAGAAGAGGGAGAAGGCTGAGAAATATTTACTTGTCATTCACCATAATGACACAAGGAGAAACGAGCATTAGCCAAGTGGGGTAAAGGTCTGAACTTACTGTGATTTTTAGTATCATAAAGTTAAGTTTCTGGCTAGTTTTTTTTAATGAAGGGCAAAACATCCTCTTGTAATAATCAATTTTTAAGTGCAATTTTTTTTGCCTACTCCTCTGGAATTTAACCCTTTTTTTCACATATTTAACATTTTTATTAGACTTTTATTTAGCCTCATCATAAGAATATAAGGGAGATCATAGATTTGATGTATGAAATTATTTTTAAATTCACACTAAGGCCGGGCACGGTGGCTCAAGCCTGTAATCCCAGCACTTTGGGAGGCCGAGGCGGGTGGATCACGAGGTCAAGAGATCGAGACCATCCTGGTCAACATGGTGAAACCCCGTCTCTACTAAAAATACAAAACATTAGCTGGGCATGGTGGTGCGTGCCTGTAATCCCAGCTACTCAGGAGGCTGAGGCAGGAGAATTGCCTGAATCCAGGAGGCGGAGGTTGCGGTGAGCCGAGATCGCGCCATTGCACTCCAGCCTGGGTAACAAGAGCGAAACTCCGTCTCAAAAAAAAAAAAAATTCACACTAAAATACATTACGATTAAAATGAATTATCTTCAACCACCCATTTTGCTATCTTTTGCTGAGCAGATAATCTGTGCCAGTCATTGTGAAAAAGTCTTTATTTTTTTTTTAGCTTAGTAGAAATTTAATTAATAGAATTTAAATAATAATAGGCATTAATGAACTGACATAAATTCATTATTGTGAGAGAATAAACAACAAACTATACAAAAAAGAAATCAAGAAAATTATCACACAGTAGCATTAAAAAAATACTCAGGGAGAGGTCTGTATAATGAAAACTATAAAACATTGATGAAAGAAATAGAAGAAAACACAAGTAAATGGAAAGAAAGTCCATGTTCCTGGAATGAAAAACTTAATATTGCTTAAATTTCCACACTAGCCAAAGCAATCTACAGAATCAATTAAATCCCTATTAAAATTCCAATGATTTTTTCACAGAAATAGAAAAAACAATACTAAAATTGTTATGAAACCACAAAAACCCTGAATAGCCCAAGAAATAATGAGCAAAAACAACAAAGTTCACTGTATCATACTACCTGATCTCAAAATATATTACAAAACTATAGTAATCAAAACAACATGGTAGTAGCATAAAAACACACATACAAATCAATGGAACAAAAAAGAAAGCCTAGAAATAAATCCATGTATTTACGATTAACTGATCTCCAACAAAGGTGCCAAAACCACACAATGGGTAAAGGACAGTCTCTTCAACAAATTGTATTGGGAAAACTGGATATCCACATTCAGCAGAGTGAAGATGGACCCTGATCTCATCTTATATACAATAATCACCAAAAAACTGATTAAAGATTCAAACATAAGACTTGGAACTATGAAACTACTATCAGAAAACATAGGAAAAAAAGCCTGTCGGAATTGGTCTTGGCAAGGAGTTTTTGGATGTGACCCCAAAAGCACAGGTAATAAAAGCAACAACAAACAAATGATATTCTAGCACATTAAAAAGCTTCTGCACAGCAAAGCAAACAACAGAGTGAAGAGACAACATATGGAATAGGAGAGAATATTTGCAAACCAAACATCTGATAAGTGGTTAATATCCAAAATACATAAGAAACTTGAGCAACTCAATAGCAAAAAACATACCTGATTTTAAAATGGCCAAAAAGCCTGAATAAACATTTTTCAAAAGAAGATATACAAGTGCCCAACAGATGTATGAAAAAATGCTCAACATTACTAATCATCAAGGAAATGCAAATTTTTTTTTTTTTTTTTTTTTTTTATAGAGACGGAGTTTCGCTCTTGTTGCCCAGGCTGGAGTGCAATGGCGCGATCTCGGCTCACCGCAACCTCCGCCTCCTGGGTTCAGGCAATTCTCCTGCCTCAGCCTCCTGAGTAGCTGGGATTACAGGCATGCGCCACCATGCCCAGCTAGAAAAAGTCTTTATTTTAAGAAAAAAATTTAGTTAACAAAAAATTTAACAAGTTTCACTTAGCAAAATACACCCAAAAGGAAATCACAGTACAAAGAAAGTTTTAAGTCAAGGCCTCACCAATTCCTACAGTATTAGTATTGTGTCTCAATTCTCAAAACTAACTTTTAAAAAACTTAAACTTAACCTAAAGGATTTTAAATGAAAATATAAACTAGAATGAACAAACATGAGAAATATTTCTTTGAATCAGGGAGCTAGCACCTTTGCGTTTTCCAAAAAAGCACGTCTCCCCGGTGTGTTCAGTGATGTGGTGTAAAAGGTCCACATTTAACATACTTAAACTACTTAAACTCAGGTAACATCACTCTGAAGTATACTACCAAAATGTTAATTGAGAAAAGCTGAAAATAGTTTTAGTTTACTTATAATCACATGCTGGAAGAAAATTTTGCATGAGAAACACTGAAGAGGTAATTTTTTAAATCCAGATTTCACAAACTCATGGTGCAAAATGGGTCCCACAGCTTCCTCCATTATAACTGCTCTTAACTGCTTGTTGGCTGCCTGTGTAAAATTTGATTGAAATAACTCAAATGTTCCTAACAAAACTAGTCATATCCACCCATGCTGTTCTGCCCGCTGTAGCCGGCCCCATAACAGCCGCTCACTGACTGGCTCTCCAGGCCACTATAAGTGGCCTGGGCGGCAGACACCCCCATGCCTTGCATCACCTGGCTGCTATATGCCCCATTGCTGGCCGCTGTTGTCGAATTCAAGAGGAGTTCTATGTATCTGTGTTGCATGTTGGCCCTGTCTTTGGACATGGCTGCGACAGCTTCTTCATGAGTAGCAAACTCAACATCTGCTCCCCCCCCACCCCCCCCCACCCCGTCACTCTTCCATCTGGGCGATCTCAATATGGACTCTCACAGGATTGAGAGGAGAGAAGAAGTTGTAAATGTCGTTCTCGGTCGCTTTGTACGGCAGACCCCTCATATGGACACAGTGGCCTGTGGTCCTCTGCACTGTGAACTCACTGTCGCCGTATCTGTGGTCATACATTCCGGAGAGACAGTAGCTGAGGTCTCTCCCGAACAGGTCGGTGGTGAAGCCATAGCCATCGCTGAGGCCATTGTACTCCTCATAACCCCCATAGCCTGCACTGTGGGCACCGGGCCACATCCTCTCCAGGCCTTCACAATGCCGGTATACCTCCTGGCGGTCCTGGGCCGGTCATAGGGCCCCGGCCGCTGCACGGACATGAACTTCAGAGGGGGATCGGAGTATGACCTAACTTTCTCCTGGCTGCTCTTAAACACCTCGATGTACCTGTGCCCTGTCCTCTCCTTGTGCTTCCCTAGAGCTTTCTCCGCTAACTCCTGGGAGGCAAACTGCACAAATGCTTCCCCTGTAATCTTGCCCTCGGGGTCCATAGGCAATGTGATCCCGTTTGGCACAATTTCCAACCCTGAGAAGAACTGAACAGTTTCTTCCTTTGTGCATCCAAATGGGAGTCCTCGAAGCCGCATGAAGCCGTCTTTGGCGCTGTCGGCACCGTTGGGACCACTGTGCTTCAACACCCAATCCATCTCGGTTCTGTGGGACTTGAACACCTCCATGTACCGGTGGCCCATGCTTTCCCTGTCTTTTCTCAAAGCCAGTTTTACATCGTCTTCTGATCCAAGTTCAACAAAAGCCTCACCACTGCCTACCCTCTTTAGTGTAGATGAAGTGGCCCCATCGTGAATCGTGCAGTCAGAGAGGAAGTTCTGCACGTCCTCAACAGAGCAGGGAAGGCCACGGAGCTTGACCACAAAGCCCTCACCTCCCTCAGGGCCCAGCATCATGGACACTTGACAGGATGGGTGTCAGGTGACCTTGGATGCGGCTTTTTTGTGGCACGGAGGCAAGCGGGACTGGTTTCTGTTGCTATCAGGCAAGCGCGGCTGGCAGCTAAGAGCCCGGACATTCCACCGAAGCTCAACCACGCAGAGGGCTCCGGGGAAAGTGCAGGTGCATCTTTTTTTCTCAACCTTAAGGAAGACGCGGCCCAGACCTCCTTCCATGACGGACCGGAAAGACCTGGAATTTAACCTTTAACTTTGAGTCTAAGGTTACTAGTTTGTTGTAGGATACCATATTTATTATATGTTTATTATAGGGAAATTCAACTTTTTAACTCATTTATTGTAAAAATTTAGCTTACCCATCTAAGTTTCAATGCATCAAATTGGCCCTCCATGTGACATCTGCTGATTGAACCACCCATGGATCAAAAATATTTAGAGGCCGGGTTGTGGTGGCTCATGCCTGTAATCCTAGTACTTTGGGAGGTCGAGGTGGGAGAATCACTTGAACCCAGGAATTTGAGACCAACTTGGACAATATAACTAGATCTCGACTCTACAAAAAATTAAAATATTAGCCAGGCGTGGTGGCGTGCACCTGTAGTTTCAGCTACTTGGGAGGCTGAGGTGGGAGGATTGTTTGAACCTGGGAAGTCGAGACTGCTGTAAGCTCGATGGTGCCACTGCACTCCAACTTGCGTGACGGAGTGAGCCCCTATCTCAAAAAAAGCCCGTAATTTTGGGAGGAAAAAAAAAACAAGGATGGCTGTGTTGTACTGACCATTTACAGACTTTTTTCTTATCATTATTTCTTAAACAACACAGAATAACAGCTATTTACATAGCATTTACATTGCAC
This sequence comes from Sapajus apella, assembly GCF_009761245.1. Lineage (NCBI taxonomy): Eukaryota > Metazoa > Chordata > Mammalia > Primates > Cebidae > Sapajus > Sapajus apella. The sequence goes on along the minus strand of NW_022436989.1, from coordinate 11,337,764 downwards.
TAGGTACTATAAGTAATCTAGAGATGATTTAAAATATAGGGGTGGATGTGCATAACTATACCATTTTATATAAGGGACTTGAGCTCCTATGAATTTTGGTATCCATGGAGGGCACTGGAACCAATTCCCCATGGATACATAGGAACAACTGAACACCATCTCTGTAATTAGTTCACCATCTGTGGCCTTAAGGCATTGTTCCATAACTTCACCAGAATACATGTAGCGCAAATTCACTTTCTAGGTAGAAATCACTAAGACATCTAGTCTTTACAGTCTTTCTCATGCCTGTTTCAAAAAAATACATTTTATGATTTTTACAGACATATTTCTAAGTAAAATGAGATTCTGGTTTCTCCAATATCTTGAATATTTCTTTTAAATGACTTAAATATGGCTTTTCTGGAAAAGGCTGCAAGATGGAAAGTGATCTTTCACTAACAAAGAAAATTATAGCCTGGCTGAAATGGCTCACACCTGTAATCTACCACTTTGGGAGGCCCAGGCAGGTGGATCACCTGAGGTCAGGAGTTTGAGACCAGCCTGGCCAACATGGTGAAACCCCAATTCTACTAAAATTACAAAAATTAGCTGGGCGTGGTGGCACACACCTGTAATCCCAGCTACTCAGGAGGCTGAGGCAGGAGAATCACTTGAACCCAGAAGGCAGAGGTTGCAGTGAGCTGAGATGGTGTCACTATACTCCAGCTTGGATGACAGACCCAGACTCCATCTCACAAAAAAAAAAAAAAAAAAAAAAAAAGGTATTATAGCTTCTTCCAAAAAGGTCCTAAGTGTATCAGTGTCAAAATGTCTTAATGCTTATCCTGTATATGGCAGAAGTGCATGGGATTCCATCAGCTCCAGGTTTTCGCTGAAGTACTATTTTAAATGACTGACAATATTTTTTGGTAACAAAGCTTTCAGAGCAGCTAGTGAGATTACTATAATGCATAAGAGGGTGTGTGAATTAAATTGCGCTGAATGTTTGCATTTCCGTGACACTAGCAAATGTATTACCATTCTACTATGACTATGTTTGGGTTGACTTGTCATTTTAATGAATGAGGAAACTGTTGGGGAACAGTTCTATTTCAATGTAACGGTGTTAACATAAAACTGTAATAACATAATTTGCATTTTAATAGCAAGGTGAATTTGTATTAATAAGGCAGCTGGATATTGGTGTTTATAAATACTGTTATGGTGTCCTGGGGAGACTAGTGATTCCTTTCTTGGATTTATATGAGTGAATTTTTGCTTGACCTTAGATTTTCTGGCCTTTTTGGAGGACACGTCTTTCTTTTGAAAAATGAAAGGAATAAAAAGTTACCAAAGTGAAAGACATCCTTTTCCCCTGAAATATTTGTTGAGTCTAAAATTTTCTTCTCTTTACTGTATGACATTAAAAAACAAACAAACAAAAAACATGGGCCAGATGCGATGGCTCATGCCTGTAATCCCAGACCTTTGGGAGGTGGAGCCAGGAGGATCACGAGGTCAGGATTGGAGATCATCCTGGACAACATGGTGAAACCTCATCTCCACTAAAAATACGAAAATTAGCCGGGTGTGGTGGCGCATGCCTGTAGTCCCAGCTACTCGGGAGGCTGAGGCAGGAGAATTGCTTGAACCCAGAAGGCAGAGGCTGCAGTGAGCCAAGATCGTGTCACTGCACTCCAGTCTGGGTGACACAGCGAGACTCCATCTCAAAAATCAATCAATCAATCAATAAAAATTTTTAAAAAACGAAATAACTCAAAATCATTAAAGACTCTGAGTTTGTGCAATGAAAAATGTTGTGTGGAAAAAGACCTTTGTGTGGAAAAAGACCTTTTTATTATTTTTATTTTTCAAGACAAGGTCTTGTTCTGTCGTCCAGGCTAGAGTACATGATCACAGCTCACTGCATCCTCGACCTCCCAGGCTCAAGCGATCCTCCTGTCAGAGGCATGTGAACCAGAGCAACTCCATCTTGAATGGGGCTAGGTAAAATGAGGCTGAAATCTATTAGGCTGCATTCCCAGATGGTTAAGGGATTCCAACTTACAGAACGAGGTAGGAAGTTGGCACAAGATACAGGTCATAAAGACCTTGCTGATAAAACAGTTTACAGTAAAGAAGCCAGCTCAAACCCACCAAAACCAAGATGGTCACAAGGGTGGCCTCTGGTCATCCTCACTGCTACATTCCCACTAGCACCATGACAGTTGATGGATGCCTTGGCAACGTCAGGAAGTTATCCTATATGGTCTAAAAAGGGCAGGTATGAATAAGCCACCCCTTGTTTAGCATATCATCAAGAAATAACCATAAAAATGGACAACCAGCTGTCCTCGGGGGCTGCTCTGTCTATGGAATAGCCATTCTCTTATTCCTTTACTTTCTTTATAAACTTTCTTTTGCTTTACTCTATGGACTTGTCCTGAATTCTTTCTTTTTCTCTCTTTTTTTTTTTTCGGGGGTGGGGATGGAGTTTTGCTCTTGTTGCCCAGGCTGGAGTGCAATGGTGCCATCTCGGCTCACTGCAACCTCCGCCTCCTGGATTCAAGAGATTCTCCTGCTTTAGACTCCCAAGTAGCTTGGATTACAGGCAAGCACCACCATGCCCGGCCGATTTTGTATTTTTAGTAGAGATGGAGTTTCATCATGTTGGCCAAGCTGGTCTCGAACTCCAGACCTCAGGTGATCCGCCCACCTCGGCCTCCCACAGTGCTAGGATTATAGGTGTGAGCCACCGCGCTTGGCCTGAATTCTTTCTTATGCAAGATCCAAGAACCCTCTCTCTTTGAGTCTGGTTTGGACCCCTTTCTGTACACTTCCACCTCAGCCTCCCAACTAGCTGGAACCACACGCAGGTGCACAACTGGCTAATTTTTAAATTTTATTTTGAAGAGATGGGATCTCCTTATGTTGCCCAGACTTGTCTCAGACTCCTGGGCTCAAGGATTCTTCTTGCCTCAGCCTTCCAAAATGCTGGAATTATGGGTGTGAGCTGCAGTGCCTGGCAAGAGAAAGACCTTTTTTAAATAACCAACATGGCTGGGTACAGTGGCTCACTCCTGTAATTCCAGCACTTTGGGAGGCTGAGGGAGGTGGATCACCTGAGGTCAGGAGTTTGAGACCAGCCTGGCTAACATGGTGAAATCCCATTTCTACAAAAAAAAAAAAAAAAAAATTAGCCAGGCGTGGTGGCACAGGCCTGTAATACCAGCTACTTGGGAGGCTGAGACAGGACAATCCCTTGAACCTGGGAGACGGAGGTTGCAGTGATCCGAGATTGTGCTACAGTACTCCAGCCTGGGCAACAAGAGTGAAACTCCTTCTAAAAAATAAATAAACAAAATAAAATAGCCAACATATTGTACTAGGGTACAGTTTAATGTGCTAAACATGTTTAGGAGACTGTAATATTCAAAATATTGGTAAAAGTCATGCCATAATTCTGCACCATTTCTTCACACACTAACTTCTAACTGCAAATCGCAGGGTGCAGTGGCTCATGCCTGTAATCCCAGCACTTTGGGAGGCAGAGGCAGGCAGATTGTTTGAGCTCAGAAACTCCACCTCTGCAAGAAATACAAAAATTAGCTAGGTGTGGTGGCACACGCCTGTGGTCCCAGCCACTAGAGAAGCTGAGGTGGGATTGAAACTGCCTTTGCAAAAACGAACTAAGAAAGTTATGACAGTGAAATAGATGTGACCTAACCAACTCCATCTTGCTTCTAACCTCCAAGCTGCCCTTGTTCATTCCTGGGATGAGGCTGAACTAACTTTGGGAGAAAAGTTTTCTTTTTTTCTTTTTTTTTTTTTTTTTTTTTGGAGAGGGAGTCTGGTTCTGTCACCCAGGCTGGAGTACAGTGGCATAATCTTGGCTCATTGAAACCTCTGCCTCCCGGGTTCAAGTAATTCTCCTGCCTCAGCCTCCCAAGTAGCTGGGATTACAGGAATATGCCACACACCATGCCCAGGTAAGTTTTGTATTTTTAGTAGAGACAGGGTTTCACCATGTTGGCCAGGCTGATCTTGAACTCCTGCCTCAGCCTCCCAAAGTACCGGGATTACAGGCATGAGCCACCACACCCGGTCCAGGTTTCTTGTTTCTTGGTATTGCTAACGACTGTCACAGTGAACCACATGGCTCGGACATTCATATCCCCAGCATGTAATCAGCTATTCATGCCATCTCCTTTCCTTTTAGGTTCTCACCAAATATCAGCTAGCCTGCATAGGCAGTGGATGAGTTCTTTTTTAAAATGAAATTTAAAATTTTATTTTAGTAGAGACAGGGTCTTGCTATGTTGCCCAGGCTGGTCTCGAACTCCTCAGCTCAAGTAATCCTCCCACTTTGACATCTCCCAAAGTGCTGGCATTACAGGCATGAGCCACTGCATCTGGCCAGTCAGTGGCTGATTTCTAATTTTATTATCTAACTTATTTAACATATTTAAAGTATGGAGTTTCAAAACAAATTTTTTAGCTCTTTAATAAAATTGTGTGGAAAACAAAGTATCATAAAAAAATAGAGATTAGCCAAACACCACATGTTTTCACTCATAGGAGGGTGATGAACAATGAGAACACTTGGGCACAGGGAAGAGAACAACACTCACTGGGCTAGGTGGATGGGGGTGGAGGGGAAGGAGGGGAGGGACAGTGCGGGGGCGGGGAGGATGGGGAGGGATAACACTGGGAGAAACGCCTGATGTGGGCGGGGGGATGGAGACAGCAAACCACCATGGCATGTATATGCCTATGCAACAATCCTGCAGGATGCAGAATGTGCACATGTACCCCAGAGCCCAAAGTACAATTAAAAAAATAGAGACTATACTCATTAAATAGGAATGCTCCACAATGCTTGGTGACAGAAATAGGCTCCTGGAAAGTGAGTGTAAAATGAGAGAGTAAAGTTGTTTTCAAGATATTTCTTTTTGTTGTTTTTTTGAGACAGGGTTTTGCTGTTGTTGCCCAGGCTGGAGTGCAATGGTGTGATCTCGGCTCACTGCAATCTCCACCTCCCAGGTTCAAGAGATTCTCCTGCTTCAGCCTTCCGAGTAGCTGGGATTACAGGCGCCCACCACCACCCCTGACTAACTTTTTGTATTGTTAGTAGAGACACGGGGTTTCACCATGTTGGTCAGGCTGGTCTCATACTCCTGACCTTATGTGATTCACCTGCCTTGGCCACCCAAAGTGCTGGGATTACAGGTGTGAGCCACCACACCCAGCCAACTTAGGTATGGCTTTATGAATTCATGAAATAAGAAGCAGGATCAGTAGCTACTTTTAAACCTGAAGGCACTCAGTGCCATTAAGTAAAGCCTATAAGGAAGTAAAAAAGGACAGAGACAAGAGTGAGCTTTATTAGGTTTCCTTAAATGGAAGATGTTAGTCATATTCCATTAGAGCCACAGCTTGTGAGTCCTCCTTGACACAGAGGAAACATTCACATTAGTTGCTATTTTAATTTTTGGAGCAGTCACAGAGTTAATAGTATTAAAAATCGCTGGCTGGGAACAGTGGCTCACGCCTGTAATTCCAGCACTTTGGGAGGCTGAGGTTGGCAGATCACAAGGTCAAGAGATCAAGACCATCCTAGCTAACACGGTGAAACTCCATCTCTACTTAAAATACGAAAAATTAGTCGAGTGTGGTGGCACATGCCTGTAGTCCCCGCTCCTCGGGAGGCTGAGGCAGGAGAATCTCTTGAACCTAGGAGGTGGAGACTGCAGGGAGCTAAGGTCGCACCACTGCACTCCAACCTGGGCAACAAGGGCAAGACTCCATCTCAAAAAAAAAAAAAAAAATAGCTGAAGTGGGAATTAGTGACACAAGGTGAAAGACAGCGGATTCCATACCACAGCCTCATCTGGTGCTGGTGCCTCAATCTTAACTCTTTTCTAGATCAGGGCCCATTACGGAGCTGGCAGTAAAACTTAATAAGAACCTTAACAGTGACCATTTTATCAAGATGAGAAAAATAAAAACAAGGAGACAAATTTTTTAAAAAACAAGATTATATAAATCGTCTTATATGTTAATATTAAACTTATAGTGGCCTCTTTACCTATGGGGTGTTTTCTTCTGATAATTTGATATCTCCTTTGATAGTGAGCATTCAGTCTTTGTAATAGCTTCTAATCTGTATATATAAATTCCAGAAAATGCATATTGCTTATTGTGATTTTCAAGTGAAAACTGACAATTGTCTAAAATTAAAAAGTATTGGTTTAAAATATTTTGGGTTTTTTTTTTACACAATAACTCAAACAAGTCACAAATATTTCCCAAGGAACTTCCGTTATGTAGAGCAGGACAAGGGCCCCTCTGGGGAATTTTGTTCTTCAAGCCTATTGCTGTCATGCTCTTCTCCCCATCCATCTTCACTCTGTGGCTGGTATGGATTCTAATGACAGAATTCAGTAGCTATTGGGGTACAATCAATGGTGGCAGCTTCTGCCCCATGCCACTTGGGGATAACATTCTCATTATTCTTGGAATCAGGCATTCCACCACCCTCTACTCCAGGTAAAAGAAATATACAGCTCTTTCTCATTAGTGAACTTTGCCGAGGTAAAAAGGCAATTGAGTTCTTGTCTTTCATACATGAGGGAAGCCATGTCTGTGGATAGATGAGGCATCAAGGAGCATGGGTGGTGAATATGACTGCCATAAATGAATACCTCAAGTTATATGGTTACAGAATTCAAGAATAATGGACAGATCGAGATCACAAAATTAGAGAGTAAGACAGTAATCTTTAATTTACATGAAAGCACAGAATTTCTCAGGATGTAGTTGGTTCTAAATGATCTCTTAAGCAGAACATTCTGTAATGTCTTTTTGGCAGCTGGCCTTCTGGTAAACATTTGCTTAAGAATCACCATGTGCTGTCACTATTGATCTGGGTTTCCCATAGCATAGAACTTTCAATCCTCTCTACCTTGTTCACAGCCTTCCAGCTATCCTTGCCTAAAATTAAAATTTTCCAAACTGAATGACATCAAGATAGGTGCATTTGTTTTCAGATGGGAAAAGGCAGAACAGTTCAGAGTACAGGCTAGAAAGAGGAGTGACAGGCACCATAGCATGTGAAAGTTACAGGAGGACTGCAGATCTTCAGATGCCTGGGACAAGAGATCGTGGATAGAGAAATAGATGAGAACATCTAAGGCCCTGAGAATAAACTGAGGTAAGACTCTGAGAAATTAAGACATACAAAAAAAGATATGTATATGCGGGTAATAAAAGACATGCAAACACCTAGGTCAGGCAGGGTACATGTCCAAAAGAGACCTGAGAAGTCCCAAGCTGATTGTGAGTCTTAGAAATTATACTGCTAATTAGGTCTTCCTTCTCATAGACCAGTCTCCAAAGACTGGGAGAGGTGGCTGTTTTTGCAAATGCTCTATTAAAAAAAAATCATAAGGCATACAAAGAAACAGAAAAAGCACAGTCTATTCAAAGGAACAAAATAAATCTACAGAAGCTGTAACTGAAGAAGGACAGGAATTGGAATTACTAGACAAGGCTTTAAACCCATGATCTTATACATGTTCAAAGAGCTAAATAAAAACATGGGGAAAGACTAAAGGACACCCAGGAAAACAGCATATGAGCGAAATGAGAACAACAACCACAACAAAAGATTAAAATTATTAAAATAAAAACCAAACATAAATTCTGGAATTGAAAAATACAATAATTATTTGAAAAATATAGCTGAGGGGTTCAACAGCAGACTTGAATACATAGAAGAATCAATGAACATTAAGGCAGGTTATTCTTTATATTTTATTTTATTTTTAGATGGAGTCTTGCTCTGTCACCCAGGCTGGAGTGCAGTGGCATGATCTCAGGTCACTGCAACCTCCACATTCCAGGTTCAAGCAATTAAGACAGGTTATTTTAAAGTATTGAGTTTGAGGAACAAAAAGAAAAATGATTTTTAAAAAGTGAGCAGAGTCCAACTTATGGGACACCATCTAGCAGACTGTTCTGTGCAGGAAACACATGAGGGGAGAATAAAAGACAGACACACAATACCTTTAAGGGTAAACAACCTTTATCCCACATAAATGGCAATGCAGGTATAATAAGCAAATGATATATAAGCAAATTGCATTGCAATGAGAAGAGGAGAAGGGGAAAAAATATATGTATATTTACACTCACCAGACTATGGGGGATTCATCATCAGACCAGAAAGCAATAGCCTGGTCTCCAGAGTCAGACACTACACTCACCAGACTAAGGAGGATTTACCACCAGACTGGGAAGCAACAGCCTGGGCTCCAGAGTCGGCCACTTGTCTGTGCACAGGCAAGGAGAGGTCTCTTGAAGCTTCAGCGCAGTCTGGGACCCTATCTCTTTTTGTAACAAGTTTTTTGGCATGAGGCCCAGTCAGGAGGGCCCTTCAAAACTGTGCTCAATGAACACAAAAAGGTCAACTTGTTTTTGCAATTGTCTTCTGTTTTTCAGTAACTGATGTGTAGGAATAGATTGAAGTAGAGATTTATCTGAAGCAGTGCTGGATGAATGCCTCAAAGGGTTTATATAACCTGTCCAGGGACTTGGTGACCATTGTTTGTGTCCATGCTCAATTGAGTTCAAATTTAGTATTTAACTTTTCCTCCTCACAGACTAACATAGGCATTATTAAAATTTAAGAAGTAGAAGGAATAGAGAAAGGAGTAAAGAGTTTATCTGAGAAAGTAACGGACAAAAAACTCCCCAAATTTGATGAAAGCCATAAATCTACAAATCCAAGAAGCCTAGTGAACTTTAAGGACAAACCCAAACAGACTCACATGAAGATGCATTATGATAGAACTGTCAAAAACCAAAGACAAATAAGAATCTTGAAAGCAGGAAGAGTGGCTGGGTGTGGTGGCTCATGCCTGTAATCTCAGCACTTCGGGAGGGTGAGGTGAGAGAATTACTTGAAGCCAGGAGTTTCAGACTAGCCTGGGCAACACAGTGAGACCCTGTCTCTACAAACAATAAAAAATTTAGCCAAGAGTGGTGGCATGCACCTGTAGTCGCAGCTATTTGAGAAGGTAATGTGGGATGAACACATGAGTTCAGGAGCTTGAGGCTGCAGTGAGCTATGATCATGCCACTACATTCCAGCCTGGGACATAGAGTGAGACTCTATCTTAAAAAAAGGTGAGGAGGGGCATCAAGAATAAAGCAACTTGTCACATACAAGGGATCTTTAATTAGACCACACACATATTTCTTAGCAGGCCAGAAGGCAGTGGGTTAATATTTTTAACACATTTAAAAGGAAAAAAAAAAACAAAACCTGTCAACTGAGAATTTTCTATTCAGCAAAACTGTCCTTCAAAAAAATGAGGAAAATTAAGACATTCCCAGATTTAAAAAGCTGAGGGAATTCATTACCACTAGACTTTCCCTGCAATAAATGCTAAAGAGAGTCTTTCAGTTTGAAATAAAAGTATACTAGACTGTAACTCAAAAAATATAAAGATCTCTGGTAACGGTAGATACATGGATGAATGCAAAAACCAGTATTACTATAATTTTGGTTTGTAATTCCACTTTTTATTTTCTAAAGGATTTAGAAGTCAAATGCATAAAGTAATCATAAATCTGTGTTAATGAACACATAGTATATAAAGGCATAATTTATAACATCAACTACATAAAGTGGAGTGGGGACAGGGCTATAATGGAATAGAGTTTTTATATGTGATTGAAGTTGACATTAATTCAAAATAGATTGTTATAACTTCAGGATGTCATATGTAATCACCATGGTCACCATAAAGGAAGTATCTATGAATACACATAAATGAAAATGAAAAGGGAATAAAAATATGTCACTGTAAAAAATCAGCTGAAAACAAAGAAAAGCAATAATGGAGGAAATGAGGGACAAAAATTTGTACAATATACAGAAAACATGCAATAAAATGCCAAAAGTAAGTCTTTCCCTGTCAGTAATTACATTAAATGGATTAAACTCCTCCATGCATAGACATAGATTGGCAAAATGGATTGAAAACAAACAAACAAACAAAACAGGATGCAGCTACCTGCTGTCTACAGAAGATTTACTTTAGATTTAAAGGCACACATAGGTTGAAAATGAAAGGATAAAATGAAAGGATAAAAGAGAGTAATATAGACAATAAACTTTAAGTAAAAACTGTCACAAGAGATGAAGAAGAATACTGAATAATAATAAAGGCTTCAATTCACCAAGAAAACATGACAATTATAAATATGTATACAACAAACATCAAATCTCCTATATATGAAACAAACATTGACAGAATTAAAGAGAGAAATAGACAGCTCTACAATAATAGTAAAATACCTTAATACCTCACTTTCAATAATGGATAGAACAACCAGACAGATGACCAATAAGAAAACAGAAAATTCAAACAACACCACAGGCCAACTGCTTCTAAAAGATATCCATAGAACACTCCACCAAACAACAGCAGAATGTACATTTTACTCAAGTGCACATAGAACATTGTCCAATATAGGTTAATACATTAGGTCACAAAACAAGTCTTAAAAATTTGAAAAAGACTGAAATCATACCAAGCATCTTTTCTGATCACAATAGAATTAAACCAGAAATCAATAGCAGAAAGGAAAACTAGAAGATTTATAAATATGTGGAAATTACTTAACACAGCCTTAAGGAACCAAAGGATCAAAGGAGAAATCATAACAGGAATTAGAAAATATCTTAAGATTAATGAAAGTGAAAATCAAAATACAGCATATCAAAACTTATAAGATGCGGTGAAAGCAGCACTGAGGGAAATGTATGGCTGGAAATGTTTATATTAAAAATGAAAAACTCTCAAACCAACAACCACCTAAGTTTACACCTTAAGAAGCTAGAAAAAGAAGAACAAACTAAATCCAAAGCTAGTAAAAAGAAAGAAACAATAAATATTAGAACAGCAATAATAAAATAGAGAATAGAAAAACAATTTAAAAAATAAAAAACGAAGAGTTCATCCTTTGAAAGTATGAACAAAATTATAAGCCTTTAGATAGACATAGAAAAGAGACAAGACTCGAATTACTAGTACCAGAAGTGAAAGTGGGAACATAAGAACTGATTTTACAGAAGTAAGAGGATTTATAGCAGAGCACTATGACCAGCTATTATCCCAACAAATCAGATAACCTAAAAATTGAAGGTGAGAGAACACTTCCCAAATCATTCTGGGAGACTAGCATTACCCTTAACGTCAAAGCCAGACAAAGACCATACAAGAAAACTACTGATCAATAACCCTTATAAATATCAGTGCAAAAAATACTCAATGAATACTAACAAACCAAATTCAACAGCATATCAAAAGGATTATACCCCACAGGAAAATGGGATCGATTCCAGGAATACAAGGGTATAGCATATGAAAATCAATCAATTAAAAGGTGAATTACCACATGATTCAGAAACTCCACTTCTGAGTATATACCCTGTGCAGGGTGAAGCAACTCCATCTTAAATGCTCATCTGCCACGTTAGCGCCTGATCAACTCCAGGTCTGGGAAGGCCTCTGAGATTTCCAATTTGTCTATTATTCCTGTGTAAGACCACATACTTACTGTAAATCAAGGCAAATTCCTACCCATTCCCTCTGAAGCGCATATGCCCCTCCTCTACGGTATATAATTCCTGGGTCTGGGGGCAACTGCACAGGGATCCACCATCTTGTCTCACTACCTTCAGATATATAGACATAGCTTCTTCTCACAAATACCTATTAAATGTTTCATTCTAAGAAACTGGCTTTGCTCACCTCTTCAGTCTCTCATTTCCCTTGGACTTTAGGGTAGGTTTGCATAGATCTGCCCATTGTGAAACACACCTCCCAATAACTGAATGAAGAGATTCAAATGGACATTTGTACACCCACGGAAGCATTATACACAACAGTCATCAAGTGGAAGCAGCCCAAGTTCTGTAATCCCAGCACTTTGGGAGGCTGAGGCAGGCAGATCACTTGAGGTCAGGAGTTTGAGACCAGCCTAGCCAATATGGTGAGACCTCGTCTCTACTAAAAATACAAAATTTAGCTGGGCATGGTGGCGTGTGCCTGTAATCCCAGCTACCCAGGAGGCTGAGGCAGGAAAATTGCTTGAACCCAGGAGGCAGAGGTTGCAGTGAGCAGAGATCATGCCACTGCACTCCAGCCTGGGTGACAGAGCTAGACTCCATCAAAACAAACAAACAAACAAACAAAAACAAAAAAAAATGGAAGCAACCCAATTCTCCATCAATAGATGAATGAATATATACCACAAAATGTGGTACAGCCATGCAATGGAATATCATTCAGGAATTGTAGTCATTATTCTTTTTGATGCTCAACTTGACTCTTTCACTAGTGAGAGTCCCCTTTAAGTCAGCTGTGTTCACAGTGTTTTATAGCTTCCTTGCTTTCTGGCACAAACGTTGCAGGCTTATCTGCAATATAGTATTTGTTGATCTAGACCTTGAATTTGCCATTTCTTTATAGGTAAAAATGGCACTTAGAAATAACAATTTGCTTGCTATTTGATATTGCTAAAGGATATGACTACTTTTAGATCCTTTTAGTGCACATGAATTCACAACTGAAATTTAACATTATAGGATTTATTATTACCTTACTACTTTTATTTTCATGTATATTTTCCTTTACACTGAAAACTGTGATGCAAGTATTATGCATGTAATTTTCAAAAGTCATTTCCATGAAGATCTAGAGTTTATAAACATATTTAAGTGAAGTAATTTTAGTGCAATTTACATAAACCTTTTAGTAATAATGTTAACTACTTTCAACACATTTTCACTTAGGGGAAGATGCCTTGTCTGAATTGAAGCCCACTAAAGGAGAAATAGGGAGAACACATGAGCCCTCTCCAAAGTTAAAAAGCCTTTGAAGGGGAAGAAACTATAGTATGGGTCATTTTAAATTTTGAGTCAGTTTAACATTGCATCTTCTGAGTATTGGAAGTTGAGAAAGGGAGATGCTTCCTTCTTTTTTCCTTTAATAAGAGGTAGAGGTTATTATGATCAGATTTGCAATTAAACATTTAAAACATTAAAAAATCTATTGCATTAAGAGGAATTTTAAACATTTTTTTGAGATGGATCTTGCTATATCACCCAGCTTGTCCTTGAGCTGCAGGGCTCAAGGGACACTCCACCATCAGTCCTTCTGAGAAGCTGGGACTACAGACATGTACCACTGTGCCCAGCTTGGGATTTTTTTTTTTTTGAGTTATTTTAATAATGTGAAGAGCTCCACTGCAATGAGAACAGAGCAAACAAAGAGGAAGTAGCCTTTTGCTGCAGAGGATACAGGGGCACCTAAATCCTAGCTATGTGTCCCCCACTCCATGTGCTTGCATGTGCTAGAAGACAGAGAGTAAGAAAATTAGAAGAATGAAGGAGGAAGTAAAAAAAAAAAATGACCTTCTAAAACAGAACTTCTGTTCTCAGCTGACATTCTTTACCTAATCTGTTTATTTATAAAACCATATTTTCCTTTAAGTCATTGGACATTTATACCAGCTGTTTTAATATCTTTCATGAAATCTGACATCTGGGCCATCTAGTGATCATGTTAGTCCCATAAGCCTAAAGCATTTATTATCTTGCCTCTTAAAGAAAAACATCACCAACCCTGTTATAGAGTATGGCCTTTATTCCTAAGGTGTGTGATTCCTGTTGTTTTATATTGGTGTATGAGGTATTGTAAAAGTCATTAATAAACAGGGCCAGAATTTGGTCTTCCAGCAACTCTTAACCTCTAATATCTCTGTTCCGCTCTCAACCCCATAGCAGCCACTATCAGATCATCCTTGATTTGTCTTTGCACATGCATATAAATCCCATCCCTCTGCCAAAGATTTGCAGGAAACCCATTCAGATTTCTGCCTGGCAAAGATTTTCAGAAAACTCCCCCACACAAGTCTGCCTTTGTTTACTGTGCAGTTCTTCTTTTCTGGTGTCCAGCTCTACAGAATTCAGCCATATCAATAGCCCCAAACTCTAATGTCTTCCTGCTCAGCTCCATGAGACTACCACGCTATGCTTGGGTTCCAGGTTCCTGCAATGCAGTCAGGAAATTGTTCCTAGACAGAATGCTGGGCAACTGTAGAAGTCTGTAGAGTTTCCCTTCTCTCAGGGATTGCAGTCTATGTTGCTTTAGCCTAGTGCCTTGAAACCATTGCCCTATATATTTTGTCTAGTTTCACAGAATTTTTTCTTGTTGGCTAGGTGCGGTGTCTCATGCCTGTAATCTTAACACTTTGGGAGGCCAAGGCAGGTGGATCACTTGAGGTCAGCAGTTCAAGATCAGCCTGGCCAACATAATGAAACCCTGTCTGTTAAAAATACAAAAAAAAAAAAAAAAAAAAAAAAAAAGGTGTGGTGGCACATGCCTGTAGTCCTAGCTACTTGGGAGGCTGATGTGGGAGGATTGCTTGAACCTGAGAGGTGGAGGTTGTGGTGAGCTGAGATGGCACCTCCGCACTCCAGCCTGGGCAACAAAGTAAGACTCCGTCTCCAAAAAAAAAAAAAAAAAGAATTTATTCTTGTTGGAAGAAAAGAGGAAAATGGGAATTTTTATAAAGGAAAATATATTTTAAAATCTGGTGAGGTCTGATACTATCATAGCCTGTCTTTGAAATAAGCTTACTACGATCCTGGGGATATTATAAAAGAAAATATTAATTCCTCTAAAGTTCAGTAACATAAAATAGGAATATAATATTCTAATTCTGTTAGTTCAAGTCTTATATACCTTCACATCATACTTTTCCATAAGGACACATTTAAGCTTTGGATAGCTCTGTGTGCCCTTGGTTATTTACCTGAAGAATGTTTGGTTATTTACCTGAAAACTGAATAAACTAAAGACATTTGACCTCAACTTTCTCAACCTAAAAAAAATTCAATTTTATATGGACCCATTACTCCAGGGATTGATGGTATTGATAGGATTTAAACTATTAATTGCATTTTGCCCGTTTTCAGATAATTTTTTTAAGGGTCAATGTTACAAAAACTTTGAGAAAAAGCTAAAATGAGAAGTGGTCCTTTCATTGCTATTTTAAGTATGAGTTTGGAAATGAGAAAGAATATGCTATATGATTACCTGTAGCCTATTCTCATATCTAAAACATAATTTTTAAACAATTAATTCTATCTATCTATCTGTTTGTCTATCTAAATATTTATTTATTTATTTATCTTAGGCAGGGTCTTGCTCTGTCACCCAGGCAGGAGTACAGTGGTGCAAACTCAGCTCACTGCAACTTCCACCTTCTGGGCTCAAGCAATCCTCCTGCCTAAGCCTCCTGAGTAGCTGGGACTACAGACATATGCCACCACACCAAGCTAATTTGTAAAAATATGTATTTTTAATTATTTTTATCTTGGACAACATAAAAAATCTTATTTTATGACAAGATTTGCCACTAAAAACCACTATGCAAAATAGCAGTTTCTGTGAAAAATTTAATGCTTAGTATTTTTTATGTTCTTTGACATTCTCAGAATATATGGCTGTTTACCTCTCAGTTATGAAGAGACTATAAAAATTCAATGTTTTGACATATTAATCCTCTCATCACAACATAGAGATGAGGAAAATGCAGCCAGAATGCTTCATGCCTCTCTTTGAGCCAGGCAGCAGCACATGGAGGATCCGTCTTTAGACAAGAGTTTTTCACACAATGGTATGGACAGTAAGATATCAAGTATTAGGAACTCTCAAACTTAGATTTGTTAATAATCAATAATCACAAACATTTGAGGAAAACCAATGTCATGAGAGACAGTAATCTCTATACATGAGGAAACTTTATAACAAAGCAGAAGGGGGTTCTAAAATAACAATATTTTGGATGACTAAGAGTCAATAACACCTGCAGAATGTAGACGGGATGATAAGAAAAGATTATGCATGAGAAAAATAGTTTTTAAAGGTAAAAAATTCAACAGATGGGCTGAATAGCAGATAAGATGCAGTCCAAGAGCAAATCAGTGAACTAGAATATCAAGTGAAGGACTTCTTTGAGAATATAACACACAAACACAGGCAAGTTATGAAAGAAAAGTTAAAAGATATGAAGGACAGATCCTCGAGTTCCATTATTCCCAAGTTGCTTTGCTTATGTGACTATCATAAGTAAAGACCACCTTCTTGCTTTTCTTCTTAGCCCAAAATAAGTTATGTCAGCCAGCCTTTTCTCTTCCCTGGATTTGAGGTACTGCCCACCCCATTACAGGGGCCAAAGGCACAACCACGCCTGAAGAGCTGAGTCCAGTGGAGGAGGTGCCTGCCTGGCCAGAGAGCATGCCCTCTTTTTCTTTTCTTTTCTTATTTGTTTCTTTGAGATGGAGTTTTGCTCTGTTCCCCAGGCTGGAGAATAATAGTGCAATCTTGGCTCACTGCAGCCTCTGCCTCCCACGTTCAAATGATTCTCCTGCCTCAGCCTCCCGAGTAGCTGGGATTACAGGTGTGCACCACTACATCTGGCTAATTATTGTATTTTTAGTAGAGATGGGGTCTCACCATATTGGCCAAGCTGGTCTTGAACTCCTGGCCTCAAGTGATCTGCCTGCCTTCGCCTCTCAAAATGCTGGGATTATAGGCCTGAGCCACTACACCTGGCCTTGCCCTCTTGTGCCATATTGTCTGAGGTGTGGTCCTTCTCTTTGTACCCTGGCCTGCTACTTCCTTCCAAAGCCTAGGCCTTAAACTAAGGTTTGCTCCTAGAAGAGCCCAAGTGAATGAGGCTTAGGAGGACCTCCATGTATGGAGTCTCCAAAGTTCTTTAACTAAAATTTAGCCTGTCCTGGGACCCCACATAGCCCTAGCACTTGGCCTGGACTTTCAAACAGAGGCAGAAGTGCTTCTCTCTCACTCTTTAGCCTCATACCAACTGGGAGTTCTTAGAAGTTTCATTAGCAACTTCTAGGTGCAGCTTCTGCAGCACTTTCACTGAAAGCCCAATTAAGGGCCCTCACTATCACCACCATTTAAACATACATATAAGTCCAGGCATGGTGGGTCACACCTATAACCAATCAGCATTTTGAGAGACCCAGGTGGGAGAATTGCTTTAAGCCAAGATTGAAGACCAGCCTGAGCTACATGATGAGACCCATTTCTATAACAACATAAAAAATAAGCACACACACATACACACACACACACACACGAGACAGAATGCTTGTTTTCAGGTACTGCAAGGAAAAATTAGCATTCAGAAAAAAGGTTTTCTCAGCAAGGCAATTTTACTTTCTGCAGAAAGGGTGCTCTTGTTAGCCATCTTGCCATGAGAGTACAATGAACAAAGGAAAGGCAGGCATATTTATTCTTTAAGCATTGGGTCCTTACTGCTATGTCTGATCTCTGTTGGTTGGAGGCAGACCTCACAATCTAAACTGAACCTGATTGGCTAACAACTTAAAACTTTTCTCAATAGGTAAAGGCAATGGAGAACTAAGGAAAAGAGGAAGTCTAAATAAGGAAGGGGTGTAGGCTGTGAGCACGTCCAGCACAGGTATCTTGGTTAAAGTAAAAGGACATAGAATGTACTACATGCCTGTGAGCATGTCTAACAGCTACATAGGATAGGGCTTAACAAAGAGTTATCAGCAAAAAGCAAGAAGGCTTTGAAGAAAGTTAGTCTTTAAAACAAACTATTATTTCTAATATTTATTATTATTATTCTTTAGCAAGAAAGGGAACTTTGAAGAGGAACTTTTTACTTTCTACAACATATATAAAAACACACATATAAGAAATTAAATTTAAAAAATAAAAACAAGCCAGCGTATATGAACCCATTGGTGGCAGTCCTGGATGTGAACAAGACCAGAGTTCCCTAACACATGAACACCAACAGAGGCTGGGTTCAGAGACCAGTGGCCCTGGACCTTTGGCAGTTTCCACACTTGTGCAAACAACTTGCTAAATTCTGATGGACAACATACTAACTCTTAGAAAATCACAATCTGTCGGCACTGCAAGTGGAAATCAGTTTGAACTGAAAAAGGAAAAAGTGACTCTGCTGTGAATCATGTTCAGAGGATAGGCAGAGAGACCCATTGCAAAGGCCACAAGAACCATCATTTCTCTAAGGCAGGTGTCCCCAAACTCCTGGACTGTAGACTGGTACCAGTCTGTGGCCTGTTGGGAACTGGGCTGCACAGTCGGAGGTGAGCAAACATTACTACATGAGCTCTGCCTCCTGTCAGATCAGCAGCCACACTGGATTCTCACAGGAGCACGGACCCTATTGTGAACTGCATACGTGCAGGATCTAGGTTGCATGCTCCTTATGAGACTCTAATTCCTGATGATCTGAGGTGAAACAGTTTCATCTGGAAACCATCCCCACTACCACTCCACACACTGTCTGTGGAAAAACTGTCTTCCATGAAACTGGTCCTTGATGCCAAAAAGGCTGAAGTCTGCTGCTCTGAGGTCATGCTGCAGTTTGAAATGCCATAAGGATCATAAGGATCCCCTCTGTGAGTGACTACTGGTTTCTCACCAACAATGCCTCCAGACCTGCTTTGCAGATCTTGTCTATTACTAGGGATACTCAACTGGCAAGGCACCTTGTTTTTATGACAGCAGCCATGTCCTGATTAATCCCTGCTTTTATGAACCCCACTTTAGATACCACAACCAATCCAGAACTGACCTCTGCTTCCTTTAGATCTGCCTCAGACTCCAACGTGGGAGCCTAAACCTTGCCAAAGATGCATTTCTCCTCCCTCATTTTGAGCAGCACGGAATGTCCCTCTCACTGCAGCGAGTCAAAAAGTTCAATTTGAACAGGCTACAGGCTTCTTTCCAGTGGTCTTGGAAGATTAGGCTTTAATACCTCCGAGAAACTCCCTGATAGACTGGGTCATGAAGGGGTGAGCTGCTTCTCTGAGGCCTGTTTGCCACCTTCTAATTAGGAGGCACAGCCAAGATAAACCCTCCCAGGTCCAGTTTCTCACAGGGCTCTGGGTGCCAGTTCTTCTTATGACAACTCTGTTTTAATGAGCTCTTGACAGAAGAGTTCATTGATATTGGTGCAAAGTACACTGATAAGTTATCCTAATAGGCATTTCTGTGTATGTGTATGCACCAAGTATTGTGATAAATACCTGATTAAATTTAAAACATATGAAACTCAGAATACCTTTGAAGCAGGTACTATTTTTTTTTTTTTTTGAAACAGAGCCTCACCCTGTCACCCAGGCTAGAGTGCAGTGGTGAGATCTTGGCTCACTGCAACCTCCATCTCTTGGGTTCAAGCGATTCTCCTGCCTCGGCCTCCTGAGTAGCTGGGATTACAGGCACCCACCACCACGCCTGGCTATATTTTTGTATTTTTAGTAGAGACGGGATTTCACCATGTTGGCCAGGCTGGTCTCGAACTCCTGACCTCAAGTGATCCACCCACCTCAGCCTCCCAAAGTGCTGAGATTACAGGCATGAGCCACCATGCCTGGCCTAAAGCTGGTACTATTATTATTTTGATTTCATAAATTATGAAAGAGGGACACAGAACAAGAAGTAGCAAAAAGAAGAACCAAGATTTGAACGCAGAATGTCTGACTTCACAGTCAGTCTTAACCAGCACACATATAGACCTGGTTCCAGTTTTAGCCCAGCTGTAACCTTGCTATAACATTGGATAGGCTGGTCATGCCTAAGGTTCAGGCTCTCTGTCTGCAAATTAGGGACGTTCCAGGACGTCTGATTCCCAGGCCATTCCTGTGAACTCCATTTTGGAAATTTAACTACTTTCTTGACTTTATATAAAGAACTGTGAAGGATCTGAAACTTTGCCCAACCTGCTAGCAAGGCAGCTAGACTGCCATAGTTTCATGGACACTGACAGAAAGCAAAAGGTGTTGAAGTCAGAAAGAAAGAACATTATTACTCATAGCATAGCTGGTATTCTTGTTCATGTCAGTTTCCTTGGCTCCCCAAATAACAGACAGCAGCTCAGGTGGAAGTTTCTCATGCAGGTCTGCATCACAGTGAGGAACTCTGAGCACTGGGAACTCAAACCTATTAAAACTGACTACAGGTTGGGGTGGTAGCTCATGCCTGTAATCCCAGCACTTTGGGAGGCCAAGGTGGGACAATCATTTGATGTCAAGAGTTTGAGACCAGTCTGGCCAACATGGTGAAACCCTATCTCTACTAAAAATAAATCATCCAGATGTGGTGGCATGTAGCTGGTAATCCCAGCTACTTGGGAGGCTGAGGCAGGAGAATCACTTGAACCCAGGAGACGGAGGTTGAAGTGAGCGGAGATCATGCCACTGCACTCCAGCCTGGGAAACTCCATCTTAAAAAAAAAAAAAAAAATTGACAGTAAGCCTGTCTGATCTTTCCCCAGAGGGTGACATGATCCTTACTGCACTAGACAGTAAACAAATCTGCCCTCTGCTTTGGAAAGAGACATTCCCTCTATCGTCTAAGAATATTCAGTGCCTCTGCTTACAAAATGTGAAGAAATGGAGAGACCGACGGAGAACTGTCTCCAAACAATATCCACTTCTTATTTCTACACTCTTGGCTTCTGGTGAATTTTGTCATAAGTGAGTCAGTTTGTCAGCCACTCCGATTGCTCTGACCAGTAGAGGCTGGGACCAAATCTATTCATTTTATCTGACACGGCCTTTAAAGTCAGTATCCACAGGACACAACACAGAATGAGGCCAACTTACAGTACTGACCTCAACCATTTCCCTTCCAGATCCTGGAGTGACCCAGCTAAACAAATCTCATAAACCATCATTATCACTAAGGTTCTGTACTGACCTCTCCACATGGCTTGAGGCATTAACACAGGTGCAGCAGGATGCATTAGTGAGGCACAGTCTCTGCCTTGGCCTACAAGGAAGAAATCAAAAGCAATTCTGACACCTGGCTGATGGATTGAGGTTGACCTGTCTCCCAGGTCCAAAGTGATGATAATTAAAATCAGGGACAAATTGGTACCACTTTTTCTAACTAGACGACTCCCATGGTAGAAAAAACAGTCTGTAATGTGTGCATTAAAATGGGTCAGTTGGCTGGGCGCAGTGACTCACACTTGTAATCCCAGCACTTTCGGAGGCTGAGGTAGACAGATCACCTGGGATCAGGAGTTCAACACCAGCCTGGCCAACATGATGAAATCCTGTCTCTAATAAAAATACAAAAATTAGCTGGGCATGGTGGCTCATGCCTGTAATCCCAGCTACTCAGGAGGCTGAGGCAGGAGAATCACCTGAACCTGGGAGGCGGAGGTTACAGTGAGCTGACATACAGTGAGCTGCACTCCAGCCCGGGCAGCAGAGTAAGACTCTGTCTCAAAAAATAATAATAATAAAATAAAAATAATAAATAAATAAATAAATTTTAAAAATGAGTCAGTTATCCCTCTGGAAGTTTCCCCCATGTCACCAAGAATAGCCTCATTTTGGAGAGATCTCTGCAGTTACCTCAGGGCTATTTAATTCCCTAGTAGTGTTTTCTTAAATACTCTTAAGGTCTCTTAGGCTCGCCCTGAAAATACAAATCCACGTATTTTGGAAGGAAGGCAAATTAATATATGGCTTCCACACCAGAAGTGCAGTGTCAGGGGACCACATGATACCCCTAGGAAAAAAGTAACAATTGTTGGAATCCCCCAAGTAAGACCCATATCAGTTGAAGGGCACAGGTTGAGTGCCTCCAACATGGCTTCCTGGCAGGCTGCAAAACCCTAGGCTTCCCAGCTCAGTTGGAGTAATTGGGTCTAGTCCTTGTTATGCTTCAAGTCCAGCTTATCCAGTTTGTCCACATTACCAACCAGGCAGTGTTCACCTACCCAAGGGACGACTGAGCAACATCTACAGAAACGGGTGGAGAAGATGACCATAGGCATTGACAGATGTTTTGTGTGGGAGGTGCAGGAGCTGGGCCATCCCCTGCAGGGACTTTTTGGTCATATGAAGAGGCATGACAATCAAACCATGGTTAGAGCTATCTGGCAGGGGATGGTAGATACAACAGTCAGTTAAATGTAAAGGGCTTGTCAGGGTTTAGGAGACCTGGACCAAGACATTTTCCTTTGTGAGGATGGCTTCAGGTACAGTTCTGAAAGGCAAGAGATCATTAATGTCAATCTCTCCCCAACACTGCTTGGGGTCAGGGGTGTTTCCTCCCCGGGTACCTGAGTGTTGCTCTCCCTCCAGCACCACACCCTCAGTGAGTCTATCTAGTAGCTAGAACTTCACCTTTTTTCAATCATTTCCCACCCACACCCAGGCCTTCTATCTTGTACAACAGGGACAAGGGCAACTTTTTTAAACTTACAGAGGTTTATCGTAATGCTCCACACCTTGGCCTGCGTAGGTCATTATAGAGACATTCTGCAAAGAGTAGACTCAGAAAAGTGGTCATTATCTTCACAAAGGCAGCAAGTGGCTGGGCCAGGTGACTCACACCTATAGTCTCAACACTTTAGGAGGCCAAGGTGGAAGGATCCCTTGGGCCCAAGAGTTTGAGACCAGCCTAGGCAACACATAGTGAAACCCCACATCTATAAAAAATTTTTAAAGAATTAGCTGGGCGTGGTGGCATGCACCTGTACTCCCAGCTACTCAGGAGGCCAAAGTGGGAGAATCACTTGAGCCTGGGAGGTTGAGGCTGCGGTGAGCTATGATGGAGCCATTGCACTCCAGTGTGGGCAACAGAGCAAGACTCTGTCTCTAAAAAAAAAAGTTTGGTAGATCTAGGGATCAAGAAAGCAAGAATCAATGAGTCATCAGAATAATAGAACACCAATAATCCCTTTTCATTCTTGGTTTGAATCCTCAAGGTTCAACTTCAGAACAGACTTTTAATTTTGGCCTACTCTGATTCACTTGTCCACATTCACTTAGTTCCACTAAGACCACCTACAATTGGGGATAACAGTATCCCCAGAGGGACAGGAATATTGGTTTAGCAAACCCAACATATGTCCATTATAGGAGGTCATGTTTCAGTCACGTTCTTCCATTAGCAACCTTTTGACTTGCAAAGAAAGAATTAGTCACAGCTCTTGTTAAAGATGGTAAGGGAGACTATTCAAGGTGGGCTCTGACAATGGGGTTTTGTAGCAAGGGAGAGAAACTGGGCTCAACTCTGAATACAAGGACGAGTGGAAATTTATAGCCAAGGAGTATGGTGAGTGGCAGTGGACGCAACATTACTAAAAGAAAACACCAGGGATAAGTTGGGATTCTGGATAAATCACCTTGGCAGGATTATTGTGTAACGCAGGCAAGGTTGACAAGATATTGAAGGTGGGGGATAAGGAATTTGACTAGATATCAAGAAAGATCAGATAGCCTGTGTGTGGTGGCCCACATCTGTGGTCCCAGCACTTTGGGAGGCCAAAGAGGGGGTGGATCACTCTAGGTCAGGAGTTCGAGACCAGCCTGGACAACACAGAGAAACCCCATCTCTACTAAAAATACAAAAATTAGCTGGGCATGGTGGCACACACCTGTAATCCCAGTTACTTAGGAGGCTGAGGCAGAAGAATCACTTGAACCTGGGAGGTGGAGGTTGCAGTGAGCTGAGATTGCGCCCCTGCACTCCAGCCCAG
Organism: Sapajus apella; assembly: GCF_009761245.1. Classification (NCBI taxonomy): domain Eukaryota; kingdom Metazoa; phylum Chordata; class Mammalia; order Primates; family Cebidae; genus Sapajus; species Sapajus apella. The sequence goes on along the minus strand of NW_022436989.1, from coordinate 11,314,115 downwards.
GTGACAGAGTGAGACTCCGTTTCAAAAACAAAAACAAAAACAAAAACAAAAAGGATGATCAGATAGCAAGTGTGAAGGATTTTCACTAAACTGACCCAGCAGGAGTTTTGCTAACACTGGATTAAGTGGGCAAAGGACAGAGCCCGGAATTGGTGATTAGTCAGAAGAAGAACTCAGAGGAGCCTGACTCCAGCTTGGTTAAAGGAGAGAGTCTTTGTCATGACTCGTCTATTTTTTGCAGCCACGCATTTCATTAATTCTTTTATCAAATATATAGTAAGTAAGGAGTATTAAAACAGTAAAAACAACAAGTAAGCACTCTGGCAGAGACTGGGGCAGTGCAACAACTTGCCTTGTTAGATTTAGAATATGTGATTCCACATCTGGGTTCAGTGGTTTATACCTGTAATCCCAACACTCTGGGAGGCCAAGGCAGGAGGACAGCTTGAGGTCAGGAAATCAAGATCAGCCTGATCAACACAGCAAGACCCCGTCTCTACAAAAAAAATTCTTTTTCAAATTAGCCAGGCGTGGTAGCTGCACCTGTAGTCTCAGCTACTCTAGTGGCTGGGGCAGGAGGACCACTTGAGCTTAGGAGTTGGAGGTTACAGTGAGCTGTGATTATGCCACTGCTCTCCCGCCTGAGTAACAGCACACGACCTTGTCTCAAAAAAAAAGGAAAAAAAAAAAACCACATGATTCCATGATCGAGTTATTACCACCACTTAATTAATTGACTTAATTGAAATTAAGATGAAGACGAACTCAGAGCACCATCTTTTGAAGAGAAGAATATGCGGACTATCTAGACCTGTACTGTCCCATACTGTGGCCAGTAGCCACATGTGGCTAGTGAACACTTGAAATGTGGCTAGTCAAAACTGAGATATGCTATAAACTTAAACGGAAAACACACAATGGCTTTCAAAGGCTTAGTATGACGAAGTCAGGGAGCACTGCAAGTCTAAGATTGCAAACACTGCAAGTAATCTACAACTGATGGGAGTGGGTCTGAATCTGAAAGTCCATGACATCAGAAGGTCCTGGAGGAAGTGGCATGAGTTCAGTCAGAACCTTTTTTTGTGATTCTGTACATGGCCAAAGAGAATTCACTGAGGGCAACATTTACATGCCTCACATTTTCAAAGGAAAGTTATCAGAACAGGTACAGACCACAGCCATAGACTAGTTACGATTTAAATGAAAAATGGGCAAAATATCCGAATGGACATTTTTCAAATGAAACCTACAAATGGCTCACAAGTATGTGAAAAAATGTTCAACATCGCTAATCATCAGAAAAATGCAAATCAAAACTACGAAGAGATATCATCCCACCCAAGTTTCACTGGTTTTTGCCAAAAAGACAAGGAATAACAGAAGCTAGTGAGGATGCAGAGAAAGGGGATCCTCGTACATGGTTGGTGGGAATGTAAACTAGTGCAGCCACTATGAGAACAGTATGGAGATTCCTCAAAAAAACTGCAAATAGGCCAGGCGTGGTGGCACACTTCTGCAATCCCAGCACTTTGGGAGGCGAAGGCGGGTGGATCACCTGAGGTCAGGAGTTCGAGATCAGCCTGGCCAATATGGTGAAACCCTGTCTCCACTAAAAATACAAATTAGCTGGCCATGGTGGGGTGTGCCTGTAAACCCAGCTACTCAGGAGGCTGAGGCAGGAGAATTGCCTGAACCCAGAAGGTAGAGGTTGTAGTTAGCCAAGATCATTCCACTGCACTCCAGCCTGGGCAAGAAGAGTAAAACTCTATCTCAAAAAACAAAAACAAAAACAAAAACTGGGTGGGTGCAGTGGCTCACACCTGTAATCCCAGCACTTTGGGAGGCCAAGGTGGGTGGATCACCTGAGCTCAGGAGTTCGAGACCACCCTGGGCAACATGGTGAAACCCCGACTCTACTAAAAAGTTAGCCAAGTGTGGTGGTGTATACCTGTAGCCCCAGCTACTCAGGAGGCTGAGACATGAGAATCGCTGGAACCCCAGAGGCAGAGATCGCAGTGAGCCGAGATCATGCCACTGCACTCCAGCTTGGGCTATAGAGTGAGACCCTGTCTCAACAAGCAAACAAAAACAAACAAACAAAAAAAGAAACTGAAAATAGAAGGACCATATGATTGATCCAGCAATTTCACTCTTGGGCATATACCTAAAAGAAAGGAAGTCGATATATCGAAAAGCCATCAGCGCTCCCATGTTTATGGAGGCACTATTCACAATAGTAAAAATATGGAATCAACCTAAGTACTCATCAATGGATGAACGGATAAAGATAACATGGTATATTTACACAACGGAATATTATTCAGCCATAATCCTGTCATTTGCAGCAACATGGATGGAACTGGAGGTCGTTATGCTAAGTGAAATCAGCCAAGCACATAAAGGCAAATATCACATGTTCTTACTTATATGTGTAAGCTAACAAAGTAAATCTCATGGAGGAAAGAGTAGATTAGTGGTTACCAGAGGCCGGGGAGGATGGGTGGGGAGCAAAGAGAAGTTTATTAATGGCTACAAATACACAGTTTGATAGAAGAAACAAGGCCTCATGTTACATCAGTAGGATGACAATAATCTACAATAATCTATTACATATTTCAAAATAGCTAGAAGAATTCAAATGGTTCAAGAATGAACAAAAGACAAATATTTAAGGTAATAGATACCCTAAGTACATTAATTTGATCTTTACAAATTACATGAATGTATAAAATTATCACATGTATCCTGAAACTATGCACATCTATTATACATCAATAAAAAAAATTTAAATGAATTTATACCCACTCCAATCCACCAAAATGTGTCCTTTAGAGTCTTAGCCTCTCAATTTTGCTGTTTGGCTTCTTCCATTCTTGAAATCCCAACACAAATCACACCCCCTGCCTGAGGATCATACGCGAACCAACCGACTTCACTGGCAAAGACCAAAGTGATTCATTCAAAGCTATTTGATTTTGAGTGGCCACAAATTGCCGGGCGCTGTTCTAGGTGCTGGTAACACAGCAGTGAAGGAAACAGGCCAAGACCTTGCGCTCATGGCGTCCATATATTAGAGGCCTTACTCCTATGAATTTTCATGTTTACTCTTCCTTCCATTTGTTTGTTTGTGGGTTGTTTTTCGTTTTTGTTTTTATTTTGAGACAAAGTCTCACTGTCACCCAGGCTGGAGTCCAATGGCACAATCTCAGCTCACTGCAACCTCTGCCTCCCAGGTTCAAGTGATTCTCCCACTTCAGCCTCCTGGGTAGCTGGGACTATAGGTGTGCGCCATCATGCCTAGATAATTTTTTGCATTTTTAGTAGAGACGAGGTTTCACCACGTTGGCCAGGCTGGTCTCGAACTCCTGACCTCAAGTAATCCACCTGCCTCAGCCTCCCAAAGTGCTGGGATTACAGGCGTGAGCCATGTGAGCCACCACACCCAGCCTACTCTTCCTTCCATTTATTGGGCTGCTCTGTTTTCTGAGTTACACTTCCATATATGGGTGTGTTTGACATTATGGTATGCAGGGGGAAATCCTTGTCTTATAAATGTTAATAGATTTATGATGAATGTTGTTTAGAACTGCAGTTTTATCTTGGAGGATATCTCAGGTGATCACCTTGGAGCTGGTTCTCCTGAAAATCCCCTTAGAGAACTCGTTCATACTGGGACAGCACCTTTCCTGAAGAGGGCAGCGACCTGCAAGGCAATAACACTAGCATTCCTGCATCAAGAAAAAGGATTACAAAGCCTTAAACACAGGCCTGCTATTCAGCTGTCAAAAAGTCCACAAGGCGGCCAAATGTGTAGCCAACTAATGGAACCTGTCAGCTCACAGCTTATCATCCACAGAAGCAATGGGGAATTCCTCTAGTTAATGATTCTCCTTGACAGAAGCTTGACAATGGCCTTGGTTCATTTATTATATTGGTTAAGTAATTGCACGAATTAAGAAGATTGCTCTGGGGACTCACAGTTTCATGATACAATCAAGAGTATTGCTTGCTATTAAAATTTTGTGGGTTCCTGATTTAGGAATCAGCTAATGAATCAGCTAATTCTATATTAGCGTCAAGGTAATGAGATGGAAGTGTAACAAACAGCCTGGTGCAGTGGCTCACACCTGTAATCCCAGCACTTTGGGAGGCCAAGGCAGGCGGATCACTTGAGACCAGGAGTTCGAGATCAGCCTGGCCAACATGGTGAAACCCCATCTCTACTAAAAATACAAAAATTAGCTGGTGTGGTGGCATATGCCTGTAATCCCAGCCACTCGGGAGGCTGAGGCAAAGAATCGCTTGACCCTGGGAGGCAGAGATTGCTGTGAGCCAGGATCACACCACTACACTCCAGCCTGGGCAACAGGGCAAGACTCCATCTCAAAAACAAAATAAAACAAAAAGCCAAAAAACAAACAGCTGGGCGCAGTGGCTCACGCCTGTAATCCCAGCACTTTGGGAGGCTGAAGCGGGTGGATCACCTGAGGTCAGGAGTTCGAGACAGCCTGGCCAACATGGAGAAACTGTCTCTCCTAAAAATACAAAAAAAATTAGCCAGGTATGGTGGTGTGTAGCTGTAGACCCAGCTACTTGGGAGGCTGAGGCAGGAGAATCACTTGAACCTGGGAGGCAGAGGTTGCAGTGAGCTGAGATCTCACCACTGCACTCTAGCCTGGGCAGCAGGGAGAGATGTCGTCTCAAAAAAAGAAAAGGAAAGAAAGTGTAACAAACAATTATCTGTACTTCCAGGAGTAAGCTGAACTGTGATGAATGAAGCAGCTGGGGTCTGGTTACTACCTTAATCTATATGATATAGTAGAGCTATGTCAAGAAATAAGGCTTCTGAAGAGGCTGATGATGTTGATTTGGGCATAAATTGCAATTTGTACTTGGTGATAAGATTTCTGATATTTACCTTCTCCTTTCTTTGGCAAGTACACAAGATAAAAAGTAAAAAATGAGTCCACTGTTTTTCTTCAGTATTTATAAAACTATCAAACTCTCAAACTGGCTTTACTAGACAGGATTAGATAAATTTGGGATAAAGTTAGAATGATTTACATTTCTAAAAGAGGACATAAAACAAGAATCGTCAGTTTAAAGAAAGCCCATTTTTATAACACATTGACTAGGCTAGAGATAAATGAATGTTGTTCAGAATGAAAAAAACTTAACAAACTTGATGACTGGAAAACTTGTTCCATCATTCTCCCCTTTGTTCCACAGACCATATTATTCAGCAGAAGATGCTTTGCAGAATTGCCAAACATCAGGAAGTCAGTTAACATAACCAGGCTGCTAGCATTGCTTTTAAATGCCACACCACTCTGCACAGCAAGCCTACTATCCTTTGAGAACTAGCCACATTCTTGGAATATGCTTGACCCCGAAGAGTAAGGGGGACCACTGGGGACTAACTCCTCTTCCATAATCCCCCACTCTTCTCTCACAAGTAACACCTTGGACATTGCAGATTAATTACAACTCTCAGCAACCAGAAACCAACACCAGAGTACAAAACAGCTAGTGAATGGAAAGAGGCGAAACGCTCTGCCTTTTCAAGGTGGAGCCAAACTCAGGGGCCCACTGAGGACACTGCAGTCATTTTACAGAATCAGACACTTGCAACCTTGTAGGCCCTTGCACAGTGCTTCAAGAAGACAGAACGGGATAGGACAGTAAAAGAGAACAGAGGGGCTTCAGCTTCATGGAAATAGAGACCAAATCTCTTTTTACCTACTTTTATCTCACCGTTATAGACCCAGGTGATAGCACAGTGCCTGGAGCAGAGTGGAGTGAGCACCGGTAACTGAACTCCGTTGCCATTTTTACACCTAGAGGTTGCACAATGAGTACATGCTGAATGCTGCTGAAGTGACAAGTGAGTGGGCCTGAGGGGGAGGCCAGGCGAGCGGCATCCACAAAGGCCCCAAATGGCACAGCTGCCCCCAACTTCCTCACACTGCACTGCAGCAGGGCCCCTTGCACCTAATGCCATGAAGATGTGTTCCATTAGATTAAAAACAGCGAGCATGTTTAACAGGTCCAATACTACATCAGGCATATTGTATTGCTAGACTTGCAGTCTTGCCAATGGCTAGGTGTTTACATCGCTTAAGAAGATAGCTCTTAGGCCAGGAGTGGTGGCTCACGCCTGTAATCCCAGCACTTTGGGAGACCAAGGTGGGCAGATCACCTAAGGTCAGTAGTTCAAGACTATCCTGGCCAATGTCGTGAAACCCCGTTTCGTACTAAAAGTACAAAAAAAAAAAATTGGCCAGAAATGGTGGAGCACACCTGTAGTCCCAGCTACTCAGGAGGCTGAGGCAGGAGAATCACTTGAACCCAGGAGGTGGAGCAGTGAGCCCAGATCACATCACTGAGCTCCAGCGTGGGTGACAAGAATGAAACTCCATCTCAAAAAAAAAAGAAGAAGAAGAAGAAGAAGATAGCTCTTTGGATTTGCCTCTCCAAACCTTTGGGTCTAGCATCAGCACTCCATTTACAATCATATTGAATTTCTTCGTATCACAGAAAAAAACTCATCAGAAAAAAAGCAAATGCTATTTTCTTATTTAAAATTTTAGGCTGGGCATGTTGGCTCACACCTGTAATCCCAGCACTTTGGGAGGCAGTGGTGGGCAGATTGCTTGAGTTTGAGGCCAGCCTGGGCAACGGCAACATGGCAAAAGCTGGTCTCTAAAGAAAAAGAAAAAATACACACACACAAACAAACACAGGCAAAAAATTAGCTGAGCGTGTTGGCACATTCCTGTAGTCCCAGCTACTCGGGAGGCTGAGGTGGGAGGATGCCTTGAGCCTGGGAGGTGGAAGTTGCAGTGAGTGGTAATCGCACCACCCCACTCCAGTGTCGGTGACACAGAGACCCTTCTCAAAAAAATAAATTTTGAAAAAATGTAGGACATTTTCTCTCATGCACACCCATACACATGCACACACACTTGCAAAATCAAAAACAACAACCAAACCCTCCCGTTCCAACAGCTCCAGTCTTCTCTTTTCTCTACGCCTGTTGTTGCTCCATCTCCACACTGCTCCCTGCTCCACCACAAAGCACGTTCTGAGACTGAAGGAGAACAAGTGGAGGCATCTCCCACCCCCCTCCTGTGAGTCTCCTACAAGCACACTCTGCCCCGGGCATGCAGTCCCAGGGGCTTGCTGGGTTTCCCTTAGTGGTCAGCCTTCTCATACAGCTGGTCCACCCTCTGCAAGGGGAAATGAAAGGTATCTACCTCTCACCAGTGTTGTCTTGCACCTGGCATATAAGATGGTCAGCCCAATTAGCAGACTTGGGCCAAAGGACCTGGGTCTGGTTATGGACAAAATAAACTCACTGTGGGGCTTGGGACATGTGCTACCATAACGCACCCACATGAGACACACACATGCGTGCACACACACAAAACTACAAATATGATTATTCAGCTGAATTATATTGGTGGTTTCCTGATACACAAATTCGAATCTGGGCTTCATTTTGGAACAGTAACTTTCCCACCTCCCTGCATCCCATCCGCGTCAGTATTGTACCAGAACACTCTCATACCTCAACCCATGCCAGGCCAACAACAAAAATTCATGACTCCAGTCCTATCTCTCATGTTTTATTCATTGCCTCTGAAACCTGGTAATCCCACCTTCATTTTCTTTTCCTGCCAAACCCAGCACTTCCTGGGAACTTTCCCGATGTTTCTCACCCTTACAAACAATTGGTGCCAATTTGTCACATTGCCTACTATGTTTTTAACAACCAAGGCTTTGACTTGTAGCAAAGGCCTTCAAAGCACCACTGCCTGTAATAGTTTGTAAGTAGCTAGGGATGGATTTTAATTAGTCTATTGTGCAAATATCTGAAGCAATAAGACACCTGACCGATGAGTGACAGGGCAACTGACTGAGACACTAGAACAAAGTTCCACCAAAATACAACCTTCCAGGAAACAGAAAATGGGACTCTGCTTCCATCTGTGAGTGCCTATGGGTGTGAATGCCAATGACTATCACGCTAGGGAGGAAAGGGGAGCCCCCAGCTGGTCACTAGGCTACAAATACTGCCTCTTCCCACTCTTATTTAAAAAAAAAAAAAATAGGGCCAGGCACAGTGGCTCACAGTGGGATTACAATGCCCAGAACCCTAACACTTTCAGAAGCCCAGGTAGGAGGATCACTTGACACCAGGAGTTGAAGACTAGCCTGGTCAACAAAGCCAGACCCGTTTCCACAAAAAAAATTAAAAACTTAAGTCAGATGTGGTGGCATATGCCTGTAGTCCCAGCTACTTGGGAGGCTGAAGTGGGAGGATCCCTTGAGCCCAGGAGTTTGAGGCTGCAGTGAGCTATGATTCTGCCACTGCACTCCAACCTGGGTGACAGGGTGAGTCTAGCTCTTAAAATAAAACAAACAAACAAAAAATTGGCCAGGTGCAGCGGCTCACACACGTAATCCCAGCACTTTGGAAGACCGAGGTGGGTGGATCACCTGAGGTCAGGAGTTCGAGACCAGCCAGGCCAACATAGTGAAACCCCATCTCTACTAAAAATACAAAAATTAGCTGTGCGTGGTGGCAGGTGCCTGTAATCTCAGCTACTTAGGAGGCTGAGGCAGCAGAATTGCTAAGGCGGAGGTTGCAGGGAGGCGGAGGTTGCAGTGAACCGAGATCACACCACTGCACTCCAGCCTGGGCGACAAAGCGAGCCTCTAAAAACAAAAATAAAAAATAAAAAGCAAAGAATTATAGAGGACAGATTTAAACGTTGCAGCATAGTCCACATTCATCCCATTGATTTGGCTGTCGTCTCTCCTGCTCATTTTCTCAGCCAAAATTAAAGTACCTTAGCAGCTTTGTTTTTTCCCAGTTACAGTCGGCTTCCACTCCGTGGTGCTTGTTTGCACTTGGGGGTCCGGAGTGAGGCCCCGGGATTCCCCAGTGCTTCCCCTCCAAGCACTGTAACTTCCTGGGCGCCAAACAGGCTGCCCAGGCCGCCCGGAACACCGGAAGCTTCAATGCAGCCCAATCCCCAGCCCGTAGGTCAGAAAAGGAGGAGCCCGTAGGGCGGTGAGAAAGCTTTTCCCCCGCCCCCTGGAAGGCCAGTGAGGGCGCGCAGGTGCTGGGGGCGGAGACTTCATTTGCATGTCTGCAACGCCCACCCTGCAGTGCCACGCCCCCGAGCGCGAGGCCTTCTGGGAGTTCTGATCCCGGACGACCTTAGGGTACTACAGACTGACAGTGAACTACAACTGCGGTGGCGGCTCCGCCTCCCGGGGGCTGGAGCTCCCCAACGGCCAATGACACGGGACCACGTGAGCCTCCAAAACACCCCGAGGTGCGGGCGGGGCTGCTGGGCGCTCACTTCTCAGCCCCGCCGGCTGTCGCCGCGCCCCTCCCTGGCCCCTCCCACATCCCCGGTGACAGCCTCTACAGGTAGCATTTGCGCCCCCATCCTTCACAGCCTTGATTTTCCAAAGATAGGCCTGGACTTTTGCAAACAGAGGCTCTCCTGCATGAGTCTTTCTGTAGCGTCATACCTACAGGCTACTGGAAACTACACCGGGACGTGTAGGATGCCGGCGTAAACGGACGCTGCTTTCGGAAATCTGGCACCCTGCACGGTACACAGTTGCAAACACAGTGACGAAGACCTACTTCCAAGCTGTCGTCAGTGTACTGCCCAGTGAGGCTGCAACGCGTGCACCTCTGTGGAAGGCGCCCACCTTTTCCGTCCTTCTCTCACTTAGCACTCTATCAAAATGGAAGAATCCCTGAATGAACCCATTTCAAGTTTGAATTGTGGTAAAATATTGCAATCCCAAGTGCTGGTTGCCTACAACTTCCTACTGATTTTGGCTGGTGTCTAAAAAAGAAGGTACCCCCCAAAATAAAATTAAATTTTAAAAAGGCCCAGAAATGAATATCTCCTCTGTCAGCCCAGTAAATAGTTTACTTTCTTTTCTTTTTGTTTTTAGAAACAGGATATTGCTATATTGCCCAGACTCGATTAAAACTCCTGGGCTCAAGTGATCCTCCTGACTCAGCCTCCCATGGAGCTGGGACTGCCTATAGAAAATTTAAACATTTTCTGGTTGACGGTTGAGTTTATCTGAAGACCCTGGATCAATAAAAAGGAAATGTTCAGGTTAAAATAAAGGATTATGGAGACCAAGTTTTTAATTGTGCAGAGAAAGCTCTCCAACAGCAGACTTCAGAGACAGCAGGTTGTAAAACGTTTCTTATTGGACCTAAAAGGGTGCCTGGCTCTTAGTTGATTGTCTCCTGGATCTGGAAAGGAAGGAAGGAAAAAAAAAAGGTGGGAAGCCAGACTCAGTGGCTCACATCTGTACTCCCAGCATTTTGGGAGGCTGAGGTGGGCAGATCGCCTGAAAATACAAAAATTAGCTGGGTGAGGTGGTGCACATCTGTAGTCCCAGCTACTCCAGAGGCAGAGGCAGGAGGATTGCTTGAACCCAGGAGGTGGAGGTTGCAGTAAGCTGAGATTGTGCTACTGTACTCCAGCCTGGGTGACAGAGTGAGACCCTGTCTCAAAAAAACAAAAACAACAACAAAAAAAGATAGGGAAGAAGGGGATTCTCTATAGAATGTGGATTTTCCCACAAGGGACTACTTTGCAGGGCCATTTCAAGATGTGGCAGATAAACATGTTTTGGGATAAAATATTTTGATTGCTTCCTTCTTATGCCAGAGTCAGATTGGAAAGTAAGTCACAATATACAGGGTTAAATAAAACCCATCTGGTGAGAATTTATGGTTTGCACGGCATGACTCCCCAGATTCCTTAGGAATTTGGGCAAGATAAAAAAAAAATCAGAGCTTAGTCCTCTGGTGTGTGCCATCACACCCATCTAATTTATTTTACTTTATTTTATTCTTTCAGTAGAGAAAGGGTTTCACCACATTGGCCAGGCTGGTCTTGCACTCCTGACCTCAGGTGATCCTTCTGCCTTGGCCTCCCAAAGTGCTGGGATTAAAGTCATGAGCCACCAACCCAAAACAGAATGAGTGTTCTGATGAGCTGAGCAGAGGACGTTGGCTTTGTAGACAGAAAAACACTGAGGAAAGTATTAATAGAAGTGGAGAGCAAAAAGCAGATTGGTCCTTTCAAAGTTATTTTCCTCCTACAGGTTTGAGAGAAGAAAAGTAGCTCCAAGCATTCTGAGCTCTGTAAAGTGCGCAGCACCAGACAGGAGTATGAGATTTCAGTCATGCCTGCCCCCAGCCCTCCCACAACCCCCTACCTGGGGGTCAATTGTTTAAAGCAATTTTGTTCCTGACTAGCTGCCTCACCCAGTACCTTCCTGTTTCTGGAATCTGTGATACAAAGAACAACATATAGTCAATCAATAGCTTATATTATTTTAATGTGAATTATTGGTAAACAATTTAGGAACTGTCTCTTCTTGTCCTTTAAAAATCCCAGCACTTTGGGAGGCCAAGGCGGGTGGATCATGATGTCAGTAGTTTGAAACTAGCCTGGCCAACATGGTGAAACCCCATCTCTACTAAAAATACAAAAATTGGCTGGGCACGTTAGTTGGTGCCTGTAATCCCAGCTACTTGGGAGGGTGAGGTAGGAGAGAGAATCACTTGAACCCTAGAGGGGGAGGTTGCAGTGAGCCAAGATCACACCATTGCACTCTGTCGTGGGCAACAGAGCGAGACTTCTCAAAAAGAAAAAAAAAAAAAAAGAAACCCCATCTCCACTAAAAATACAAAAAATTAGCCAGGTGTGGTGGCACACATCTGTAGTCCCAGCTACTAGGGTGGCTGAGGCAGGAGAATCCCTTGAACCTGGGAGGCAGAGGTTGCAGTAAGCTGAGATGGCACCACTGCACTCCAGCCTGGGTGACAGAGGGAGACTCCCCCTCAACAACAACAAAAAACCAAACCAAACCAAACCAAAAAAACCTTGAGGTGGTGAGTCCCTGCATTCCCAAGTACTTGAGAGGCTGAGGCAGGAGGATTGCTGGAGCCCAGGAATTAAAGGCTGTGGTGAGTCATGATGGCACCACTGCACTCCAGCCCTAGACAGTGGTGAGACCCCACCTCTAAACAAAACATAATTTTAAAACCCTTCTTGTAATTGTTGCTAGTCCCCGTGAATAGTCACTGGGCAACTTGAATCTATGCTCCTGGGATGCAATCTCAAGCTTGGCTCACATAAATTATATTAATTTTGATTCAGCTTCTTCCTTTTAGGTAGACAGGTTAAAGCAAAGGGGGCTTTCTTATCATGTTTATACCAGTGGGCCAGAGGAGGTCCCCAAATGCAGGTGGGACCTTGACCTTGGCCGGTGGACAGGGTCTTGACGCCATCTTGAGAAGGAATTCAAGAATGAGAGAGGAAATAGTGAAAATAGAGAGATTTACTGTAGAATGAAAAGTACACACTCAAGAAAAGTCAGTGCAGGAGTACTCAGGAGAGAGTCACATACAAGGGGGTTCGGGGCTGCTACCTTTATGGGTTTCTTTCATCAAGGGGCTGAATATTCATGAGAATTCCTGGAAAAAGGCGAAGGTTTCTGAGAACTGTGGTGCCACCCATTTTTACACCAAATATGGGTGTTCGCAGAGCTGTCATGGTGCTGGGGGTGTGTGTTTAGCATATTAATGAGTGCATAATGAGGTCGTGGGTGAGACCTAGGTCACTCCAGTGCCATGCTGGGTCTAGTCAGTCTTAGCCAGCTTGGTCCACACCCTGGTTTTTCAGGGTCTAATCAGCTCATAGCTTCTCCAGCTATTTCAACAGTTTCCTTTTGCTGGTCATCTGAAACTGCTGCCTAGAATATTCTATTCTCCTGTGACCATCCTGTATTATTTCTGTCACAACTCCCACTAAAACTCGCCTTGTGGGGAATTGGGTTATCTCTGTCTCTCCTGATGTCTTGGAAGATCAAATAAACAACTTAGGTTTGGCTTGCTGGTGTGGAACTTCAGCACGAGTGGCTTCATTTTAGTTTCGGCTGTCGAGCTAAATAGCCTCCCGTCAATTTTATCTAATAGACCGGGTGCAGTGGCTCGTGCCTGCAATCCCAGCACTTTGGGAGGCCTAGGCAGGAGGATCATTTGTAGCCAAGAGTTCAAGAACAGCCTGGGCAACAAAGCAAGAACCCCATCTCTACAACAAATAAAATAAATTAGCCAGGGCCAGGTGTGGTGGCTCACACCTGTAGTCCCAGCACTTTGGGAGGCTGAGGCAGGTGGGTTTCCTAACTTGAAGTCAGGAGTTCAAGACCAGCCTGGCCAACATGGTGAAACCCCATCTCTGTTAAAAACACAAAAATTAGCTAGGCATGGTGGCACGTGCCTGTAATCCCAGATACTTGGGAGGCTGAGGCAGGAGAATCTCTTGAACCTGGGAGAGGGAGGTTTCAGTGAGCACCATTTTATGTTTATGTATTGCACCACTGCACTCCAGCCTGGGTGACAAGAGCAAAACTCTATCTAAAAAATAAATAAATAAATAAATAAATAACAGAAAACTCTCTTTTACCAAATTTTTAAGAGATTCTCTTGTATTCTCTCTTAATAATTTGAAAGTTAATGTTTTACAATTAGATCTTTAATCTATCCAAAGCTCACTTTGGTGTGTAGGATGAGACAGAAATATAAATTGTGTGTGTGTGTGTGTGTGTGTGTGTGTGTATGTCATCCCAACACCATTTCTGAACTGTGTTTACCATTTAAATGTGTCTATCATTTATTATATTCCAAGCACATATATGAGTCTGTGTCTTGAATTTTTGTTCTATTCCATCAATCTTTTTTCACTTTTCTTGTACTAATAGTCAGGGTTTTAACTACTGCTGTTTTATCATATCTTATTATATTGTAACACAAATCCTTGTTATTCTTTCTCAAAATTATCTTGAATTTACTCTCCTATATGAATTTTACAGTAAGTTTTATGTTCCAAGAAAATCTTGTTACTTTGGTTGAGTTAGGATTGAATCTATAGATTAATTAAGAAATCATGACTATCTTTACAATATTGAGACATTTTATCCATTAACATGGTATAGCTTGCTATTTAGTCAGATTTCTTTTTATGTTTTTCACTAACGCTTTGTAGTATTTGCAGTAGTGCTCTCACATAGTTTTATTGAATTTATTTCTAGTTACTTTATAGTTTTATTTGTTGGTTTAAATGGGACCTTCCCCCGGCACCCAGTTGGGTATTGTTGGCATATAAGAAAGCTCTTGTTGTTTGATAACTCCTCACCAAGCTATATTCACTTACCAATTCTAATAGTTTCTCAGGTGACTCACTTGGTCCAAGTCCACCTTCTTGTCTTAGTTCAGAATAAGTTCTAAATGACAATTTATTAAATGAATTTTTTAAATGATGGATGATTCTGTAGCTTCCTGAGTTACCAGACTGAGCCTGTGTTCTCCATTCTGGGGCAAAAGCACGGGAAACTGAGCACTGGCTACGGTCACTGGTAACACTAGATTGTTTTTCCCATTTGTCCTTTTCTTGCTGCAGCAATAACCGAAGCAGACACGCCCCCAAAAAACTCAGCTAGCTGAATCTAATTAGTTGGGTTTCAGGTTTTAATATATGAAATGAATCTCTTGGAACAGATTTTATCTCAAAATCTGAAGCAAGAAATAAATTGCTATGTATGAAGGCATTCACTGAAAAAGCAGCTGAAAATGATGCCGGGTGTGATCAAGGCACCAGGAAGACCTGCAAGGCAGTGAGCGAGGATCCCGGGGCTGCAGGAGGATGTGTAGAATAAATGTGCTCTCTGCACAGCCACGCTTTTCCTCCCCACTCCTGTCCCTCCTCTCTGCTGTACACCTACCACTCCCCACACGGGGCATTCTAAGTGCTTAGCAACACATCATACTAAGAATCACCCACACTTTGCCATTCTCTTTGTGGGAAACCAAACTTGGCTCATGTTTCTAGTGAGGAAACCATTCAAAGTAAACTACAAGTAGACGAGAGATGTAATCTCCTGTATGAGGAACGGTGTTGCGTAAGTGAGGAGAGGAAACTTTAAGAATTCTTCATGCTTAGGCCGGGCACGGTGGCTCACGCCTGTAATCCCAGTACTTTGGGAGGCCAAGGTGGGTGGATCAGGAGATTGAGACCAGCCTGGCCAACATGGTGAAACCCCGTCTCTACTAAAAATACAAATATTTGCTGGGCGTGGAGGTGGTGTGTGCCTGTAATCCCAGCTACCCGGGAGGCTAAGGCAGGAGAATTGCTTGAACCAAGAAGTCAGAGATTACAGTGAGCCGAGACCACGCCATTGCACTCCAGCCTGGCAATAGAGTGAGACTCCATCTCAAAAAAAAAAAAAAAGGAATTATTCATGCTTAAATATATGCACTGGAATACTGTCCCTCTAACAAACAGAAATTAAATCAGCACAAAGTTAATATTTTACTTATTTAAGCTTCAGTGCCTCTGTTGACATTTTGGAATATAGCTTTCCAGATAATTATATGTATTTATGCAAAATCTACAAGGCAATTGACTCCTATATAATAATGAATGCTTAAGAAAGTAACAAGGCTAGGCATGGTGCCTCACTCCTACAATCGCGGTATTTTAGGAGGCCAAGGCAGGTCGATCCCTTGAGCCCAGGAGTTGGAGACCTGCCTAGGTAATGTAGTGAGACTCTTGTCTCTACAAAAAATAAAAATTTAATTGGCCAGGCGTAGTGGGGCACATCTGTAGTCCCAGACACTCAGGAGGCTGAGGTGGGAGGATTGACTGAACCCCAGGACGACCATCCTGCAGTGAACTGTGATGATGCCACTACACTTTGCACTCTAGCCTTGGAGACAGACAAGACCCTATCTCAAAAAAAAAAAAAAGCAAAAGATTGTTTAAATTTTTCTGATAGGAATGGAAAACCAAACATCGTGTGTTCTCACTAATATGTAGGAGCTAAGCTATGAGGACGCAAAGGCATAAGAACGGTGCAATGGACTTTGGGGACTTGGGGGGAAGAGTGGGAGGGAGCAAGGGATAAATGAGTTCAAATATGGTGCAGTGTATAGGCTCGGGTGATGGGTGCACCAAAATCTCACAAACCACCACCAAATAAATTACTCATATAAACAAGTACCACCTGTACCGCAATCACTTACAGAAAAAACAATTTCTAGTATGAGTTTTTCCTGCATTTGGATGAGGATGTAAATTCAACTCTAATAAATTACAGTGTATCATAAGGATTAAACGTCTCTCCCCTGCATTCCCTCCTAGCTCTGTTCCATCCTACACAGCTGCTGGATTAATCTTCCAAAACACCAATTTTCTCATGCCACTTTTCAAAAACTGACTTCCTGTTGTCTAAAAACTAGTTTCAAATGCTTTTGTCTGGCATTCAAGGAGGTTGGTAGTGTAGACTCTCCTAAATGTTTCACTCCTACTCCTTCCTTCTACCGCATACCAGCTGTGTGCCCTTGGGATGGTTATTATTATTATTATGAGACAGAGCCTTGCTCTGTCACCCAGGCTGGAGTGCAGTGGCGCGATCTCGGCTAACTGCGACCTCCCCCTCCTGAATTCAAGCAATTCTCCTGCTCAGCCTCCCAAGTAGCTAAGACTACCGGCGTCCACCCCCATGCCTGGCTTGGGCTAGTTATTTTAAGACCCATCCCCCTGCCCTTGTAAAGATCCCACACACCTCCTGCACTCAGTGACTCACTGTAGCAATGCCTGGAAAGGCTGTAACAGTCATATTCCAAGCCCTGGACTACTCAGGAGTCAGGGGTGATGGTGCCACCACCTAATCGCATGGATTGAGGATGGGAAGAGTGATTCTCAAGAAGAAAACTTGGGCACCCGTATGAGAAGTTAGTACAACTGCCTGTAAGCGCTCTGGGCAAAATTTAACAACTGTCTGTTCCAAAAATGCAGAGACACAGGAACTTCGTAACTCTTGTTGGGGTATCTTCCATCATATATGACTCAGTAAGGGTATATCAAGCAAATTCAACTGTAGGGACTGCCCCATTCTGAGGCATAGTGTCACTTATGTTCCTAAATTCATATTTTACCATTGCGGTTCTAGCCACTCTCTATAGATCAGGCCCACTTGAGCAGCCCAATGCGCTGAGTTTTATCTGTATACAATGTACATATCTTTTTAAATAAGAGGTATGTGCTTCAATAATTTAATTTTTTATCTTAGATTGCAGAAATTTCACTGTAACGCTTACTCAAATGGTACAAAATAAACAAAAACGATGTATGTTATGATGAATCTAACAAAACGTACTTGGAGTTGTTGTTTCCCCCTGTTGAAGCAGCACATTCCTGTTGGTGAAAAGACATGAGACCAACAGTTCTCTCCACACTTATGGCTGCAGCCTTGTACCCATTAATTAAGGCCTCGGAATTCACCTGAAACTTCCATGGTTACTTGTCAATCCAGGATGGTCATGACCAAGCCACTTTACATCCACTCATCTTCAGTGCCTCCTTCCACACACACACCTTTCCTGGTTTAGACTTTCATTTCTCCAGTTCTACAGCAATATTTGCAAATCTCTTTTGACCACAAACTCCTCACAGTCAGGGACTTCTCATTTTGATTTCCCCAGGCTTGGAATTTTGTTTTGTTCATGGGGAGGGGGTGAGATTTTTAAAATTGCATTAATGAATGCAAACAATCAATCCATTGCTCCATGCTGTATATAAACACTAATAAATATTGATTTATTTCTTATAACAAAGGCAATAGGAGCTTCTCTCAATAAACTAAATTCCAAGGAAAGAATGAAGGCAGGAAAGTATCTGGTTTGTTTGCACCTAAGGCCTTAGTTTAGGTTTGTTTACTTGCTTGGAGACAGGGTCTCCCTCTGTCGCCCAGTGGTGTGGTAGGATTATAGCTCCTTTTGGTCTGTAACTCCTGGGCTCAAGTGACTCTCTTGCTTCACCCTCCCAGAGTACCTGGGACTATAGGCATGTACCACCATGCCCAGCTAATTTTTTTTTTTTTTTTTGAGAAGGAGTCTGACTCCATCGCCCAGGCTGGAATTCAGTGGCACAGTCTCAGCTCACTGCAGCCCCTGCCTCCCAGGTTTAAGCAGTTCTCCTGCCTCAGTCTCCCAAATAGCTGGGCACCTGCCACCACACCTGGCTAATTTTTGTATTTGTATTTGTATCATTTATTTTTTGAGATGGAGTCTTGCTCTGTCGCCCAGGCTAGAGTGCAATGGCACGGTCTCGGCTCACTGCAACCTCTGCTTCCGGGGCTCAAGCCTCCCATGTAGCTGGGATTACAGGTGCCTGCTAATGTTTGTATTTTTAGTAGAGACAGGGTTTTGCCATGTTGGCCAGGCTGGTCTTGAACTCCTGACCTCAAGCGATCCACCCACCTTGGCCTCCCAAAGTGCTGGGATCCGGCTAATTTTTAAATTATTTTGTAGAGACTAAGTCTCAAAATGTTGTACAGACTGGTCTTGAACTCCTGGCCTCAAGCTATCCTGCCACGTTGGCCTTCGAAACTGCTGGAATTACAGGTGTGAGCCGCCCTGCCCAGCCAGTATTTTCACATAAACATTATTTCAGTGAATTCTGACAATCCTGCAGACACTTACAGACTCATCGTTTCTTGCTTAATGTAACACAACCACACGTGACAGTCCCATCAGTCAAATCCAGCATGTTTGACTCCACGATTACCAAATGCACTATCCCATGTATTGGAAAAGGAAAATTGGAGGTCACTGAAAGAGCAGTGAAGTTATGGAAATATGAAATTTTTCACATGACTCTGAGATTGAGTGTTTGGGTATTATCAGGAAATGTTAAAAATGTCTATTTTTTCTTTTTTCTTTTTTTTTTTTTTTTGAGACAGAGTCTTGCTCTGTCACCCTGGCTAGAGTGCAATGACGTGATCTCAGCTCACTGCAACCTCTGCCTCCAGGGTTCAAGTGATTCTGCTGCCTCAGCTTCCTGATTAGCGGGGATTACAGGCATACATCATCACACCCGGCTAATTTTTTTTGTATTTTTAGTGGAGGCGGGGTTTCATCATCATATTGGCCAGGCTGGTCTTCAACTCCTGACCTTAAATGATCCACCTACCTTGGTCTCCCAAAGTGCTGGGATTACAGGTGTGAATCACCACACGTGGCCCAAAAATGTCCATTTTCAACAGTGGTTTAAAACACTCTTGAACAGCAAGAGGAGTAAAAGTTGAAGGACATATTGTGACAGCAATTGATGGTATGGAAACTCTGGTGAATGAGAATCATTTTTAAATTACTTTTTTTGTAAAGTGCAAAAGCAACAATAGCACCCATTTGCATCATACTTTGTACTTTGCAAAGTACATAGAAAAATAAAGGTAATGATGGGGATCATTGCAATTCATAGGAAAGGAGGCAAGAGGAAATGAAAATGAAAGGGAATAGTAATCTACATAACTAGTCAATCTTCCTTAAAAAAAAAAAAAAACCTTAAAATATCTTTCTACCATCCGTTTTCTATTTGATATAAGGCAGAATGGGAATGATAAAAAAAAATTACAGTTCAGAGTTTCAAAAAGCAAACCAGGCCGGGCGCGGTGGCTCAAGCCTGTAATCCCAGCACTTTGGGAGGCCGAGGCGGGTGGATCACAAGGTCAAGAGATCGAGACCATCCTGGTCAACATGGTGAAACCCTGTCTCTACTAAAAATACAAAAAAATCAGCTGGGCATGGTGGCGCATGCCTGTAGTCCCAGCTACTCAGGAGGCTGAGGCAGGAGAATTGCCTGAACCCAGGAGGCGGAGGTTGCGGTGAGCCGAGATCGCGCCATTGCACTCCAGCCTGGGTAACATGAGTGAAACTCCGTCTCAAAAAAAAAAAAAAAAAAAAAAAGCAAACCAGCTTTAGCGAAATCCTTGAGGTTGGGCTGATAACAAGATCACTCAACTGGTGTTTCCTGGCAGTCAACGTCAGAATAATTCCATCTTCATGAGAATTACAAAAAGAACCACAAACCAAACCTCCAAATTGATTCTAAGATAAAATACCCTTAAAAAAATTTCCCTTCCTATCCGAAGGCAGACGAAGAGGAAGTTTATCCCTCCCCCCACCCTCACAAATTCCCCAGAGAGCTTTCATCTAAAACGTTTGACTCTGGTTAGATACCCAGCGAGCATCTTCTCTGAACCTCTTGTTTCCTCCATGGCAAGCTCCAGAGAATAAGAAGGCAGATTCAAGATTCCCATGGGCCTCAGGACGACTAAACAGATGGGGAGAGGCACTAAACCTGGTCACCAAGAGTGTATGTAGGCATTTGTTGTTTTCCTACCTTTCTAAGAGCTGGGTTTTTAGCCAGAAGTTGCTTATTTATGATAATTTTCCGATATATTGGACACTAAATACTATTATCTCTTTCCACCCAACTTATCTTTCCGTTCTTATGTGCGAAGGCAGAAAAAGATGATTTAGAGCTCTTCAAAGATTCCTATTAAATTTAAAATGCCCGTAGCCTTTCTATAATAGATTTAAGATTGATGATAGCTTTAGTTAAAATGTAACAATCTTAAATATATTTTTCATAACCAATTCCAACATGTTCTCACTTAAGTCCTGGGTATTGAACATAATATTTTAAATATTTGAAATCAGCATTTCCGAGAGAACCTGAAGCTGTTTTTTCTAGAGAGGCTGTGCGTGTGAATCGGGCAACTTCTTTTCACTCGTTTTGTGCAGCACTCACCCTGGAGGTCTAATGCCAAAGAAAAATCAAAATAGAAAGTACCAGCGTGTGCCATCATGCAGCGGCAGAGGCTGCTTAAAGATCAGGAAATTGTTCAAATATCAGATCGCCGGCGGGCATCTCAGCCCAGGCCTGTGTAAGGGGAGTTCTGGTGCCTCCGCAGAGGGCGTGATTAGGGCGCCAGGAAAGCGACCCGCGACTGCAGCCGTTTGTTAAGGCCAGTCCTTCGCTCGCGGTCTGTCCCGGGCGGCAGTCGTGTGAGCCCCACGCTAGGACCGGGCCAGGGGGACGTGGGCACCAGGCAGGGAGCGCGCTCCGAGCGCTGGGGACGCCGGGGACACCCAGGGGCCCTCCTTGCCTCCCAGCCCCGGGTCACCGCACTCCGGCTCCCGCCCCGCGCCTCTGGAGGGAGGTACCCAGGGACGCCCGGCGAAGGGGCTTTGCTAATTGCCAAAGCAGGAAGTGAGCTCGTGGAAGAAGCCGAGCAGAAGAAGAAGGAGGGAGGAGGAGAAGACGGAGGAAGGCCGGGGCGCGCGGGGCAGCGGAGGTTTGCTCCTGGCGCGTAGGAGCCGCAGGACTGCCCATCTCCGTGATCCCACTGTCCTCCCGCGCCCCGGAGGCCGGCCAGCCCCGCTCGGACGCTCTTTTGCCCCTAACCCGCCCCCATGGCTTCACCGGAGGACCCTCTGCGCGCAGGTAAAGGGACACAGCGCCGTGCCCACACCTGGAGCGGGCGCCGCGGGCCCGGAGCTCGGGAGGCGCTCGTAGCAGCCGCAGGGCCATCGAGGCCGAGCCTCGGCGACCATTGAGGGGCGCCGGGCAACCACCCCGATACAGGCGCCAGACCCGGAGTCGCGCGGGGCCCCCAGCCCAGGCCCGCGAGCGGCTGCTGACCGCCCCTCCCGCGCTCCCCACGGCCCCTGCACCGCGTCACCCACCGCGCGCCCTCCCCTTGCCCGCGCCGCAGCGCGGGTTGCTTTTGTTCTGGACTCGAAATGCCAGGTTGAGACACGTCCCGCAAACCTCTGGCAGAAATGGGCGCAAGGGGGTGGATTTCCTTGTCTCCTCTCGGGCTTTTTCTGTCTCCCAGCTCACATGCCTTCTCATTTCTCCTCTCTCTCTTGCCCATTGCGCTTTGATGAAATGGTTTTGTTTGTCTAAACATTGGCCCTGGGAACTATTTCATCAGATAGTACCGCAGAACCGAGAGGCCGATCCCACCTGTGAGATCCCATCCGTGGTTAGAATGACCTCTACTTCTGTCTTTATTTTAAAATATCGTGTGTTGGTACCCGAGGTCAGAGTGGAGATTTTTCTCTATTCTCTCACGTGAATCTAAAATCCGTCCCACACCTTGCTTTCCTGGCGTTCCCGCTCTCTCCTCTCCTATAACCTAGGCGGTGACCTCCATGCGTGTTTCTTGAACACATCAGTGAATGAATGATCAGTCCCCCAGAGTACACTGGGGCTTTACGTGGTTTTGTTGAGGCTGGAAACACTGAAGAGAGTTACGCAGAACCTGATATAACCGTTTAGTTAAACGCGTTTCCTATTTCATTTCTTGAGCTTGGGCAGCGGCGGAGTTTGAATGTTCCATCCTTGTATTACCGCTTCAGCGGTTAAAAGGAGACAGTGCGTCTGAAGGTGGTCAGGAGTCTACACCCAACAGCTAAGTTGGCATTGTGATGGCTGGGTTTGGGGGAGTTTCTTGGAGACTTCAAAGAAAGATCTACCTTCCTCTTTAAGCGGAGATTGGTAAACATTGTATCAATTGGATGTGGAAAATAAATACATTGTCTAGATATTCTTCCCTATCCCCATACCTATTGTTTGAAAACATAGAAGGGGAAACAAAGGGAGAAATCCTCCTACTGCCCCGTGCCACTCCACTATCACCCTAGTATCCACCTCCTCTTCTGAGAACTGAATTGACAAGGTGCCAAGAGGTGTTT
This sequence comes from Sapajus apella, assembly GCF_009761245.1. Lineage (NCBI taxonomy): Eukaryota > Metazoa > Chordata > Mammalia > Primates > Cebidae > Sapajus > Sapajus apella. The sequence continues at coordinate 11,291,446 of NW_022436989.1, read as the reverse complement.
GGGGCTAGATCTGACTAATCATGGTCTCAGATCTCATTAAATGATGACTGTAGGGGTGGGGAGTGGATTCAAAAAAGACCTTGAGAGAGATACACTGCATAGAGATAAAATGTAAGATCTACTTGGGCCCCCCTAAATCGACAGTACCAGGCAAGATGGAGGCTGGGAAATAGCTCAGCAGTGACCGCAGTGCATAAAAAGCTCAGTGGCTGGGTGCAGCAGCTCAGACCTGTAATGCCAGAGCTTTGGGAGGCTGAGGCAAGAGGATTGCTTCAGGCCAGGAGTTTGAGATTAACCTTGGCAACATAGTGAGGACCTGAGTCTACAAAAAATAAGCCGAGTGTGGCAGTGCATACCAGTCCCAGCTACTTGGGAGGCTGAGGCAGGAGGATCGTTTGAGTCCAGGAGGTGTCGCCTGGGTGACAGAGCAAGAATTTGTATTAAAGAGAGAGAGAGAGAGGGAGGGAGGGAGAGAGAGAGAAAGGAAGGAAGGAAAGAAGGAAGGAAGGAAGGAAGGAAGGAAGGAAGGAAAGAAGGGAAAAAAATAAGCCTCACTGAGTCAATAGTGCTATGAGGCCCTGAGGAACGAGGCAGGGTCTAGTGCGGGTGGCTAATACAATCACAGATGACAGTAAATAGCACTGTAGTTTCCCATGGTGGTATTCTTAGTCGACTCCACCCAGCCAAAATGGATGTGCACAACCTGGAATAAACCGGCTACATGGAACGAAGGGATTTAAAATTCCCAGCACATGTGGAGTAGTGAGAGGACAGAGGATATGATGATAGGAGGGTGTCATGGGCTGGGCGTGGTGGCTCACGCCTGTAATCCCAGCACTTTGGGAGGCCAAGGTGGGCAGATCAAGAGGTCAGGAGTTCGAGACCAGCCTGGCCAATAAGATGAAACCCTGTCTCTACTAAAAATACAAAAATTAGCCGGGCATGGTGGCGCACACCTGTAATCCCCGCTACTCGGGAGGCTGAGGCAGGAGAATTGCTTGAGCCTGGAAGGCAGAGGTTGTAGTAAGCCGAGATTGTGCCACTGCACTCCAGCCTGGGTGACAGAGTGAGACTTCATCTCAAAAAAAAAAAAAAAAAGAAGAGTGTCATATGGAAAGAATCCATCTTTGACTTCAAGAGGTAGAACCAAACCTGTTGGTGAAAACTTTAGAGAGAGACGGATTTGGGCTTCCCACAAAGAGAAAGGAGGCCTCCTAAGGGTGAGATCTCCCCACCCGTTGGCAGAGGATGTTAAAGAACGCGCTCCACCATCTGAAACATTATCCAAATGTCCGTTTCCATTCTGGGATTCTCTTCTGTCTGTAAAATGAACGTTCCTCCATTTAAACACAGGCACACACATGCACCCTAATTTCCCCTTCCTAGCATATCATTTTGTTTCTGCAACCCACAGTAGACACTCACTTACTCCTTTTTCTATAATGAAAGCATAGATGGTGCCCATGTCTTGAGCTCACTTTACCCCAGACCAAGGTACCGTACTCTCTCACCTGATTTCCTACACTCGTCTCTCCTCTGGTGTTTTCACGCCCTTCCAACTTACGTTCCCACGCCCGCTCTTGCCTTCTGGTAACCTGTTCTGCAAAAGGTGGCCAGGGTTATCTTTTATTTTATTTTTATTATTATTTTTTGAGATGGAGTCTCATTCTGTCACCCAGGCTGGAATGCAGTGGCGTGATTTCACTCACTGCAACCTCTACCGCCCGGGTTCAAGCGTTCCTCCTGTCTCAGTCTCCCAAGTAACTGGTATTACAGGTGCACACCACACCTGGCTAATTTTTTTCTTTTTTAAGAAGACGGGGTTTCACCATGTTGGTCAGGCTGGTCCTGAACTCCTGACCTCAGGTGATCCGCCCTCCTTGGCCTCCAAAGTGCTTGGATTACAGGCGTGAGCCACTATGCCCGGCCACCTGGCTAATTTTTTGTAGTTTAAAACTGATCTTGAACTCCTGATCTCAAATGATCCACCCACCTCAGCCTCCCAGAGTGCTGGGATTACTGGTATGAGCCACTGTGCCCAGCCAGCCATCTTTTAAAACAAATCAGATTCTGCCATTTGTCTGTGCTGGCTTTGAATCTGGTGCTGACTTTCCAACACTTTCCAACAGACTGTGAGTCCTCAAGGCTTCCACACGCTGTACAACCAATCCCTACCTATTCCTTCACCTGCCTCACCTGATACATAGTTTAACCCGTGCTCTCTGCCTGCAGCTGTACTGCCTCCTTTCATTTCTTTAAAGCCTCTTGCACCCTCGCACCTCCTGGCCTTCGTGCAGTTTGTTCCTGTGGCCTGGAAGGTCCCCTGCATTCCAGCCCTCACCCCGTCCTCCACCCACCCATTTCCTTCTACTTAACCTCCAGATGTCAGCTCTGAGGCCACCCAGATCCAGCCTGATGTTATACATGCTCAGCAAACCCTGTCACTTGTCACAATTTCTAGCAGTGATTTTTTGGCCAGTGTGGCTATTTCCAGTAGGCCACACGCTGGTGGATCGAGGCCATGTCTGTGCGGCAGCGCTCCCTAACACCCAGCAGAGTACTCCGCACATAGAAAGCCCCAGGCAAATACCACCTTCGTGAATGAAGGAAGGTTATAAAATTTAGCCACACTCCCTTCAAAGAGTAGGGGGAAGAAAGCTCTTCCCACATTGGCATTTTAGGAGTTTATTCATCGAGTTAGCCGTGTTATCTAAGTTTTCCTTGTAAAGTTAAAGAAAGATGTTTGTATATCCATGTGCATATAACAAAAGTATGTATATGATTATTCTGTATTACGAGTTAATAATTTTATTTTATTTATTATTTATTTATTTAATTACTTTTTTTTTTTTTTTTATGAGACAGAGTCTCACTCTGTTGCCCAGGCTGGAATACAATGGTGCAGCCTCAGCTCACTGCAACCTCCATCTCCCAGGTTCAAGCGATTCTCCTGCCTCAGCCTCCCAAGTAGCTGGGATGACAGGGCTGCGCCACCACACCCAGCTCATTTTTGTATTTCTTTTTTAGTGGAGATGGGGTTTCACCATGTTGGCCAGGCTGGTCTGGAACCCCTGACCTCAAGCGATCTGCCTGCTTCAGCTTCCCAAAGTATTGGGATAACAGGTGTGAGCTACCACACCCGGCCACGAGTTAATTTTAAAAGTGACTTTTTCACTAAGAAAATGTATTTGACTGTTAAGTCACATGGAAGGAAAACAGTGATGGTGTTTACAGTGTAGCTAGCACCAGCACCCTGTGTCTCTCCTGCCAAGAAACAGTCTAACACTGAATGAGCAAGAATGATATCCGTCATATGTATGTAAAATCTGGTTATTCATTATTGTTCATATGGGTAGATTTTAAAGACAGAAACAAAGAACCAGGCTTTGAAGGTCTGGGCCAAAGGTGGCACAATTCCTTGCTTTGTTACAGTAAGGCAAGTGCTGATGGCCACAGTGCACTGCTAAAGTGCACATTCTCCCTTTGTTCTGAGACTCCACACACCCCAGGGCTGCTTCCTGGATGAACCCTGGCCCTGGGCTGCCAACTCAGGACAGCCCCAGTGGTGGCACCTCACCTCTCACTGCCCCTCCTGTGGGCTTCAATGAGTCCAAGGTAGCAACCTTCCCTCCAGTGGCCTTGGGGGCAGTACCCAGGACTAAAGGGTAAACCACTTCCTGGAGCACTCATATGTGCAGCGCTGGACCAGCCAATTCTTTCTGCAGATACACCAAAGAGAGGGATGGCAATTTGTGGTTTTTCCATCTCCACTCCTTCTGCTCTCTCTCTTTCTCTTCTGTGTGGGTTTTTCCAGTGCTCACTTCAATTCTCTTTCTTACAATGCCTCTGCTCTCTGAGTTTCCTCCTGTCTACCCAAGCTTTTTCCCTGAGCTCCGTCTCTTTGTTTGCTGTCTTCCCTCCTCCTCCCGTGCCCTCTTCAGTTTGATCCCATGTCAGTAGGCTGGCTGACACACTTAATGCTCGGCTGCCCTCCAGAGAAGCTGCCGTAGGGATGCCTGCCCCTTTCCCAGCTCGTTCAGCCCTGCTGTGAGGTTGAGAGAGTAGCTGAGGTCAGGTTGGGGTGCTGAAAGACAGAGGAAGCTTGATGAAACAGTGTCAGCACCACCACACAGCAGCACTCCTACGGCTCTGAGAGCTTCCAGAATCCTGAATATGGCTCAGAGCTTCTTTTTTTTTTTTTTGGTCTCGCTCTGCACTCTGCCTGGTGTGCAGTGGTGTGACCTTGGCTCATTGCAACTTCCATCTCCTGGGCTCAAGCAATCCTCCCACCTCAGCCTCCCAACTCCCAAGTAGCTGGGACCACAGGCTCGTACTACTACACCCTGCAATTTTTTTTTTTTTTGGTATTTTTAGCAGAAATCTTCTGAGCTCAAGCAATCTGCCTGCCTCAGCCTCCCAAAGAGCTGAGATTATAGGCATGAGCCACTGCTCCCCACTCCAAGGCTCCTTCTTCTTCTTCTTTTTTTTTTTTTTTTTTTTTTTTGAGACGGAGTCTCGCTCTATCACCATGCTGGAGTGCAGTGGCACGATCTTAGCTCACTGAAACCTCTGCCTCCTGGGTTGAAGGGATTCTCCTGCCCCAGCCTCCTGAGTAGCTGGGACTACAGGTGTGTGCCACTGCACCTGGCTAATTTTTGTGTTTTTGGTAGACACAGGGTTTCACCATTGTTGGCCAGGATGGTCTCGATTTCTTGACCTTGTGATCTGCCGCCTTGGCCTCCCAAAGTGCTGGGATTACAGGCGTGAGCCTCTAAGGCTTCTTTATCTCCAATAATGACAATAGCAGTCAAAAGAAAAGCTATGGGCTGGGAGCAGTGGATCATACCTGTAATCCCAGCACTTTGGGAGGCTGAGGCAGGTGCATCCCCTGAGGTCAGGAGTTCAAGACCAGCCTGGCCAACAATGGCAAAACCCCGTGTCTAATAAAAATACCAAAAAAATTAGCCAGGCATGGTGACAGGAGGCTGAGGCAGGAGAATGACTTGAACCCAGGAGGCAGAGGTTGCAGTGAGCCAAGATGGCGCCCCTGCACTCCAACCTGGGTGACAGAGCAAGATTCCATCTCAAAAAAAAAAAAAAAAAAAAAAAAAAAAAGCTATGGTACAAAACAACAAACAAATAATAAATGAGAAAGAAATTAACCCTGCAATCACGCATTCAAAGAACTGCCTGTAATTCTTCACTAGAAAGCACGGTGACTGTACTTTTCTGGCTCAGGGTGCTTGGGGAAGCCAAGAAGCCCTAACACACTTCCTTCTTTATTTTCTCTGAAAGGACATCTTGAGAGATGTTTGAACTTCCTTTGAGAAACTGTCTCTAGGAACCATTTACCACTATCCGACGTCAGAATGTGGCAGTGTGGTCCTCGGCCACCCCACCAGTGTCCGTTTTGAATAATGTGCTGAGGATTTTTTCTGGAGAGGCTGCTGGATTCAGTACATGGTTCCCAGCATTCCCGAAGAAGCCCTGGCTTGGTAGATGATGAGATCTGAGTCTTCGAGTTGAGGATGAATAGATGAGATTTAGGATTTAGAGTGGACGCTGGAATGATTAAGGCTTTTGGGGATATCGGGAGGAGGCAAATAGATTCTGCAGGTAGAAAGGATGGGCAGTGGGCAGAGTGTGAACTCTTGTGGGTTGAATTAGGTCCCTCTAAAAAGATACCTCAAAATGTAACCTTCTTTGGAAACAGATTATTTCCAGGGGTAACCAAATCAAAATGAAGTCATCTGAGTGGGCTCTAAACCAATATGATTGGTGCCCATATAAAAAGGGGAAGTGGGACACACAGACACTCACCTTCTCAGGACAGTCTGTCAGGTGGTCAGTGCATGAACCACTTTTACTTTATTTTTGAGACCAAGTTTCTCTCTTGTCGCCCAGGCTGAAGTGCAGTGGTGCAGTCTCTGCTCCCTGCAACCTCCGCCTCCCAGGTTCAAGCAATTCTCCTGCCTCAGCCTCTCAAGTAGCTGGGATTACAAGCACCTGTCACCATGCCCAGCTAATTTTTGTATTTTTAATAGAGACAGGGTTTCCCCTTGTTGGCCAGGCTGGTCTTAAACTCCTAACCTCAGGTGATCAAACTCTTAACCTCCTAACCTCACCACACCTGGCCCACTTGTATTTTAAATTTTACGGCTGGGCGCGGTGGCTCATGCCTGTAATCCCAGCACTTTGGGAGGCCGAGGCAGGCGGATCATGAGGTCAAGAGATTGAGACCATCCTGGCCAACATGGTGAAACCCGGCCTCTACTAAAAGTACAACAAATTAGCCGGGCGTGGTGGTGTGTGCCTGTAGTTCCAGCTACTCGGGAGGCTGAGGCAGGAGAATTGCTTGAAACCAGAAAGCCGAAGTTGCGGTGAGCCAGGATCATGCCACTGCGCTCCAGCCTGGCGACAGAGTGAGACTGTGTCTTAAAAAAAAAAAAAAAAAAAAAATTACTTTATTGGCTAGGCGTGGTGGCTCATGCCTATAATCCCAGCACTTTGGGAAGCTAAGGTGGGTTCAGGAGTTTGAAACCCATCTGGGTAACATAGTGAGAACTAATCATCACTACAAAAATAAAAATAAAAATAAATTAGCCAGGTGTGACAGTGCAGGCCTGCGTTCCTAGCTACTCAGGAGGAGGTGGGAGGATCACTTGAGCCCAGGAGGTGGAGGCTGCAGTGAGCTGTGATTGAGCCACTGCACTCCAGCCTGGGTGAGAGGGTAAAGCCCTGTCTCAAAACTTTGATTTTATTTTATTTTTTATTCTTCTCAATAAGTAGAGATGGAGTCTCCCTATGTTGCCCAGGCTGTTCTTAAACATTCTGAACTCCAGCAGTCTTCCTGCTTGGCCTCCCAAAGTGCTGGGACTACAGGTGTGAGCCACCATGCCTGGCGAGCCTGGAGAAAACGCTGGTCGTGTCTCCACTGGGCTCATGTGGCCCCGTTTCTGTTTGCGGCTCCTCTGTGCCATGTCCTGTCAGATATCTGAGCCTTGCCTGAAGGCTCAGGCTGCTGTTATGTGGGGGCTGGGAAAAACAAACATTTTAAAGCTTCTAGATAAACTATTTGATTTTATTCTTAATAGTGTTGTAAACATGCAGCTCCAAGGCTCTGAGAAAGACCTTAGGCAGCTTTCCACTTCTGGATCAGTCTCACCCAGGATCTGCTCTCCTCCAAATAACTTCCCTAGTGCTCACACATTTAGGCCTGTGAGAACAAGAGGAGCCTGACATGCTCTAAAACAAAGGCCAGGGAGAAGGCGCAGTGTCAAAAACAATGCCTGGGGCGCCACCAGGGGCCTGGGTCTAGGTCTGTGAGCATATTTGGCAATAACATGCATGTAAGAACTTAATCCACAGTTTAACATAAGGAAAAGGCTGATAAAGTCAGAACCACAAGAATGAAAATAATAAAAGACCTGACTAGCCTGGGCAATATAGTGAGACCCTGTCTCTAAAAAAAACAAAACCAAAATCCCCCATAAACTAGCTGGGCATGGTGACAGATGCCTGTGGTCCCAGCTACTTGGGAGGCTGAGGCAGGAGGATCACTTGTGCTTAGGAGGCTGAGGCTGCAGTGAGAAGTGATCACACCACAGCACTCCAGCCTGGGTGACACTATGTGACACTGTCTTAAAAAAAAAAAAATTGCCAAGCACAGTAGCTCACACCTGTAATCCCAGCACTTTGGGAGGCTGAGGCGGGTGGATCATCTGAGGTCAGGAGTTCAAGACCAGCCTGATCCAACATAGGGAAACCCCATGTCTCCTAAAAATGCAAAAATTAGTCAGATGTGGTGGTGGGCACTTATGTATCCCAGCTGCTCAGGAGGCTGAGACAGGAGAATCTCTTGAACCCGGGAAGCAGAGGTTGCAGTGAGCTGAGATCACGCCACTGCACTCCAGCCTGGGCAACAGAGTGAGACCCCTTCTCACTGAAAGACCTGAAAACGTTCCTAATACCAGTTCTAAACGCAGTGCCTTTCCCAGTTCCCCTCTCACTTCATTGCTGTGCTTCAGAAAACAAACAAAAAATTCTCTGTGTCTTTCTCAAGTTCCATTTATTCTGAGATGTCAGACCGAAGCAAGAGGCTTTGTGACTCCAAGCCTGTGTTGTCTTTTGTGTGTATCTTGTTAGCCTCAGAACCCTCACAGAACTCGGTCAGAGTCTGATGGGAGTTGAAATTCATCCACCTGGGTGGTTCCCAAATCCAGAATAATGGTAATGAGCTGAGTGTGGGCCCCAGAGACCCGGGATTCCTCATGGTGCTGGGGAAGAGCCTGATCTTAGAAAGCTTATGTAACTTCTCCAAGGTCACACCTCTAGGCTTGTCCAAGGTCACAGCACTAGATTTGTTCAAGGCTAGACTGCCAGCTCTTGGTGATGCGCCAGTGAGGATCATTCCTTCTTTGCTTTTAACCACCCTGTGTGCATCCTCAATCCCGATTTTTTTTTTCTTTTTTTGTGGCTTTGCCTTTTATTTTTCTCTTATGTTTTTTCTTTTTTTTCCTACTCATACTAATTTTCCTGTAGGAAACAGGATTAACTTGTCCTGGACACAGGGGGCATTGTTTGCAGAGGATGGTGTCAGGGGCATTTAAAAGCCCCCAGCCCCACCCCATCCCTGGCTCAGCACTCCAAACCCATTTACCTGAAATTCCATTATGTTGATGCCTATTAACGAGCCACACTGCTGGCGGGATAGCATTTTAAAGCATACCCTCCAGATACACTTTAGTGAAGATGAACTATTTGAGACTGCTGTGATAGGTGGGAAGAAGCGCTGTTTTGTGGTGGCTTCTCCCACCTGCTCCCCAGCCGGGAACCAGCGTGTGAGAAGGATGGGAAGGAAAAACTGAAAAGCCGAAGGCACGTGTGTGTCTGGCTGTAAGGACTCATTTGAAGCATCATCATATGTTACTTAACAGGGATACACTCCCAGAAACTCGTCACTAGTTGGTTTTGCAGTTGTGTGAGTATTATAGATTGCACTTACAACAAACCTAGATGGTGTAACCTACAACACTCCTGGGATGTACGGTACAGTGCGTTGCTCCTGGGCTACGCATCTGCACAGCATGGGACTGTACTGAACGTAGTAGGTGATCGTAACACAATGGTGTTTGTGTATCTAAACATATCTCAACATGGAAAAGCGATGGTGAGAAGGTGGTGATCTACTCTTTTTTTCTACTTTAACCTCCCAAGTAGCTGGGATTACAGGCACCCGCCACCACCCCCGGCTAATTTTGTATTTTTAGTAGAGATGGGGTTTCTCCACGTAGGTCAGGCTGGTCTCGAACTCCCAACCTCAGGTGATCCACCCTCCTCGGCCTCCCAAAGTGCTGGGATTACAGGCATGAGCCACTGCGCCTGGTGGTGATCTACTCTTTATGGGACTACCATCATCTACATAGTCTGTGCTGTGACTGTACATTAATGTGTCATGTTCTCTCTTGTCTCTCGGCCTGCGCTGTTCCCTCTGCCTAGACTGCTTTTCCCTCCTGACCGTCAACCCATCCTTCAGACTCAGCCCTCAGTCCCTCTGCGGCCCTTCTCCCGTCCCTCCTCCTCTCCCCCGGAGCTCCCCAGACTGCGTTCTGTGCTTATTCTGTGTGTCCACTGGTTGTCCTGCACTGCCACTGCCTTCGCGCTAAGGGGCTGTGTAGCATTACTCATTGCTTGGGCAGTAAGAGTTCTGCCAACTCAGGGAGGCGTTAGCAACACAGTATGTTTTTCATTTTCTTTCTATCCATTTAAATTTAAATCTGAGTGTGTATTCCACTGGACTGGCAGGAAATCCCATTTCTGTCAGAACTGGGGCTCTGTCTTTCAGGGCCACACAGGAATCTGAGGGCTTCGTGTGGTGCTGAGAAAACTAGGAAGGGACATCACATTTTTAGTGCATCAGGGATCACTGCTGTCTCCTGGTCCAGGCCTGAGAAGTCCCTTGAGACCCTCTGTTTCTGTGCTGGACCCAGGGCACAGTTCTCTTTGCTGGGGCTGGGCCGCGGTCCCCGGCGGTTAGGCTGCTCTGTGCTGTCTCTGATGCGGTATTGTCACCTTCGTGCTCTGCAGATGTCTGTGCCCAGCTCCATGCGAGGCAGTGACAAAGGCTCTCTCCATTCATCCCCACTTCTCTTCAGTGACTGGAGGCTGTCATAAAACAGATGTTGCCTTCTGGAAGCTTCTTTGGCATACATTATCAACACATGCGGTGCAAAGAAATTATGGAAATTCCAGACACGTTCTCAGCAGGGAAACACCTAGAAAGAACAAACAAAAATTATCTCAACAGATTGTCCTGCTGTGCTTATTTGAACCCCCAAAGGCATTCATTCCTAGGACCTAGTTCCTAGTCTGCAATGTGTCCTTAATGAGGATTTGGATAAAAAGTGAATGCCGACTCCTGGCGGGCCCTGGGCTGCCACTTAGGGTACTTCAGGGTGTGCACTGCACAGCCTAGAGGATCCCATGCAAATAAAGTTGGTTATTTGTTGAGACAGCTCTCTGGCAGATGTCTTAGAAGCATTTTGGAGATGGGAAACTTTTCTAATTTGTACTAATTAGGTCCTGACAGAGGTCTGTATATTTTTCTGTATTTCCCCCTTAAATTCCTTAAATGCAACAAATGGTAAAGTATCCGAAACAAAATATTGAGAAATCAAGATTCCTTTTTTATTTTGTTTTTGTTTTTTATTAAGATTACCTTTTTTGATAAAAAACACTGTAAGATTTTTTACTTTACTAGTCCACATAAACAACATTGCGAAGATTAATAAAAGTGGGTTGCAGCAGAGTAGGAAATCAGGAAAGAGTAGATTCAGAATGGAATCATTCCTGCTGAAGAGAGGATGGAATTCAGTATGCAGCAGAGTTGTTAATATCAAGCCTGCGTAGTTTGTAGTTATTTGTAACTCTGGGTATTTGAAGAGATTGATAAGAAATCTGTTCCAAAATATGGTGGGTTTTTTAAAAATATGGTTTCTTTTTATATTTTTAATTTTTTTTTTTTTTTTTTTTTGAGATGGAGTCTTACTCTGCTACCCAGGCTACAGTGCAGTGGTGCAATCTCAACGCGCTGCAACCTTCTCCTCCCAGGTTCAAGCAATTCTCCTGCCTCAGTAGCTGGGAGTACAGGTGCCCACCACCACACCTGGCTAGCTTTTGTATTTTTAGTAGAGATGGGGTTTCACCATGTTGGACCAGTCTGGTCTCAGACTCCTGACCTCAGGTGATCCCCTGCTTTGGCCTCCCAAAGTGCTGGGATTACAGGTGTAAGCCACCGTGTCCAGCCTATGGTTTCTTTTTATTAATCTCTTTCTTGATGCAGTCTGAATCTGCTCCTCTTTATTTTGTCTCAACTAATAATTGGAAGTAAGGTTTTCAAGCCAGACGTGGTGGCTCATGCCTGCAATCCCAGTACTTTGGGAGGCCGAGGTGGGAGGATTGCTTGAAGCCAGGAGCTTAAGGCTGTAGTGAGCTATGATTGTGCCACTGTACTCCAGCCCGGGCTACAGAGGAAGACCCTACTTCTTTTTTCTTTTTTTTAGACGGAATACCAGTCTATCTCCCAGGTGGAGTGCAGTGGCACTGTGTTGGCTCACTGTAACCTTTGCTCCTGGGTTCAAGTGATTCTCCTGCCTTAGCCTCCTGAGTAGCTGGGATTACAGGCGCCCGCCACCACGCCTGGCTAATTCTTATATTTATTTTTTATTTTTAGTGGAGACGGGGTTTCACCGTGTTGGCTAGGCTGGTCTTGAACTCCTAACCTCAGGTGATCCGCCTGCCTTGGCCTCCAAAGTGCTGAGATTATAGGTGTGAGCCACCGTGCCCGCCCGACCCTATTTCTTAAAGAAAAAAAAAGAGTAAAGTTTGCTTCAGCCTGAGTAAAATTACTTGCCTCTGTATAGAGACAGTTATCAAAGGACTCATTTGTGGTTTTAAATTAAAGCAAACCCACGCTCTGTATTTTGTTTTGTTTTGTTTTGTTTTACAGATCATATGGCAAAGGAACCAGTGGAAGACACAGATCCCAGCACTTTATCCTTTAACATGGTAGGTTACAAATTTTACGCTAATGGTAATAATTATTGTTTTGCTTTTTTTCTTTGTTATTTCTTTACATTTTTATTACTCAGTTTTACACGTCCATCAGAAACCCCAAAGTGAGATTTTTCTAAGATAAACTGCTTTATCTTGATATTCTATGTGATAATGATAAGCTTTGGGTTTCTCCAGGCTAAAAATAGTGTTAGATTCTGTTCTTCTTTTGCACATGCTGGAGGTGATCTTAAATTATGTGAGGACTTTGTCTACTTGCTTGTTTTTTAATTTTAATTTAATTTTATTTTAGACGGAGTCTTGCTCTGTCGCCCAGGCTGCAGTGCAGTGGTGCGATCTCCACTCACGGCAATTTCTGCCTCCAGGTTCAAGCAGTTCTCCTGCCCCAGCCTCCTGAGTAGCTGGGACTACAGGAATGCACTACCATGCCTGGCTAATTTTTGTATTTTTTTTTTTTTTTTTTTTTTTTTTTTTTGTAGAGACGGGGTTTCACTATGTTGTCCAGGCTGGTCTCGAACTCCTGACCGCAGGTGATCTGCCCCCATCTGCCTCCTGAAGTGCTGGGATTACAGACTTGAGCCACTGTGCCTGGTCTACTTGCCTGTTTTTAATACTGTTGTTCTGGTAATGGAGCAGCCTGGATGCTAGAGGGACACGCACTATTGGATTTACCTCTGTTACGTCAGCCTGGATGCTAGAGGGACACGCACTATTGGATTTACCTCTGTTACGTCATTTAATTCTAACAGCAGGCTCCTGAGCCTCATCACCTCCCTACCCTCCCGTAACCATTCTGAGGCGACTGCTTCAGGATCATCCAAAGATTTCACATATATTGTTTTTTAAAATTAATTTTATGGTTTATTATTATTATTTTAATTTCAGCCTCCATGGGTACATATGCAGGTTTGTTATGTGGATACACAGCATAATGGTTAGGTTTGGGCTTCTCAGTAAAGCAATCACCCAAATAGTGAACATTGTACTTAATAGGCAATTGTTCAACTCCGAGCCCCTCCCACCCTCCCCCCTTTTGGAGTCCCCAGTATCTGTTATTTCCATCTTTATGTCCATGTGTACCCATTCTTTAGCTCCCACTTATAAGTGAGAACATGCAGTATTTGATTTTCTGCTTCTGAGTTATTTCACTTAGGATGATGGACTCCAGTTGCATCCATGTTGCTGCAAAGGACAGAATTTTATTCTTTTCTTTTTTTGAGATAGAGTTTCGCTCTTGTTGCCCAAGCTGGAGTGCACTGGCGTGATCTTGGCTCACTGCAACCTCCACCTCCTGGGTTCAAGTGATTCTCCTGCCTCAGCCTCCTGAGTAGTTGGGATTACAGGTGCACACCACCATGCCCGGCTAATTTTTTGTATTTTTAATAGAGACAGGGTTTCACCATGTTGGCCAGGATGGTCTCAAAGTCCTGACCTCAGGTGAGGCCGCCTTGGCCTTCCAAAGTGCTGGGATTACAGGTGTGAGCCACCGCGCCCAGACAGAATTTTATTCTTTTTTATGGCTGCCATCATTATTTTTCAACCTCCCAAGATCCTCCCAACCATCCTTTGAGATCGTGGGGCAGATATCCCCATCCTACAGATGCCAAAAGGACGTTTAATGGATGTGTGCAGCCACCTAGACCGGAGCCCCATGCTCCTGCCCAGCACTGCCTCTTGGTCAGGGCTCAACTAGTGCCCTCTGACAGCACAGCATGTGTGATGGGCATATCGTATCAGGCACATTCCTTCTGTTCCAGATGCTCGGAGGATGGGATCTACCAATTCGTGAAAAGTTTTGGTTAACTAATTTAGTTACAGCAACATAAAATACCCTTAATATAATTCAACTAAATGTCTTGAAATCTCAAGTGTCTTGAGGACCTGAAGTGTTTGTGTTCCTGTCATTTAATTACCCCTGGGTTGGTAAATGGTGGACAGCATAGGGGATCATGCTTTGATACCCACTGGAAATTCCTACGAAAAATTCTCAGTCTCTTCACTCTCATAAAAATGGAATGAGGAACAATCCTGTGGCCATGGCTTGTGCCTCTTTGGAGGAGTTTGTTACTAAAGCCTTTGGTTTCTATAAAGTGTAATTCAGTTCACCTTCCTTTCCTTCCCACTGCCCCGACCTGTGACTATCCAGGTCTCCCTGGTGCCTGCTCACTTCCTAACACTAGGTTTTCTTTCCCTCCCTTGAAGCCATCTCCTTACACTCACCCTGGGACTCGGCTACCTGTAATTACTTCTCCATGCCACAGACAAAGTGATCTTTCCAAAGTTTCCCTGTTACTAATTTCTCAGGGCTGTTGCAACAAAATACCACAGACTGGGCGGCTTAAACAACAGAAATGTATTTGCTCATGGTTCTGGAGGCTAGAGGCTTGAAAGCAAGGCGTCCCCAGGGCCATGCTCCCTCTGAGACCCACAGGGAAGAATCTTTTCTTGTCTCTTCTAGCTTGTGGTCGTTGCCAGCCATCCTGGAAGCTCCTCCGCTTCCGGAAGCATCACTCCATTCTCTCACTTCATTGGCACATGGCCATCTTCTTTCTCCCAGGGTGTCGATGTTTCATCTCCTCCTCCTCCTCCTCCTCCTTCTCCTCCTCTTCTTCTTCCGCTTCTTTTTTGAGATGGAGTTTCACTCTTGTCACCCAGGCTAGAGGGCAATGGTGCTGTCTTGGCTCACTGCCACCTCCGCCTTCTGGGTTCAAGCAATTCTCCTGTCTCAGCCTCCCGTGCAGCTGAGATTATAGGAGCCAGCCAACACGCCTGGCTAACTTTTGTATTTTTAGTAGTGATCGGGTTTCACCATGTTGGCCAGGCTGGTCTGATCTCGGGTAATCCACCTGCCTCAGCCTCCCAAAGTGCCGGGATTACAGGCATGAACCACCGCGCCTGGCCTTTTTTAAAACAGAGTGGTAAGTGTTCTAGTACAGGCATGTGTTCCATGCTCTTGGGAGCAAAATGATGAGAAGAACTAATTTGATCTGGGGTAGAGCTGTAGGACTATTCTCTGTGATTGATTTTTATTTACTAATTTATTTTTGCTGGGAGAAGTTGGAGGCTTCTAGAAGTTCTGAAATTTTACTGCCCAGCTCCAAAGAAACTCCAAGGAAAGGCGTTTAAAACAAAATCCTTGCTTCTCCATTTGTTTCTTTTTCTCCTCTCTCAGTGGAAGAGATGGTGAGACCTACAGGAAATTGTCGAGGTGTAATTTTGTTCAGGCTCGAGGACAGGGGCTGAGTGGAGTTGGGAGCTGAGCAGGGGTTAGGGGACAGGGTTGGGAAATTAGGGTAATTCTCATCCCTCTCATGGACATTTTCAGAAATGGCTACGTTATTTAGTCTGAAATAAGTTTCCAGAACTTTAGACATCTGCATGTAAGTATAAATAAATTAAAAGAAATATATGTGATTGTGAGAACATTTGCTATTTTGAATTCCTTTAACACTATTACTCCCAACGGATGCATTGAGAACTGTGCTGAATTTTGTATCATCACTGATGTTTAGACCTTTGTGCAGTCAGTAGGAAAGTGATCCTTTGATCATCCTGTTTCAGTCAACCCAGGCCATAGCTCTGCCACAGTGAGTACTGCTCAGAACATGATTGGCCAATGACTGTTGCAGAAACAATGAGAAGAAACGCGTCTGTCCTCATCAGTCGTGACAACAAATGCTTTTCAGCTGTAAACTGCAGGAGGCTAGCACTGCAGAAAAGAGAGGAAGTGTGGTTCTGTGGTCCGAGCCGAGGAAATTCGGAAGGCTTGTTCTGTTTCATGATCCAGCATTCACCTCTTGTCAACCTTGATTTCATTCCTGTCGATTGAGAAGAAACACAAGAAACACAACCAATGGATGAGGCCAGTTGATAAGTTTGAGGCTAAACAGTTTCAAGTTTTTAATTGAAGTCGTAACTTTCCCAAGACAAAGCTCTCTTTTCACTTTGATCTTACAATTGACTATAGCATTTAAAAATAACTCTCTTCGTTTGTTGGTTTCTACAGTCAGACAAATATCCCATTCAAGATTCGGAACTCCCCAAAGGTATGTACAGTTAAAATAACGACTCGAACTTGTGATTATTTTAACATTGTGAACAAAGCACTACTCAACGTAATTTTTCATTATTTAAAATTGTAAAGCAGAAACATACCCGTAGATTAACTCGTGACTTGTGACATGATTGTCTCAGAAATTAATTTTTTTCTTTTTAAAAATCATATCTTTTAACCTTGCAATGGAAATGAATTTTCTGATTAAAAACTGTAAATTATTCCATGGCAAATTATGCGTTAAATTCCTGTGGTGTTTTTGACAGGCATAAAATGAAGACAGCCAGGACTCTGGGTTGCAGGGGTGAGAAATCTAACCCTAATTTGTTTAAAAAGCCGGAACTGGCTGGGCACAGTGGCTCGCGCCTGTAATTCCAGCACTTTGGGAGGCCAAGGTGGGTGGATCACTTGAAGCCAGAAGTTTGAGACGAGCCTGACCAACATGGTGAAACCCTGTCTTTTCTAAAAATACAAAAAAATTAGCCGGGCGTGGTGACGGGCTTCTATAATCCCAGCTACTTAGGAGGCTGAGGCAGGAGAATCACTTGAACCCGGGAAGCAGAGGTTGCAGGTAGCCGAGATCACACCATTGCACTCCAGCCTGGGCAACAATAGCTAAACTCTGTCTCAAAAAAAAAAAAAAAAGAAAAGAAAAAGAAAAAAAAAGTGGGAGACCGGGTGCTGTGGCTCATGCCTGTAATCCCAGCACTTTGGGAGGCCGAGGTGGGTGGATCACCTGAGGTCAGGAGTTCAAGACCAGCCTGACCAACATGGAGAAACCCCATCTCTTAAAAAAAAAAAAAAAAAAAGTGGGAACTCACTGACTTTGGGGTCTTTGGGCCCTGCTGGATCCAAGCATCTAAATGAGGCTGTCAGGTTGAGTCTCTCCACTTCATGGCTCTGTCGTCTTCCATGTTGGCTCCAGCCTTGAGCAGGATTTTCCTGCATGGAGGGAAGGACGATTACTAGCACCTCCTGCTTTATATGGTGTTCTCAAGGTGGTGGAGGAAGAGGGAACCTTTCCACCAGCACGCATAGCACAGTTTCAGAGATGACTGTGATTGGGGCAGTTTAGGTCACGTGGCCATCCTTAAATTGACTTTTGTCATCAGGAGGATGGAGGACATTGGCCAGGTCTGAGCCTTGAGCTCGGGCTGGGGAGGACGGTCATGGAGTGGATTTTCCCCAAACCACTGTGTCTAGGAAAGAATGTTCTGTGGCTAGACAAAGGGGTAAAAGATGCTTGTTAGGCCCAAAAACAAATTAAAAAAGCTGTCTTTGATAACTCATACACTTAGGCATGATGGAGACCATGGGGTGGCTAGACCCTAGCTTTTCATAATTAATCTCTCCTGCTGGCTTGCTGGGTGGTCAGCAGGTCAGCAGGGTTCTGTTCCTTTTTTTTTTTTTTTGAGACAGAGTAGTTTTGCTCTTGTTGCTCAGGCTGGAGTGCAATGACGTGATCTCGGCTCGCTGCAGTCTTCGCCTCCCAGGTTCAAGTGATTCTCCTACCTCAGCTTCCCAAGTAGCTGGGATTACAGGTGCCCACCCCCGCACCCGTCACCACACCCAGCTAATTTTGTATTTTTAGTAGAGGCAGGGTTTCACCATGTTGGTCAGGCTGGTCTTGAACTCCTGACCTCAGGTGATCTGCCTGCCTTGGCCTCCCAAAGTGCTGGGATTACAGGCATGAGCCACCATGCCCAACCCCTGTGTTCCTTTATGGAGGCCAAGCTGCTGATTGTCACAGTCATTCCTCTACCTTGTAGTCTGCTGACAACTCAGAGATGAGGGGTGGGATGGCGTGGGGTTGGGGACAATCAGATCCAACTAGTTTCAAAGAATGTCAGGGGCACCTGGCATCCTGGTCACCATGGAGGGGCAGGCATGCCCAGCACGTGCTAACGTGGGTCTCCCCAGCAGTTCTCATGGTAGTGGATAATTGTCCGGAGATCCCCAGGGCCAACCTGTCCAGAGTTTGACCAAAGCTCTTTTCCTCTTCTCTCCCTGCTATCCCTGACCCTTCTATCTGCTCCCTGAAATGACACCATTAGAATGTCCTTCCTTTTCTGTCCAAAAAGGCTGTGAGTGGCCTCAGCAAGTGGTTTCAGGTCTCAGGGTCTCTGTTTCCTCATCAGCACAGCAGGGAGGACAAGGTTACCATCCACCTCCCAGGGTGCTGGTGAGAATTCAGTGAAATAATTGAGAACGGTGCCTGGCACTTGTGAGCACCAGACATGGGTGCAGGGAAATCCGGCGAAAGAAGTGAGAAAAATCAAGATTCAGGACTGTCAGCTGCTTTCAGACAGCATGGCAGAGTGAAACCATCTTGAAAAGACGGAGCTGTAGTGGCCCTAGCATTGCAATGTAGTGGTGTGATCGGGCTCAAGATCTTTTTCATCACTCTTAGTGTGATTTCCTGTTTTGAAAGAAAAAGATTGTAGCTTAGCAACCTGATACTACAGTAATAGTATCATCAGGTTTCTCCTAGAATTTGGGTTCTACAAAACCTTAATGAATTTATAAGTAACGTGAAAGTGAAAACCATACCCAAGTCTTTCCTTTATCCTTATTCAAATAGTAATTTTTTTCTTAGATCAAGGAACAGATTGGAGTGAACATTGTTATTAAGTGCTTAATTTCTTATCTCCAAATAAATGCTTCATTTTATATGTAAATGAATCATGTCTAGAAGTTTAAAAACTTACTCCTGCATTTGCACTCAACATGTCTGCTAGCATTTTTCTTTGGTCTTACTGGTGGGGCCAATACTATCATTAGCTATTGTGGTAATTTTCTCATTAAAGTTGTTTATGGCTGCGTGCCATGGCTCGTCATGCCTGTAATTCCAGCACTTTGCGAGGCCAAGGTGGGTAGATCACTTGACTCCAGGAGTTCAAGACCAGCCTGGGCCACATGGCAAAACCCCATCTGTACCAAAAAAATATTAAAAATTAGCCTGGCGGCCAGGCATGGTGACTCATGCCTATAATCCCAGCACTTTGGGAGGCCGAGGCGGGCAGATCAGAAGGTCAGGAGTTTGAGATCAGCCTGATCAACATGGTGAAACACCGTTTCTACTAAAAATACAAAAATCAGCCGGGTCTGGTGATGCATGCCAGTAATCCCAGCTATTCAGGAGGCTGAGGCAGGAGAATTGCTTGAACCTGGGAGGCGGAGGTTGCAGTGAGCCAAGATCGTACCACTGCACCCCAGCCTGGGCGACAGAGTGAGACTCCATCTCAAAAAAAAAAAAAAAATTAGTCGGGCATGTGGCATGTTCCTGTAATCCCAGCTACCAGGGAAGCTGGGGTGGGAAGATCACCTGACCCTGGGAGGTTGAGGCTGCAGTGAGGCGTGAACCTCCTGAGCCACACCCCAGCCTGGGTGACAGAATGAGACCCTATCTCAAAAATAAATAAATAAATAAATAAAACAAGTTGTTTTTAGGGAAAGAAAATCCATGTGAATTAACGAAGAGACTGGTTTATAGACTTAAAAGCAATTGTAATTTAATTCTGTAAAGAAAAGACTAGGACTCCAACATTTAAGTGAGTTTTAAGGAGGCCAGCTTTATTTACTAGAATGGTCGTTTGTAATAAGCATTAATGGTTTCACAAAGTCTCTTTCATACTGTTAGTATATTCCTACTTTATTCACAGAGAGTATAAAACTATCCTCTAACATTGGCCGGAATGTAGTGGTTCTGAATAATGCGGTTTTAATTATCAGCTGTGGAAATCTAGTGTAATTTCAGTGATCAGCATCTGTTTTTGAGGTGAAATGTGTTAATATTATACCTGTTTTCTCATGGGGCATCAATGCAGAGCTTCCTCCTCAAGCAGCACCCCCCCCGATTTTAGAGATTTTGGGGGTTCGTTTTGTTGGAGCTCTTTTCTGAGAGCACTTCTGTGAGTCTGCAGGTACTAAGAACTGGAGAGATGGGGGGTTATTTTCCATCACATGACTCCCGGTATCTTATAGAAGCTGCTGGCTTGATTGTTCCGAAGGGAATGTGACTGTTCACATTTTTGAGAGAAAAATGTGTTTGGAAAAGGAATTATTTTGATTTTTGAGCCACTATTCATCCTGGGAGAAAATTACACGTAGATACATAGACAAATCTAAGAAGATTTTATCATCTTCATTTTCTCTAGTGTCCTTGCTCTTTTCTTTGATCATTCAAAAAATGTTACAGTGAATTTAGAAGTTAAAGAGAAGCAAGTTAGACTTTATTTTTCCTTTTTTTTTTTTTCTGAGCCTTGCTCTGTCGCTCAGGCTGGAGTGCAGTGGCGTGATCTTGGCTCACTGTAACCTCTGCCTCCCAGGCTCAAGTGATTCTCCCACCTCAGCCTCCTGAGTAGCTGGGACTCCAGGCGTGCACCACCACACCTAGATAATTTTTATAATTTTAGTAGAAACAGCATTTCACCATGTTGCACCAGGCTGGTCTTGAACTCCTGACCTCAAGCGATCTGCCCACCTTGGTCTCCCAAAGTGCTAGGATTATAGGCATGAGCCACTGCACCTGGCTGAAGTAAGGTAGGCTGATGCTACCTTAAGAAATTTGAGGAACTTGAACTTAAACATAGATGCCGTTTGGTGGGGGGAAGGGGTCTTTTAGAACAATGTGTTAATTAAATTAAGAAGTAGTTCAGTTTGAACATGTGATGAGAAATAAACAAGTACTAGAAAATCACTAAATAATTCAAAAGTAGAAATGTCTGCCCTAAAACTAGCAAGCCAATGTGTGATAACTGATATGATTTCCTACCTCACGGGTTGATAGTGACGTCATGTTAATAGCTGTCCCTGTTCTCATGGGAAACTCACCATCCTCCCACCTGCATTATGTGTTGTGTGTTCTCATCCTGCTTATTTCATAAATACACTCCCCGCCCCTGCCCCCAAGCCTTGACAGAGACCTGCTTGGGAATCTTCTGTTACAGTAAACCAACAATCATCGTGCCCTCCCCTTCCAGTTATGACAAGAATACAATGGTAACAATTCTCTAAAAGATTTTTTAATCTTTTGTGTGTGAGAGGACAGTGGCGGGGGGGAAGGCAGTATGACCATGGCAGCATTTGGAAAACCACCCGAGAAAAGTTGCTGTTAAATTCAAGTTCTTGGCCGGATGCGGTGGCTCACGCCTGTAATCCCAGCACTTTGGGAGGCTGAGGTGGGCAGATCACCTGAGGTCGGGCGTTTGAGACCAGCCTGACCAACATGGAGAAACCCCGTCTCTACTAAAAATACAAAATTAGCTGGGCATGGTGGCAGGCGCCTGTAATTCCAGCTACTCTGGAGGCTGAGGCAGGAGAATCGCTTGAACTCGGGAGGTGTAAGTTGCAGTGAGCCAAGATTGTGCCACTGCACTCCAGACTGGGTGACAAAGCGAGACTCTGTCTCAAAAAAAAAAAAAAAAAGAAAATTTAGGTCTTATGCCACAGAGTGTGTGCTTTTTAAAATCATACTTTGGTTCTTTTTTTTTTTTTTCCAGCTGAAGAATGTGATGCAATTACTTTGAACTGCCCACCAAATTCAGATATGCAAAATCAGGTAAGAATAATTTCAGCTATATTTTACCTTTAGGTACATGATAACCCACCTAAAATTTTTTGAGAATTATAAAACTTTACAAATAAAGAATAAAGAACAGGATTTCTAGGTCTTAAACAGGGCTTGCAAATGGTCTCTAAGCACCCCAGCAAGGTAGCATATCTTTAGACCTTTTTTACTTCTAATAAATATCGTCGATTTCGTTCATTCTTTGAAATATTTATGTACATGCCAATAACAGAAAATCAACGCTGGTGAGTTGTAAAGGAGAGTTGCTTTCTTTCTAATGCAGTTGGTACTTTGTCGATGTGCAAATTCTTTAAGACACAACATAACTAACATAACTAGATAATCTAACATAACACTTTGGTAATGCGTTATACAACTTTAATTTTTTTAGATATCTGATGTCAAACTTTAACATATTATTTCTATTGTCTTTCTCCAAAAAGGAAATAAAAGAATGTTCTTTCTTTATTTTTAATTTTTTTTTTTTTTTTGGCACAGAGTCTCACACCCTGTTGTCCAGGCTGGAGTGGAGTAGTATGATCTCAGCTCACTGTAACCTCTGCCTCCCGGGTTCAAGAGATTCTCGTGCTTCAGCCTCCTGAGTAGCTGAGACTGCAGGTGTGCACCACCATGCCCGGCTAATTTTTTTTTTCTGGTATTTTTAGAAGAGATGGGGTTTTTACCTGTTGGCCAGGCTAGCCTCGAACTCTTGGCCTCACGTAGGCCTCCCAAAGTGCTGGTAATTACAGGCATGAGGCACTGTGCCTGGACAGAATGTTCTTTATTTTAAAGTTCAGACTGTGCAAAAAAAGTACAAACAAAAAATCGAGAATTGCCTGTCATTCTACTGTTCCACCTTTTGATGTACATCCTTTTGGGGACTTCCTTGGTCAATTACTTCTTCTTTTTTTGTTTTTTGAGGCTGAGTTTTTGCTCTTGTTGCCCAGGCTGGAGTGCAAAGAAAGGTACAATCTCGACTCACTACAACCTCCGCCTTCTGGGTTCAAGCAATTCTCCTGCCTCAGCCTCCCAAGTAGCTGGGATTACAGGCATGCACCACCACATTCAACTAATTTTCTATTTTTAGTAGAGACAGGGTTTCTCCATGTTGGTCAGGCTGGTCTCAAACTCATGACCTCAGGTGATCCACCCACCTCGGCCTCCCAAAGTGCCGGATTACAGGCATGAGCCGCCGTGCCTGGCGGGTCAGTTACTTCTCGTACTGTCTAAGTCACCTCTGTTCTCTCTATCAAAGCTCATTGGCAGAGCTGCTTAAGTATATTTAGAGCATTAAATATCTCAAAGGGACGTCTTACCTCGAGATAGGCTGGTTCAGTTCTGCTCCTTCTATATATAACATCAAGTTAATTTTTAACAAGCTGTGCTTAGTCTTGCTTTAAAAGTATCAGTCTATAGTAAAGTCTTTAATGGTAACATTTTTGGGTAGTCAAATCACCTCTATAATAAAGAGAAGTTACGCAATAGTTGAAAAATAAGCAATTTAAATCAAAACACACAACTCTCCTGAAAATGGTCAATGGTGCTACTTTAACTTTGTTTTGGGGAATCTTCAACCATTAATTGTGACTATCAGACTTCACTTTTTCCTCCTGAGAGTCAACACTTTCCTTGAGATAACAATCTAACAATGGGCTTCTGTACTTACTGAATTCAAACTAGCTTAGTAAACAGAAAATATAAATTTGTCCTTCTTATAATCCTAATTTTTAAACAAAGTTTTGCTCCTCAAATTTTTTGGTAACATGTAGACCTCTTTAAAGATAAAAGAATGCTACATTTTTAATGTAGTTTTCTTTTAGAGATTTTCTAAAACCATTTAAGATGAGGTGCAGAATGTTAGCACACTGTTGAGCATTTTTCCTAATTTCAGTGTTATAATTTTGGCGATATCGAGTAAATACTATGCTAAAAGGTGAAACTGTATTTGTCAACTAAAAAAATAGGGGAAAGACCTCTTTGAGATTTGTAAAGTTCTATTTTAAAACAAACTGTCTTCTTGTCCTATAAAAAGTAGTCCTATAAGCTGGCTGCTTCCGTTAACTATTTCTTTGTGTAATCTGTAGGATTTGTTTTAACTGCTAGATACTCAGAAAGATTCTTTGAAATGAACTTGGCAGTTAGAACAAAGAAAATTCACAGAGAGAAATGTTTAAAAGAAGAAAACAACCCACACTCCATTCTATAGTTCAGACATTAAAAGCAAACTGGAAGCCAGGCCCAATGGATCACACCTGTAATCCCAGCACTTTGGGAGGCCGAGGCAGGTGGATCATGACAAGGTCAGGAGTTCAAGACCAGCCTGGCCATGATGGTGAAATCCCGTCTCTACTAAAACTACAATAATTAGTTGGGCACGATGGCAGACGCCTATAATCCCGGCTTCTCGGGAGGCTGAGGCAGTACAATTGCTTGAACCCAGGTAGTGGAGATTGCAGTGAGCCGAGATCACACCACTAAACTCCAACCTGGAAATCAATAAATTAATAAATAAATTAATTAATTGCCTGGGTAATTAATTAATTTAGAGACAGAGTCTCTAATAAATTAATTAATTTAAGATTTATTTATTAGAGACTGTCTCTAAATTAATTAAAGGTTTATTATTAGACTGTCTCTAATTTAGAGACAGAGTAATAATTAATTAAAATGAAACAAAAACAGGCTGGAACTATGTTCTTTAGAATAATTATTATCTGCCTTTTTAGTGATTTTTATAATTTAAGAACTAAAATCTACTTCTACTAAGGCTTAATTTTAGCTTCCTTTTTGAATGATGCAGAAGAAAAACGTTATCGTGTCCCAGTGTCAAAAACTAAAGTCTAGGCCAGGCATGGTGGTACATGCGTGCACCACCATGCCTGCCTAATTTTTATATTTCTGGCGGGGATGGGGTTTCTTCATGTTGGCCAGATTGGTCTCAAACTCCGGACCTCAAGTGATCCACCCACCTCGGCCTCCCAAAGGGCTGGGATTACAGGCATAAGCCACTGTGCCTGGTAGAGATTCTAATACTGTTTTTACTGTGCCTTTTCTGTGTTTAGATACACAAATACTTACCATTGTGTTACAGTTGCCTATAGTATTCAAGTCAGTAACATGCTGCACAGGTTTGTAGCCTAGGGGCAATAGGCTTTCCCACAGCCTGGTGTGTGGTGGGCTACACCATCGAAGTTTGTGTAAGTGCACACTATGATGTTCATACAAATGAAATCACCTAAGGACACATTTCTCAGAGCATATCCCCATTGTTAAGTCACACATGAATGTAATGATTTCTTTGATATCTAACAAGTCTCTCAAAAGTTTAAGTTCTGCATTATGCTATAGAGAATAAATGGAAACCCTCTTAATGATTGATGTTAAAGTAGCCACTAGTTTTACATCTTGTTTCCTCATCAGAGAGACAGAAGTCTGTTTCTAAGGTTGCAGAGTTTGTATCTTAAGTGGGACTCACCCCTGTGTCTGACCCTTCACACACCACCTGCACCTTCCTTTTAGAGGGCTGGATTCCTCCTTCCTCCTAGCTCCCATGCACACCCTGTCATTGAGAGACCAGGGCCCCATCTGTCGTGCCTTATTTCCTAGGCTTGCTGCTATCCAGAACCAGAGCAGGGGGATGACTCGGCATTGCTAATCTTGACAATTTAGGAAGTGAGCCTGGGGCCCAGGTGCCCAGTTTGACAACTTGGCATCTTAAAGCCGAAGGGAACCTTAGAAGTCACGTTGCTCAGCCTCCTTGCTTTACAGATGAGGGACCTAGGACAGCTGATGAGTGGCAGAGTTGGCCCCAGGGCCAGGGCCAGTACCCCGCCACGTGCCCAGCGTGTCTGAGTTGGTAGCAGTTGTTACCACTGGCTGCTGGGCCGCTTGCCTTGCCTAAATCTAGGGAGATTTAGATTTTTCCACAGTTCTGAATAATACTCATCTGGTGGAAGAGTGCAGATAAAAGCTACTGGAACAAAACAGGGTGATGGAAAGTTTGCTCCTTTCCTTAAACTGGATGGAGAGGCAGGGGGCAGAATCCCATCCAACAGCCTCATTGGCTTGGCAGAGCAACCAGCCCAGCAGACTCTCTGCAGACCCGAAGTAATTACACATAGTGTAATAACAGGGAATGGACCTGACCAGCACTTGCCGGAGATGATATCGGGTGTGAGTCAGCCCGGCAGGCCCCTACCTGCTTCTCTTGATATGCAGGAATCCTTTCAAGCTCCAACAAGATCTGTTTAATAGACTGGAGAGTCCTTAAGTTCCTTCCTCTAAGGGAAAATCAGATTGTTCTGGTTTGCTTGGTAATTCCTTACTTCATCCCTGATGGGAATTTTATAGATTGAGGAACCAGGACTATTAAATGGAACTAATAAACTGCCTAGAGCACATACTTGGTATTTTTAACACTGATGAGAGGGACTCACTTCAGCCTTGCAGCGATTGCCTTCCAGTCCGGCCCTCAAAACAGGCGGTGAAAGCTTCCTGTTACAGAGCTGTCTGGACATTTAAAGACGCGAGAGGAAGCCTCAAGGGGTCAGTTGCACTGGAATAGACATTGCTTGTTCTTTTCTTTAGAGTCTCGCCCTGTCACCCAGGCTGGAGTGCGGTGGTGTGCTCTCTGCTCACTGCCACCTCTGTCTCCTTGGTTCAAGCGAGAAGTCACTTGCTCTCTGTTGATCTCTCTTGACCTCACACTCCTCCTCTCCCTGTTTCCTCTGTTCTTCATTCACCTACCTTCCCAGTAGTCCGTAGAGCTGGCCGCTCACTAACCTTTAGCAAGGTGATTGAGGGTCCTGTGTTAGAATAACTCACGGACTGCTAGAAAGTTAAAAATCAGTGAGTAACACCAGGAGAACTTGGCTGGGGTCTTTAAAAGCCGTAGAACTTCTCTTTCTGTCTTTAGATAACTGTAGACAATTTTGCCCAAAACAGATCATGATCGGATTCTATCTCCCACTGGGATTTACCTTCCTCGGGGTGTGCCATCTCACTTTCTCTAGACTGAACTTCATCCCAGACTGTGACCTTGCCATGACCTTCCTCCCGCATGTGCCTGGCCACCATGGGAATGGCTGTGCCTGGGATCATGTCACCGCGGGGAACAAACCCTCCTCCTGTGACTCCGGAGTTCCCTCTCTGACCCCGCCTTCCTCTTTTCTTTCTTCCCCTCCCCCTCACTCCCTCTGCACGTGTGTTTCACTGTGACACTCCCACTCATCCCTGTACAGCCAGTGGAGAGATGCCATTGTAGATCTCGACCTTGAACTTAGCCCCGCAGCCCTCCTCTGACCTCACGGACCCAGCCCGAGGCCCTGGTCAAGTATTTTGGTGATGCTTTTGGTGATTTTTTATGGAACCTACCTTGCCAACCCCTAGGCTTAGGTG
This sequence comes from Sapajus apella, assembly GCF_009761245.1. Classification (NCBI taxonomy): domain Eukaryota; kingdom Metazoa; phylum Chordata; class Mammalia; order Primates; family Cebidae; genus Sapajus; species Sapajus apella. The sequence continues at coordinate 11,264,354 of NW_022436989.1, read as the reverse complement.
AACCAGGACCACCTGCATTCTATGTGTTTGATTGCTGGGGGCAGGAAAACATGAAATGTAAACTGTTGTTCTCCTTTTTCCCACTGCCAATTCATGCCACCCAACCTCAGCCATCATTTCAAGGCCTTGAGTACTTTTTTTTCTGTAGTTAAGCCTCCCCAAAATGATATTTTTTTAAGAAGAAAAACTATAGTACTCTAATTTGATGTGGTCTGTTAATGCCTATGGGCTTTGACTTATTTCTACTTTTAGACCCAGACAAAATAAAATATTTGTGGCAAAACATATTCAAGCTTACCGGGCACGGGAGCTCACGCCTGTAGTCCCAGCACTTTGGGAGGCTGAGGCAGCCAGATTGCTTGAGCCCGGGAGTTCGAGACCAGCCTGGGCAACATGGTGAAACACCATCTCTACAAAAATACAAAAAATAGCTGGACATTGTGGTTCATGCCTGAAGCTGAAGCTGCTTGGGAGACTGAGGTGGCAGGGTGGCTTGAGTTCTGGAGGTGGAGGTCATAGTGACCTGAGATCGTGCCACTGAACTCCAGCCTGGGCAACTTGGTCAGACTCTTTTGGTCTCAAAAACAAAAACAAACAAAAATTCAGGCCAACAGGCAATAATGCCTGCTTTTTAGCACTAGTATATTTCCCCAAGAAGAGGGAGAGAGAAGTTTATTAATAATTAAACTGGACAGTTCTTTACCACCTCTAATGGTTTGACTCAATGGCTTCTCTCCTCATTGCCCTGCAGTGCTCTACTGACTGCAATGCCTTTGAACTTGACAAGCAGGTTAGAATTCCACTTAGACATTTGGATGGTATGGGTGTCAGGGTGCAGCTCTCACACACAGTTGAGAGTGTAAATTGATATAACTTTATCGAAAATTATTTGGCAGTACGTATTCACACTTCTGTCTAGCGATCTCACTTTTAAGGACTTGATCCCACAGAACTTATAACATGGTGCAAGATACCGAGATACCGAGTGTGGCATTCAAAATAGAGAAGAGCTGCAGATAAGGCCCATTCCTGTTGGCAGGAACTGGTTGAATAAATTATGGTTCATCAATGCTGTGGGATATTATTAAACCATTAAAAGAAGAGAAAGCCTGGCCTTAAATACATATATCTGATGTATTGTTAAACAGATAAAGCAAGTTGTGGATCAGTATGACTTGGGGCTAAAAAAATATTTCTCTATAGGTGTGAACATGGTTATGACTCAGGAATCAGGAGGGAAGTGCCTAGATGATAACCAGTAACATGTGGGGAGTGAGACGGGATTGAGAGATGTGATAATAGATTGAGAAAAAAAGATTTTCCCATCTCTTTTTTTATTTTTTAAGAAAACAGCATGGTTTTGAGTAATTATTACTTTTGTATGTTTTTGCTATTTTTTTGAAGCAAAGAAAAAATAATATAATAAATCATTCCAAACTTTAGATGGTGTTTAGCCTCAGTGAACTTTTCATATATTGACAGATGAAGCCAAATGGTCTTTCTGTGCGGAAAGGTAGCAAGTCATTGTGCACCGAGGAAAATTATACACTGACCCAGGGAGTCTGTGGATGTGTTCCTTTAGCATTCAGCCTTCCCTTTGCCTATGTTCTAGCATTACCTCTGTCCTACAGCCTGGGATTTGTGAATGAAATAGATAGGTGCAGAAACTCCCTGCCTCTCTGTAATATCCATAGCTCCGTGGTCTACTTGTATTTGCATGTACAAACCTTAATCTCCCGTAAAAACTCTGTGATATTTCTGAACAATAATCAACTCTACATCCTACACAAAGGGAAAACCCCTTTATCTTTCATCTTTGAAACCATAGCAAAGGTATGAAATTACACCTGAGCATGCCCGGCCTCAAAGTCCTGGAACGGTTACATCTTTGACCCCCACTTCAACTCCAGAAGTAGCAGATCTTCCTTGTAATAGGAAAGATAATTCATTGCAGAGAAGAAAGACCTACAGATTTGCTCTCATCCGAGCAGAACACTGTAGCGTTTATTTTACATTTTCACTCTTCCTTATTTAGCTCTTTTTTTTTTTTTTTTGAGATGGAGTTTCACTCCTGTTGCCCAGGCTGGAGTGCAAATGGTGCGATCTCGGCTCACTGCAATCTCCACCTCCTGGGTTCAAGGAATTCTCCTGCCTCAGCCTCCCAAGTAGCTGGGACTACAGGCACCTGCCACCATGCCTGGCTAATTTTGTATTTTTGTAGTTTTCACCATATTTTTCAGGCTGGTCTCGAACTCCTGACCTTCGGTGATCCTCTCGCCTCAAACTCCCAAAGTGCTGGGATTACAGGCGTGAGCCACTGTGCCCAGCCTTAGCTCTTTTATCCTTAATGAAATGCCCCTCATTCCCTGAGGTCTCACTTGAATTCTTTCCCCCTCTGTGCTGCCTTCCTCTTCTCTCTGTGCTTTGCCACACACGTTTCCTTGTGATGTCAATATTTATGCATATGTCTTTGCTTCACTACTGGATTATAATCTTGAAGCAACAGATTTTTGTCTCTATATTCCAGAGCCTAGAATTGTTTCTTATACTGGGTAGTAAGTACTCAATAAATATATTCTGAATCACTTTGGGAGGCTAAGGCAGGAGGATCACCTAAGGTCAGGAGTTTGAGACCAACCTGACCAACATGGTGAAACCTACTAAAAATACAAAATTAGCCAGGCACGGTGGCAGGCACCTGTAATCCCAGCTACTTGGGAGGCTGAGGCCGGAGAATCAAATACATTTTTTCTTCTTCTTCTTCTTTTTTGGACAGGGTTTCACTCTGTCACCCAGGCTGGAGTGTAGTGACATGATCTTGGCTCACTACAGCCTCCACCTCCTGGGCTCAGGCAGTCCCCCCACCTCAGCCTCCCAAGTAGCTAGGACTACAGGCGCTCACCACAGCACCTCATTTTTGTTTATACTTTGTAGAGATGGGGGGATCTTACTACGTTGCCCAGGCTGGTCTGGAACTCCTGGGCAACCTTGGCCTACCCACCTTGGCCTCCCAAACTATTGAGACTGCAGGAATAAGCCACCATCCCCTGGCCAAATACGTTTCTAAAAACCAGTTTCTGGAGTATACTATCAAATAAATAGATACATGTCCACATTTTTATATGGATTTATACTGTAGGAAAAAGTAAAAATAAGTGCAAAGTTATTATCATAGTAGTAATTATTTTGCAGAAAAAGAACTGGGTATAAACAGGCTTTTTAGAAAAACCCAACAGGAGATTCACAGTCTGGTACTAATGTTTAGACATGGATCATCAGTAAATGTGTTCCAAAGAGTTACACAGATACCAGCTTTGCCTTGGGAATTCTTACCTCTGAAAATTGCTTGAGTTTCGCTGACTGTGTGACATGAGAAAGTTTTGTTTTTTGCTTTTTTTTTTTTTGAGACATAGTCTTGGTCTGTTGCCCAAGCTGGAGTGCACTGGCACGATCTCAGCTCGCTGCAACCTCCACCGTCTGATTCAAGCAATTCTCCTGCCTCAGCCTCCGGAGTACCTGGGATTATAGGCGCCCACCACCATGCCTGGCTAATTTTTGTATTTTTAGTAGAGACAAGGTTTCACCATGTTGGCCAAGCTAGTCTTAAACTCGTGACCTCAGGTGATCCACCCGCCTCGGCCTCCCAAAGTGCTGGGATTACAGGTGCATTTCTTCCATCTCTCCTGTTTCATAAATGTTATACACATGGCACTTCTCTGATATCCTTGGAAGTGTTTGTATCGTGTCATTCTGGCACATGGCTCTACAGAGCATGTGAAGCATGCCGGCTTCTCTATTGCCCACATCATTTGAGAGAGCACACTTTTACATTGTTTTATTGTGGTAAAATATGCATGACATAAAAGTTACCATTTTAACCTTTTTTAACTCTGTCACCCAGCTGGAGTGCAGTGACGCGATTTCGGCTCACTGCAGCCTCTTCCTCCTGGGTTCAAATGATTCTCCTGCCTCAGTCTCCTGAATAGCAGGGATTACAGGTGCCCACCACCACGCCTGGCTGATTTTGTATTTTTAGTAGAGACAGGGTTTCACCATGTTGGCAAGGGTGCTCTCAAACTTTCAACCTCGGGTGATCCGCCCGCCTCAGCCTCCCAAGTGCTGGGATTATAGGTGCAAGCCACCGCACCTGGCCCATTTTAACCATTTTTTAGGTGCCCAGCTCAGTGGCATTAAGTATATTCACAGTATTGTGCAACCATCACCACCACCCGGCTCCAGAATGTTTTTGTCTTTCCAAACCGAAATTCTGTACCCATTGTACAATAGCCGCCCCCATCCCCCAGTTCTGCCTCCTATCCCCTGACATGGAGGCTGGGCCAGTGGATTTCCACCCTCCCTCCAGACTTCTCCAGACTCGCCCCCGTTCTTCTCCCTCTTTGTCCCGTCAGCAAAGAAATGGTGTCTTTTCATCTTCAAGGTCCATCCCTTGCTCCTTGAATACACTCCAGGCCCAGTGGAACTGGCATTCTGTGGGGTGCATGGACAGGGTCCCTAGGGAACGCCCAGGGCACAGAACTCAGACTGGGCGTTTGGAGAAGGTGTCCCAGAGGAAGTGATGTCTAAGCCAAGGCCTTACAGAGAAGAGAAATTAAGTACATGAAAGGCCTGGGGACGGTGGCATTTCAGGCAGACACAACCAGACGCGTGTTCTTCGTTATCTCCGTGGTCTTGCTGCCCACCCGGTGTCAACCGGCCACCGCTCCTCTAGAACTGCTTCTGGCCTCCTTCTCACCAGATCTTGTCTTCACTTGGTGCTCAGAGCCCATCGCCTTGCTGCAAGTGTTTTTTGTTTTGTTTTGTTTTCTTGAGATGGAGTCTCACTCTGTCACCTGGGCTGGAGTGCAGTGACTCAATGACAGTTCACTGCAACCTTGAATTCCTGGGCTCAAGATCCTCCTGCCATACCTTCCCAAAGTGCTGACACTACAGCACAAGCCACCATGCCTGGCCCTTGCTGCAAGTTTTTTTTGTTCGTTTTTTTTTTTTTGTTGTTGTTGTTTTTGAGACAGTCTCGCTCTGTCGCCCAGGCTGGAGTACAGTGGTGCAATCTCGACTCACTGCAACCTCCACCTCCCGGGTTCGAGTGATTCTCCTGCCTCAGCCTCCTGAGTAGCTGGGATCACAGGCACTCACTACCATGCCTGGCTAATTTTTTGTATTTTTAGGCGAGACAGGGTTTCATCATGTTGATCAGGCTGGACTTAAACTCCTGACCTCATGATCCCCCTGCCTCGGCCTCCCAAAGTGCTAGGATTACAGACATGAGCCACCATGCCTGGCCATTTGCTACAACTTTTGATTCTGCTGCCCTGCTTTTCTTCCCCTCCCTGACCTCCTTTCCCTGCTGACTTTTGTTCCTTCCTCTGCCACTGAAGTGTCCTTCTCAGGTCCTTCTCAAGGTTGTGACCTCACTGCTGTCTCTTCCCTCCCAGTTATTTCTTTCATAATCACTTCACCATCCTTACTTTTGTCTCCTGCCCTGGCTCTCCCAGGGACCAGGACCATGCTTTCAGCTCCCATGGGCATCTCAAGCTTGTGTGTGAGCCTGGCTTTGCTGTCTTCTCCATCACCTCTTCACAGCTTACTCTGCATCTCCATTCACGTCTTCCCCAGTGATCACATCTCTGCAGTGGCTCTCGTTTCATCCTCCGCTCTCCTGGAGGAGTGGTGCGGAATCTCATTAATCCTTCCTCATGTCATTCTCCTTGCTTCTCTGTCCCTCGTCTCTACACTGTCTCATTTCCCCATGTGTCCTACACTGTAGCCAGGCGGGTATTTCCTGCGTGGGTCTCAGATCCTCATATTTCTGAGGATATGCTGCTTCAGACGACAGCTCCTCAGTGGCTCCCGGTTCCTGAAATGACGTCCTGCTCCTTGGACAGGCCTCAGTCTGTTCACCCGTCTCAGCTCCTTCTTTTTGTTTTGCTTGTTTTTCTTAGCTTCCAGCCGGATTTCTGAGTCCTCTCCCTCTTGCCCCTCTTGTTGCCTTTGCTTAAGACTAAATGTCCCTTCCTCCCAGGTCCCCACTGCTCGGATTTCAGCCGGGTCCATCTCAAACATGCCTATCTCCAAGAAACTGCCTCTGATTTTTTTCATCAGAAGACACCTTTCCTCTCTGACTTCATCTGTACCCGCCTCTTGGAATTCACTATCTTGTGCCTTGGATTTTAGTTGTTTAAGTGGTTTCTATTTCCCCAGAATATCTTGAGGTCAAGGCTTAAGGCACTTTTATCTTTGTCTATACATTGCAGTATGGGGGCTTTTACATATTAGCTGCTCAATAAATAGATGTTGAATAAAGGCATGCGTATGATTTCAGTAAGACTGTAAAACATACAAAAATCAGTGTGTTCCTTTTTCACTCTTAGAAAACAAACCTACAAAGTAGTACAAGTCAGAGCCAAGAACAAAGATCTTGCATATTAATCTAAATTCTGTCTTTGTCAGCTTTCACAAGTAATTCATATTCCCTGTCTGCATCACGGGGATGATTATGGCCAGACATTGACCTTGGTAAAATTCTCTCCAGATTATGAGGAATCAAGTCAAATATGCCAAGTAACGTAGTTTCTACTTATAGTCACGTTCATGCCTTAGCAGGAACCTCAAATACCACAAAATCTGTCAAGTTCTAACATTCATATTTCTCGACAGTACCTGAAGTTCCTGTTTCTGTTTCCTCAGCCCAAGTTTCCAATTCAGTGAGCAGAACGACTGTGTTGATAAAAAGAGCCCACATACCTGCCTGACCTGCAGGGGTGCTGCCGATGCGAAAAGGCAGGCTCCACGTGGCCTGCGGAGTAATGACTAGGGTCCCTAACATCGAGGGCTTCTGGGTTCAGCCTTGAGCAAAACAAAACGTTGCATAGAGGGAGATTTCTATCCATCCTGAGACTCACTGTAATTCTCTCTTTCTGTCTCTTCATCTGTTTCTTTCTCTCTCACTCTCTCTGACACACACACACACACACAGACACACACACACACAAAGTGTAAGAGTGTCTATACGTTGCAGTTTCCCACACTTTTAATAAAAAAAATCTAGGCTTGAGGTTAGGTGAAGGTGAAAGTATTTACACTGCTAAGACATGGGGATGGATGAGCTTGGGATGAGGAGAAAGGCTTCTCTAAGAAGATTTAGAGATTGTTTAAAATGCTTAAAACACATTGACACCATGGAGTCAGCACATCTTTTCAGGTGAAACTCTCAGACCCAAGAAAATAGAGATAACTTAGAGCTGAGCTAATTCCACAGCCACCTCAATACACAAATGGGGAATCTGAGACCAGCATTGGCACCGTGCCTGAGGTTCTAAAACCCAGGGCTTTTGACTCGTTTCTTCAGTAATGTGGATGGAGGGGGTGACATTAGCTGATGAGAAAGATTTAGGTTGTAGAAAGATGGGGTTAACATAAATGAAGGTTTACTGGGCCTGGTCTCCACTGCTGACTTCAAGGGAAGCGCGCACACACATGCCCCCCTCCAAGATCAGAGTAAACCCCCATATCCCTGTAGCATGGCCCTGATTGTAAAAATAGAACCTCAGTCAGAACGGCAGAAACACGATGCCTCTCAAGAGATTTGGACACCACTTTTTCACACTTTGTTTTAGCTGCTTTGCAATATGTACTGAAATAAATAGAAAAGGGAAAGAATTGTAGCCTGGGCTGGCAGACAGCAAGCCCAACAAAAAGCAGATAAGAAATAAAATAAGGAAGATAACCCATAATGTAAAATAAAAATAGTGCATTGTTGCAAGCACTGATACCCTTTTTTTTTCCTTTGAGAATTTGCTTTTCTTCCAGGCTGAAGCACAGTGGCTCAATCATAGCTGACCGCAGCCTCCAACGCCTGGGCTCATGTGATCCTCTCATCTCAGCCACCCAAGTAGTTGGGGCTGCAGGCACCAGCGATGGTGCTCAGCTGATAATTTTTGAAAATAGGGACACTAGTGTATTCAGCAAATTTGAGTGTCTACTGTGCATCAAGCACCGTTCTGGGCACTGGGAGAGCACAGGGAGCAAAAAAACAAAAGCCCCTGTGCTCAAGTGCTCGGATTCTAGAGGACATGCTGGGCTCGCTTCCCACCAATACCATTCTGAAGATCCGGTGCCCCACCCACCCCAGCCCCTGGGTTTTGGTGGAAATTTAACTAAGTTGGAAAATGGATAATATCTCCATTCACATATGGATATGATTTTAATGAAGGTTGCTTTTTGGTTTTTAGGGAGAAGAAAATGGCTTTCCAGATAGCACTGCAGATCCCCTTCCAGGTAAATGATTGATTTCTAAAGATATCTGGGCTGATAGCTAGTGTGGCTAAAGATAATCTGAGGCCGGCGTGGTGGCTCATGCCTGTAATTCGAGCACTTTGGGAAGCCAAGGTGGGTGGATTATCTGAGGTCAGGAGTTCAAGATCAGCTTGGCCAACATGGTGAAATCTTGTCTCTACTAAAAATACAAAAATTAGCCATGCATGCTGGTGTGCGTCTATAATCTCAGCTACTAACAAGGTTGAGGAAGGAGAATCGCTTGAACCTGGAAGGCAGAGGTTGCAGTGAGCCAAGATTGCACCACTGCACTCCAGCCTGGGCAACAGAGTGAGAGTCCATCTCAAAAAAATAAAATAAAATAAAAAACATAATTTGAGACTATGCTTATCATTAACTTTTAAAATCGATTCTGCAGAACAGAGCAACTTTCTACCCATGCTGAACTGCAGGGAAAGTTGTATCTTACAAAACGTCACAAACGCCTTCAAAGAGTGTTTTCTCAGTGCTAACTTTCCTTTGCATGTACAGCAGGGTTCTGAATGGGGCAGGTTTAGGATCAGGCCAGTCAGGACTGAGCAGATTATCCTTCCCCCTGAGCTCCTTTTTTTTTTTTTTTTTTCTGAGACAGAGTCTCACTCTGTCACCCAGGCCAGAGTGCAGTGGCGTGATCTCAGCTCACTGCAACCTCCGCCTCCCAGGTTCAAGCAATTATCCTGCGTCAGCCTCCTGAGTAGCTAGAATTACAGGCATGTGCCACTCACGCCCGGCTAATTTTTGCATTTTTAGTAGAGACGGAGTTTCACCATGTTGTCCAGGCTGGTCTTGAACTCCTGCCTCCGCACCTGGCCTTCTTCCCTCTGAGTTCTAAGAGCCGAAGCATAGGTGGAGAATGTGCTATTCGTTGCTTGGTGGAAGGGACCAGTAGCCAGCTGGGTCATCTCTCTCCATGTGCCTTCGGCACTTAGGTAGTCAAAGCAGCCCTCCTGACATTAGGTCAGGCGTCAGTCCCCGCTCCTTTTCTGCCTTTAGTGTGTCTCAGCAAGGAAACATTAAAGTGTATTTCCCCTCCCCCTTTTTAAATCATAACAGACATTTTTGCAATGTTTAAATTTCTTGTTAATTAATTAGAGAGGATAGGGAGTAAGGGAGCAAGCATTAAAATAATCTAGCGATGGCCAGGTATGGTGGCCCACACCTGTAATCCCAGCACTTTGGGAGGCCAAGGTGGGCAGATCAGTTGAGGACAGGAGTTCGAGACCAGCCTGACCAACATGGTGAAACTCCGTCTCTACTAAAATTACAAAAATTAGACCAGCGTAGTGACAGGCACCTGTCATCCAAGCTACTCGGGAGGCTGAGGAAGGAAAATCACTTGAACCCAGGAGGCAGAGGTTGCAGTGAGCTGAGATCGCGCCATTTCACTCCTGCCTGGGCGACAGCAAGACTCTGTCTCAAAAAAAAAGCTAGCAAAATAATAATAATTTAAAAAAAACCCATGCCTCACCAACATTTTCTACATCTTTTAAACCATACATTGACTGACTGGAGTCACCAGAGTTTTGTTTGTTTCTTTCTTAAGCAGGGTGGGGGACCCCTAGAGCCCTCGGGGGCAGCTGTCATCAGCCCAGGTGACCAAACTGAAAAACCAGAACAGGCAATGCATACTTAACATTTTTCTCCTTAGAAACATGATATCAGAAAATACACCGATATCAACATGTGGGCACCGGTTACCTCTGGAAGGTGCCGTTCCAGCTGATTTTTTTTTTCATTCCATGGATTTTTTTTTTTTTTTTTTTTGAGATGCAGTTTTGAACTCTTGTTGCCCACACTGGAGTGCAATAGCACACCACTATGCCAGCTAAACGTATTTTTAGTAGAGAAGGGATTTCACCATGTTGGCCAGACTGGTCTAGAACTCCTGACCCCAGGTGATCCAACTGCCTCGGCCTCCCAAAGTGCTGGGATTACAGGCGTCTCACTTCACTGTTGCCCAAGCTAGTCTCGAACTTCTGAGCTCAAGCCATCCTCCCACCTCAGCCTCCCAAAGTGCAGGGATTACAGGCATGAGCCACCACACCTGGTGAGTTTTAGTTTTCTTTCCACTATCCTATATTTCTAAAATTTCTAACATGAGCTGGTATCAGAACTGTCCCTCCAAATTTAATCTGTGTATACAAATTTATATATAACAAATCTGTGTATTTAATCTAGGCATACAAACGTACATATAACAAATGATCACATATTGGTAAGTAAACCTTGCTGCATGATGAAATAACCAAAGAAATTCCTAAAAGGTTAACTGTAGCTGGTCTGGGTAGTGGGAGCATTAATTTTTTCCATACGCTCATCTGAATTTTCAGATTTGCTATGACAAGCACATGTTTATTTTCTAATTTTAAAAATATGTATTCAAACTCTTTAAAGACTAACACCTCAGGCCGGGCGCAGTGGCTCAAGCCTGTAATCCCAGCACTGTGGGAGGCTGAGGCGGGTGGATCACGAGGTCAAGAGATCGAGACCATCCTGGTCAACAAGGTGAAACCTCGCCTCTGCTAAAAATACAAGAATTAGCTGGGCATGGTGGCGCGTGCCTGTAATCCCAGCTACTGAGGAGGCTGAGGCAGGAGAATTGCCTGAACCCAGGAGGCGGAGGTTGCGGTGAGCCGAGATCGCGCCATTGCACTCCAGCCTGGGTAACAAGAGCGAAACTCCGTCTCAAAAAAAAAAAAAAAAGACTAACACCTCACACATTCATGTGTCATGTTAGCTAAAATAGAAATGAATACAGAAATTTGTTTAGAAATATTTATAAATCCTTCAAGGACTCTTCTGAATGAAGGTCATTGTTAATTAGTAGATTAATTTTAATCAGGCTTCTTGTCATCTTCAAATATTTTTTACTTGTGTCAAAATGAACCACCAGAGTTTTGTGTCTTTTTTAGACAGAGTTTCGCTCTTGTTGCCCAGGCTGGAGTGCAATGGCACAATCTCAGCTCACTGCAACCTCTGCCTCCTGGGTTCAATCGATTCTCCTGCCTCAGCCTCCCAAGTAGCTGAGATTACAGGCATGCACCACCACACCCGGCTAATTTTGTATTTTTAGTAGAGACGGGGTTTCACCATGTTGGTCCGGCTGGTCTCGAACTCCTGACCTCGGGTAATCCACCCGCCTTGTCCTCTCAAAGTGCTGGGATTACAGGCATGAGCCACCGCACCCGGCCTGAGTTTTAAAAAGAATAAACTTTCTCAACAAAGCAGGTAATATGATGATGTGTTGGGAGCCCACCCCTGAGTGCTGCCTGAGTTGATGCCTTTAGCACCTCACATGGTACTTGGCACACAAGTACACTCAGGTATTTTGTTTTGTTTTCCGTAAACAAATAGATAAGAGACATGACTTAATGGCTTTGCTCTTGCACGAACAACTGGCAAAAGCAGAGCTACATAGTCTGTCTTTGAATGTGTGTAGCAACTTAAGGAAAATTTGTTTTATTCACAAACACTAATTTGGCACAGAGTGAGTACCAGGCGCTCTTCTAAACACTTGACACATGTGAGTTGCTCATGACAGCCCTGTGCATAGGTCCTGTTCTTTTCTTCACCTTATAGATGTGGTGACTGAGGCCTGATCCTAAACCTGCCCCATTCAGAATGCTGCCGGCTCCTTATATGCAAAGGAAGATTGGCACAGAGAAATACTCTTTGAAGGCTTTTGTGAAGTTTTGTAAGATACAGCTTTCCTTGCAGTTCACTGTGGGTAGAAAGTTGTTCTATTTGCAGTACAGATTTTAAAAGTTAATGAAAAACATAGTCTCAAATTATCTTTATTTTATTTTATTTTATTGAGATGGAGTAAAATCCACCCTCACACCCCCAAAAGCTCATCTCTGGCTGCTGACATACCTTTCCCAAAAGCCTGCCACTTTCCATGGATGAAGCCCTGGGGCCTTAACTGACAGCCTACTTTGCATTTTATTCTCCTCATTGGAAAGCCTTTTCTGTCTGTGATCCAGTCTACAGCTGGTGAAAATAAGCCACGTGGGAGGGGGAGGCACTGCCTTGGAAGGAGTCTGCAGAGGGGTGAGGGATGACAGCTGGCAGTTTGGAATCAAGGAAAGAGGAAGAATACAATTTGCACTCTACTCTCACCAGGAAAGCAAAGCTGCCCTGGTGGAACCCTCTGTACAGATGCTAGCACCGCTTGGGGCAGAACACAGGGAAAGAAAAGACATTCCTACTCTTGCCCTGGATTAAAACAACCACCACCACCAATTATGTGTGGCTTATCCTCTTAAAGGTGCCATGAAAGCATGTTTTCAGAAGGAAAACATGTTGGGCGTTTAAGGAATAAGACACGTGCATGTGTGTTTGTGTGTGTGTGTGTGTGTGTGTGTGTGTGTGTGTGTGTATTTAATTGCCCAAATTAGAATTCTGATCTCATTTCTCCATTATACCCAATAAATCAAAGCATATTTATTTTTTATTTTTATTTTTGAGACGGAATCTCACTCTCTCATCCAGGCTGGAGTGCAGTGGCTCTCGATCTAGGCTCACTGCAACCTCCGCCTCCTGGGTTCAAGTGATTCTCCTGCCTCAGCCTCCCGAGTAGCTGGGATTACAGGTGCACACCACCATGCCCGGCTAAGCATAACTGGTTTTTTTGAGACATGGTTTCCTCTGTCGTTCAGGCTAGAGTGCAGTGGCGTGATCTCAGCTGACTGCAACTTCTACCTCCTGGGTTCAAGCGATCTCCTGCCTCAGCCTCCTGAGTAGCTGGGATTATAGGCACACACCACCACGCCCAGCTAAGCATAACTATTTTTTAGTTGTTTCTTTTTGGAGACATGGTTTCCTCCGTCATCCAGGAGGGAGTACAGTGGCACAGTCATGGCTTACTGCAGCCTTGAACTTCTGGCTCAAGTGATCGTCTTGCCTCAGTCTCCTGAGTAGCTGGGACTACAGGTGCGTGCCACCACACCTGGCTAATTTTTAAAATTTTCCATACAGACAGGTCTCACCAAAGGCATCACTCCTATGTTTACAAAATGAACAAATAATTGAAGAAAAACCCTGGTTCTGGCACTCCCTTCTAGTGGCAGTGATACAGCACTTTGGCACCTGATGCCAGCTTTTCAAGGATGACTTTCTGGTGACCTTGCATAATTCAGCACTTGCCTAATCTAACTTTCCCATAGAAATGAATGTACAATAGGATTTCATATTTTTCAAATGAGGTCCATGAAGTAACATGGTTAATATGTCTGTGTTACATCATTTCAAAACCACATGATTCAAATTCACATAAAATTCTATGCTGAGTTTTAACCTGGGTCCTTTTTTTTTTTTTTTGAGACAGAGTTTCACTGTTGTTGCCAAGGCTAGAGTGCAGTGGTGAGATCTCACCTCATTGCAACCTGTGCCCTCTGGGTTCAAACAATTCTCCTGCCTCAGCCTCCTGAGTAGCTGGGATTACAGGCGCCCGCCACCATGATGGCTAATTTTTGTATTTTTAGTAGAGACGAGGTTTGCCATGTTGGCCAGGCTGGTCTCGAACTCCTGACCTCAGGTGATCCACCCACCTCAGCCTCCCGAAGTGCTGGGACTACAGGTGCGCACCACCATGCCCAGCTAATTTTTGTATTTTTAATAGAGATGGGGTTTCCTCATGTTGGCCAGGTTGGTCTCAAACTCCTGACCTCGAGTGATCCGCCCGCCTCGGCTTCCCAAAGTGCTGGGATTACGGGCCTCAGCCACTGCACCCAGCCCAACCTAGACCCTTTTGTATGTGAGAGTTTGCTGCTTTTTTTCATGTGCCTTCTCTACTCCAATTTTGTTCGATGACAAATTGAGGCCCAACATGATTTACTTGCCTGGATCCACCCGACGTGTCAGTTAGGTTCCCTGGTGCTGCTGCCGACTTAATGTCTCCTTAAAAGGATGCTTTAGAGAAAGCAAAATTATGTTGTTTTTCCCCTTTGGTTAAGAGATCAAACGCCCACCAAAAGCCCTTGGGTCAGCTTCTTAGTAGATAAAAATAATTTTTCGTCACTTTCCAAAAGCTGCTAACATGAAACTCTTCTGATGAATAATGTGGGGTGTGTGTGTGTGTGTGTGTGTGCGCGTGCGTGTGCGCGCCCCAAATTCCAGTGATATATCAAAGCCAGAAACTGGTATTTTAAATATGTTTATTTTCAACCACATTGGAAACCACACACAGAAAAAAAAAAAAAAAAAGGCATGATTGTACCCCCATGACTGTGACTGCAGAAGTATGTGACTCTGCTTCAATACTTGTTGGCATTTTGTAGGCTCCAAATCCGATCACGTAGAACCACCTGGGACAGAGTTATTTTATTTCAGAACCACATACTTCGCTATCTCTGAAGTTGCCAATATAAAATGATTATTCTCTAATTGTTTTGAACTAACTGAAGACCTGGTTATCCTGGGGAGCACCCTTACAAATGATCTGAGAGCTAACAGACCTCTTGGAGCAGTGGAGGGGAACACTTCTGTGGCAATTGCTCTCCAAAGCCAGAGTGTGCAAGATGAAAGAGCACTTCCCCTGCAGGGAGGCACATTAAGTCAACCTGTGATCTGCTGCCAACATCCTGGCTGGAGCGGTTTCTACGCTCAGCTAATCGTGACGTTTGTGAATTCTAAATCTTGTTCCAATTCACAATTAACTGTTAATTGACCCATATTTTATAACCCTCCAGCCATGAACTTACAACTTGGATACAGGCACTACCAGACATTCACTGTTGTTTTTTTTTTTTACAAGTGTTTTAAATGACATCGATGAGCATGCTTGATACCTAAACTCTTCTTTACAGTATAATTTTAAAATATGTGAGTGAGAAATGATGGGGAGAAACGCCCCATGGAAAACCCACTCATCTGCTTGTGAGTGTGGGAAACACTGTGTATCCGAGAACTCTTAATCACACAACAGACATGGCATCTCTCAAAGAGAAGTGGGTGTAATTCCAAAATCTAATTCTGGCAGGCGCTCCTGACTAAATACTTAGTCTGGAGATGTCTTCAAGGCAGGCGGAGGTTTTCAGTCCTGGCTGCACATTAGACGTCCCAGGGGAGCTTTTAAAAACTCGCATGTCCTCCCTGCATCCCAGACTAATTAATCAGGATCTCTGAGGGCAGGACGAGATATCAGGGTTTTGTAAATTTCCTTGGGGGTTTGGTGGGGTGGAGGTGGGGAGGTCTATCCTGTGGCCAAGGTTGAGGACCACTGCTTTTTTTTTTTGAGACTGAGTTTCGCTCTTGTTGCCCAAGCTGGAGTGCAATGGCACGATCTCAGCTCACTGCAACCTCCGCCTCCCAGGTTCAAGTGATTCTCCTGCCTCAGCCTCCCAAGTAGCTGGGATTATGGGTTTGTGCTCCCACGACACCACATCCAGCTAATTTTTTGGTATTTTTAGTAGAGACAGGGTTTCACCATCTTGGCCAGGCTGGTCTCGAACTCGTGACCTCAGGTGATCCACCCACCTCAGCCTCCCAAAGTGCTGGGATTACAGGTGTGAGCCATCACGCCCAGCCAGACCACTACTTTTTAAAAGACCTTTTTAAAAACCTTTCTTAAAGGTTTGGTTTTTTTGAGACAGGGTCTCACTCTGTCGCCCAGGCTGGAGTGCAGTGGCAAAATCTCAGCTGACTGCAACCTCCGCCTCCCAGGCTCAAGCAATTCTCCTGAAAAAGGCTGTTGGCTATTAATGCTTCCTCACAGCTATTCTGTTCATTGCTGCATGCTTCTTACTGTGTGCTAAAATGGGAGCTTTAAAGGATTATCTCATTTAATCCTCACAACCACCTGTGGGAGAGGTGTCATTATCCCTGTTTGGGGAGTGAGACAGGGGCTTAGCAAGCTCAGTAACCTGTCCAAGTCGCACATCTGCACAGGGTTAGCCGCCTCTAAAGCTCATGCCGTTACTCTCCATGGTACACAGAGTCCTCCTTCTCCATAGCAATCTTGCGGCCGCCTTGTTAACACCAAAGAAACTTGTGTCCGCTGGTTTGAAAATTTCTAGCTAGAGAGCTCTTCTTGGGCTGCCAAGAAGCCCAATTTCTAATTTGATTTTTTTTTAACTATGTCACTCTCCTCATTCATTTGATGTATTCATCAAATGTTTATTAAGCACCTGCTGTGTGCCTGGTATGCAGCAGTGACACCAGACATCCAAGAGTTCTTGTCCTCTGGCAGCTTATATTCTAGTTGGGAGAGAAAAATAATAAACAGAAAATCAGTAAGTCATTTCATATGGTGGTAGGTGCCCGGGGAAGATAAGCCAGGGTCATGGGATTAAGCCTGGCAGGGGGAGGGTGCCATTTTAGTTCAGAAGGGGCAGTGAGACCCTAACAATGCAAAGGACCCAGCCTGTGGAGATCTAAGGCAGGGGGGTCCCAGGAACAGGAACTTGCTGGGGCAAAGCTCCTGAGGCTGGACTGAGCTCCGCGTTCTAGGAGAGGAGTGGGCAGTGAGGAGCAGCAGAGGAGGCTAGCTGGGAGATGGCTTGGGGCCTCTTTCTTCCCCTGCCTTCTTCAAAAAATAAAACTAGTTGGGTGTGGTGGCTCACACCTGTAATCCCTACAATTTGGGAAGGTGAGGTTAGTAGATTGCTTGAGTCCAGGAGCTTGAGACCAGCCTGGGCAACATAGTGAGACCCCCCCCCCCCCATTTCTACCAAAAAAATCAAAAAAATTAGCCTGGTGGTGCGCACCTGTGGTCGAAGCTACTCAGGAGGCTGAGGCGGGAGCATTGCTTGAACCCGGGAGGCAGAGGCTGCAGTGAGCCATGACTGTGCCACCGCACTCCACGATAGGTGACAGAGCGAGGCTCTCTCTCTAAATAAATAATAAATCTAAAACCTAACATCTTGGAGTGCAGTAGCACGATCACGGCTCACTGCAGCTTCAATCTCCTGGGCTCAAGCGATTCTTCCTTTCAGCCTCCTGAGCAGCTGAGACAGGGTCGCACTATGTTGGGCTGGCTGGTTTCGAACTACTGGGCTCAAGTAATTCTCCTGCCTCAGCATCCCAAATTGCTGGGATTATAAGTGTGAGCCTCCATGACTGGTCAGGGAGAAATTTTTTTCCCTGGGGTGTTTTTCTTTTTTATTTCCATAGGTTATTGGGGAGCAGGTGGTATTTAGCTACATAAGTAAGTTCTTCAGTGGTGATTTCTGAGATTTTGGTTCACCCATCACTCAGTGTACACGACATCCAATTTGTAGTCTTTTATCCCTCACCCACTCCCCACTTTTCCCCCTGAGTTCCCAAAGTCTATTGTGTCATTCTTAAGCCTTTGCATTCTCATAGCTTAGCTCCTACTTACGAGTGAGAACATATGATGTTTGGTTTTCCATTCCTGAGTTACTTCGCTTAGAATCGTAGTCTCCAATTCCATCCAGGTTACTGCAAAGGTCATTAATTCATTCCTTTTGAATGGCTGAGTAGTATTCCATCATATATATATATATATATATATATATGATTCTAACATATATATATAATCACACTTTCTTTACATGCTCATTGATTTTCATGTAGTTCTAGTCATAGAATTCATACATTCTTTCCATCTTGCACTTTTCACGTCACAAACATTTTCTAGGTTGTTATACTGTCTTCATAGTTACTTAAATAATATTCCATCGAGTAGTACAACCATTTATTTCACTAGTCCCCTAACTTTAGACATTTTGGTTGTTTTTGAAACTTAATAATGTAATAACACCGTGATAACATTGTTTATGTAAATACATATTTTGGATTATCTCCTTAGGCTGGATTCCCAGAAGTCACATGAGTAGGTCAAAGAGTATGAGCATCATTTTCATGGCTCTTGTTTTATTACCTTTTAATTTACATTTGCCTCAAGATGGCTGGTTTGCTACCGTATGGTCACCAGAGTTACTCCCTCAGTCCAAATTCTTTACTTTCCCAAACTGGGAAGGCCATAACTCAATGTCATATATGTAGTAAAGGTCATCATAACCTTCCCCAGAATTTTCCAAGCCGGTGATCTCTAAAGTGGACTTTGGCTGTTAAAATCTGAATTCAAATGTCTCATGAGACTCAGTGTTCTAGAATTTAAGCTGCTTAACTTGCCATGTTATTTAGACACCACTTAATACTTTATTACAAATGACTTATCAATACCTTTCAGCTACGGACTTTGTCCTCCTGAGTAGGACAAAGGCATGTGAGTACATGCCTCCTGCTAATACAATGAGGACACGGATGACTGAGTCTTTAAGATTCAGTAGGGGCCAGGCTCAGTGGCTCACACCTGTAATCCCAGCACTTTGGGAAGCTGAGGTGGGTGGATCACCTGAGGTCAGGAGTTCGAGACCAGCCTGACCAACATGGCTAAACCCCATCTCTACTAAAGGTAGTACAAAATTAGCTGGTGTGGTCGTGGGCACCTGTAATCCCAGCTACTCCAAGGCTGAGGCAGGAGAATCACTTGAACCTGGGAGGCAGAGGTTGCAGTGAGCCAAGATCGCTCCATGGCACTCCAGCCTGGGCAACAAGAGTGAAACTCCGTCTCAAAAAAAAAAAAAAAAAAAAAGAAAGATTCGGTAGAACGGCTGCCCTTCCTCTGGGGTGGCAGCATGCTCTTCATGCTGAAGCTCAGCTGAAAAGCCTCCTGCTGGGTTCTCTGCCTCTTTCCATCCCAATGCACACACCTCAGGGTGTTGACTCCACTTCAAAGGGAGCCATGGGTAAAGAAAACATAGGTAAAGGCACAGGGCTGATAAGGGGGTTGTAAATTCAAAAAGTAAGATTTCTGGCACTATCAACTATCACTTGTTTTCAAATGTGCATATGGAGTGGATATTCCAGTTTTCATGTCTGTGTTGTTTTTTTAAAAAAGACCTTTCAAAGAATTGTGCAGTTTTTTTACACCCTGACATGCAGTGTTTGGTGTTAAACTGTCAGGGCTGACGGGTCACTTGGAAGGGGCCAGTGTGGAGGCACATGCAAGTGTGAGCTGGTTACTCACGGGCACTGCGGAGTCTGGCCCCCACTGGACCCCTGTGCCCCAGAGACAGTGCTGTTGGCTGGAGCCCTTATTCTGGCCAGCAGTGTCATCAGTGCACACTGTAAGACATAGTCTTGGAAAGAAAGAGAAACTGGATTTAAAAACTCTTACTCTTTCCAGCAAAGCAACCCATCTTTGGCTATAGAAAATAACACAGCCAGGTGCAGTGACTCATGCCTGTGATCCCAGCACTTTGGGAGGCCAAGGTAGGCAGATCACTTGAGTCCAGGAATTCAAGACCAGCCTGGGCAACATGGTGAAACCCCATGTCTACAAAAAAAAAAAAAAAAAGATTAGCCAAGTTTGGTGGTACATCATGGCTGTAGTCCCACGCACTTGGGAGGCTGAGGTGGGAGGATCACTTGAGCCTGGAAGGCGGAGGTTGTAGTGAGCCAAGATCATGCCGCTGCACTCCAGCCTGGGCAACAGAGTGACACCCTTTCTCAAAAAAATAAAAAAGAGTAACACATTATTAGAAATGAGTATTCTGAAACAGTCTTCCATATGATGCTTTTGACAATTCAGCAGGAAAATAAATGATGTAAGAAATGAATACATATGGTAGGCTCCTTGTTGACCTATGGACCATATTGTTTCTCCCTGCAGAGATCAGCAAGGACAACTCCTGCAAAGAAAACTGTACTTGTTCCTCCTGCCTGCTCCGGGCCCCCACCATCAGTGACTTGCTCAATGATCAGGACCTATTAGATGTGATCAGGATAAAGCTGGATCCATGTCACCCAACAGTGAAAAACTGGAGGAATTTTGCAAGCAAATGGGGGATGCCCTATGATGAATTGTGCTTCCTGGAGCAGAGGCCACAGAGCCCCACCTTGGAGTTCTTGCTCCGGAACAGTCAGAGGACGGTGTGCCAGCTGATGGAGCTCTGCAGGCTCTATCACAGGGCCGACGTGGAGAAGGTTCTGCGCAGGTGGGTGGAAGAGGAGTGGCCCAAGCGGGAGCGTGGAGACCATTCCAGGCACTTCTAGAGCGCTTCTTTTTCCGTCCTTGGCCTCTTTGGACGTTGAAACAACCATGAGTCAAGAAGGAATGTGAATCAGTTCTTTTGTAAGAGTTTAGGATAATGACATGAAACGGTGGACACTGGTTTTCCCCAAAGTTGGCGGTTTCGTGGAGGGGTAGCTTGTTTTGGTGGCGGATCTCTGTTTATTTTTGCACATCTGTTTTAATTTAATATTTGAATCTGGAATTAGGAAAAGATATTTTCTAGTCTGCTGTAAGGGCCAAAGTCCTACAATCGGAATGGATTCATGCCATGATGAAAATAAAATGATCCTCTCCCTGAAATACGGCTAAAGATTTAAATAGGTCCCGAGACTGTTGAGAGCCCCAGACATACACACAACATTATATGTAACATCCCTCCTGATCAGTGCCACTCCCACAGTTTCAAAGCAAACAGCCATGAGGAACACTCCCCTTGGTGTCTGCAACACCCTCTGCTTTTCTCCTAGGCAATGAGAACCAGAAGCTAGAAATTCACCATGTCTATTCTCAAGATCCATGCCAGGGAGATCTTTGACTCTCGTGGGAATCCCACTGTTGAGGTTGATCTCTTCACTGCAAAAGGTCTCTTCAGAGCTGCCGTGCCCAGTGGTGCTTCAACTGGTATCTATGAGGAGGCCCTAGAGCTCTGGGACATGCTAAGACTCGCTATATGGGGAAGGGTGTCTCAAAGGCTGTTGAGCACATCAATAAAACTATTGCACCTGCCCTGTTTAGCAAGAAACTGAACGTCACAGACCAAGAGAAGATTGACATACTGATGATCGAGATGGATGGAACAGAAAATAAATCTAAGCTTGGCGTGAATGCCATTGTGGGGGTGTCCCTCGCTGTCTGCAAAGCTGGTGCTGTTGACAAAGGGGTTCCCCTGTACCACCACATCGCCAACTTGGCTGGCACTTCCAAAGTCATCGTGCCAGTCCTGGCATTCAGTGCCATCAATGGCGGTTCCATGCTGGCAGCAAGCTGGCCATGCAGGAGTTCATGATCCTCCCAGTGGGTGCCACAAACTTCAGGGAAGCCATGCACACTAGAGTGGAGGTTACCACAACCTGAAGAACGCCATCAAGGAGAAACATGGGAAAGACACCAATGTAGGGGCTGAAGGCGGGTTTGCTCCCAATGTCCTGAAGAATAAAGAAGGCCTGGAGCTGCTGAAGCCTGCGAGTGGGAAAGCTGGCTACACGGACAAGGTGGTCATCCACCTGGACATAGTGGCCTCCAAGTTCTTCAGGTCTGGGAAGTACGACCTGGACTTCAAGTCTTCCGATGACCCCAGCAGGTACATCTCACCTGACCAGCTGGCTGACCTGTACAAGTCCTTCATCAAGGACTATCCAGTGGCGTCTATTGAAGACCCCTTTAACCAGGATGACTGGGGAGCTTGGCAGAAGTTCGCGGCCAGTGCAGGAATCCAGGTAGTGCAGGACGATCTCACAGCGACCAACCCAAAGAGGATTGCCAAGGCCACGAATGACGAGTCGTGGCACTGCCTCCTGCTCAAAGTCAACTAGATTGGCTCCATGACCGAGTCCCCTCAGGTGCAAGCTGGCCCAGGCCAGTGGTTGGAGTGTCATGGTGTCTCACTGTTCTGGGGAGACCGAAGATGCCTTCATCATGGACCTGGTGGTGGGGCTGTGCACTGGGCAGATCAAGACTGGTGCCCCTTGCCAATCTGAACGCCTGGCCAAGTACAACCTGCTCCTCAGAACTGAAGAGGAGCTGGGCAGCAAGGCTGTTTGCTGGCAGGAACTTCAGAAACCCCCTGGCCAAGTAAGCTGTGGGGAGGCCAGCCCTTCAGTTACCTGTTACCTAATTAGACCCCTCTCCTCGTGTCAGCTTGGGCAGCTTGAGGCTCCCAACCAACACTGGCAGGGACCCCTGCTAGTTAGCTCCCCTCGCCCACCGCCATGGAGTTCGCACCGCTTCCTTAGAATGTCTACAGAAGCCAAGCTCCCTGGAGCCCTGTTGGCAGCCCTCGCTTTGCAGTCATGTAACTGGCCCGCATCATTGTTTTTCTCGCCTCACTTCCCACCAACACATGTGAGCCTCCAGGGTCATCTCCAGGGTGGCCACAGGCAAGATCCCCAGTGATTTTGTGCTCAAAATAAAAAAAAGCCTCAGTGACCCATGAGAAAAAAGAAAGAAAGAAAGAAAACAGCAATGAGAACTGAACCTGTCTTGTTGGTTTATTGTTATAAAGTACCTGGGTGAATTAACAGGATGCTGGTATTATACTGTGATACTCTTCAGAACACCTGCCCGATCTTCTTTATGCAAATATGTTTATAATCTGTGGACTATCCGTAATGTCATTTGCTCAAGTATTTTAAAAAAGACATACAGAAACTGATGGTTATTGGGAAAACAGGAAGTAGGGGGTAATAAAGGCCATGGGAATAGTGGTTGACAAAGAGAGTACTCCAAATCCCCTTTGGTTACTCCGGACTTTAAAAAATTTAACGTGATATTTAGGCCAGGCGTGGCAGCTCACGTCTGTAATTTCAGCACTTTGGGAGGCTGAGGTGGGTGGATCACTTGAGGTCAGGTGTTTGAGATCAGCCTGGCCAACACAGCAAAATCCTGTCTCTACTAAAAATACAAAGATTAGCCAGGCATGGTGGTGGGCGCCTGTAATCCCAGCTACTCGGGAGGTTGACGTGCCAGAATTGCTTGAACCCAGGAGGTGGAGGTTGCAGTGAGCTGAGATTGCGTCACTGCACTCCAGCCTGGGCAACAAAGAGAGACTACGTCTCAAAATAATAATTCATAATAAAATTAATGTAATATTTACTTTTTCATCCTGTACATAAGGCTGAGTGCTTCACCCCTGAGAGAAAGCTCAGTTAAGAAATAAATGAAAATCCTGTAACCTATTGGTGAAATGTAACCATCTCCAGCTCCTGGTAGCCCAGCTTAAAACAAGACCCCATCTCACCACACAGCAGTTTAGCCAAGAAAAGGGAGTCTTTACGTGGACACTGGGAGGGAAGGGATTCCTTCAAATCCCAACTTTAAAGGATTTTAAACAAATGAAAAATTTGGTTCAAAGAATATCTAATGTTCTTATTTGATGGTATTAGAGAAAGGAAAGTGTGGGGCATGGGGGTTTGTTATTGCAAAGGTCAGATTTTCTAGGTTATTTTGGGGGAAAAAGATAAAAGGCAGAGCCTTGGTTTGACTGGCAATTCCATGAAAGTGCTATTTGATTTTGATTATAGGCTTAGAAAATTAAGACACTTAGTTCAGTTTGGAAGGATTCTGTATAAGTCTCTGATTAAAATAAGCAAAAAATGATGAGTAACACTGATTCAGTGCAACAGAAAGATTGAGATTAACTGAAAAGAAAGTTACTTTCTAAACCACCATATTTTTTTCCACTAACGATTACAGTGGTTTCCATTAGGCAGCTAACACATGAAGTCAGCCTCGCCATCCACTGTAATCTCCAAACTAGCAAAATTTGTCGTAGAGACATACTTATCACTTCTGATTTAGTGCTGCTCTCGCCTACCTCTTCTTCTCTTGTCAGATTTATGAGATAAATGTCAGATTTATCACCAGATATGTTGAAAGTAACAACCACTAATAAAGTGTTGAGATTTTAAAAAATAGATTCGTTGGCAAATTAGTGCTTGGTGAGGCAGTGATTAAACATTTTTGTCAGCCAGGTTCCAGGCACTACACAGAAGCCATTAGGAGTTCTCGCCATCTACGAATTGGATTTAATGTCTCACCTCCTCATTAAGCTACGTGCGACACATTCTCACTTATTAGCCCAGAATTCACTGTGGGGAAATGGAAAAGGGCATTCCATTTCTACATTTTGGAGAAATGGAGTTGAAAAGGCTGTGGGTGTTTAGTGCCGTGTGGTAGCAGACCCCAGCAGTCTGATGCTGCACCCCTTCTAACCTGCCACCCCCTGGGGATGCAGAGTGGATCTCAGGGTGACAATCTTCCGCACATGACTGCCTGGCCAGGTGCCTCCAGAAAGCCCCCTCCCTCCCCCATCTCCACCCAGGCACACTTGTCACCTTAGCCTGACACCAGCCTGCACAGTCTGTGGCCACCATCCCTGCAGTGGTAGAGGGAAACGGGGGAGGTGGGAGGGAAAACCCCTTTCTATACCTTTCCTCAGCCTGCTCTTTCCTCCTCCCACCTCGGGACCTCCACCTCCCCCAGACAGAGACAGAAAAGATGGAAGAACAAGTGGGACCTCCACCCCCACCCCAAGCCTTTATCCCTGTGGAGGGACGATGGAAAGGTTTCTCTCATTTCCAGAGACAAAAGGCAGAGGCCAGCAAGAAGAAGGGGCACCTTGAGGAAGAAAGGCATTGAAATAGCACCCACCCCGGCCGGGCGCAGTGGCTCAAACCTGTAATCCCAGCACTTTGGGAGGCCGAGGCGGGTGGATCACGAGGTCAACAGATCGAGACCATCCCGGTCAACATGGTGAAACCCCGTCTCTACTAAAAATACAAAAAATTAGCTGGGCATGGTGGCACGTGCCTGTAATCCCAGCTACTCAGGAGGCTGAGGCAGGAGAATTGCCTGAACCCAGGAGGCGGAGGTTGCGGTGAGCCGAGATCGCGCCATTGCACTCCAGCCTGGGTAACAGGAGCGAAACTCTGTCTCAAAAAAAAAAAAAAAAAAAAAAAAACAAATAGCACCCACCCCACCCCCTGCCCACCCTCCTTCCCACCCCCATCTTTTCCTAGTCTTCACTCAAGTCCTCCGTTCAGAGGAAGCCCTGCTCTATTGAAAGCCACAGAGTCACTCTCAGTGGCCTGGGACTGCAGCCCAAGAAGGGGGCGTCTAACTGCCTCCAAAGGGGCCACGACAGCAAAAGTAAATAAAAATTGGAATATGTTCTTAAATTCTAAATTTAAAATTTGGAAAACGTAGTGAGCACAGCTTCTAGGGGGCATGTTTCCAAAATTCCAACCACAAAAGTGCAGTCTCAAAACTAATTGTACACTGAACTTACCACCTTATCTCAAGCACAGCTATTGTTCAGATTTGTTAGTGGAACTGTCCTTCCTTGAGTTGGATCAAACATGTCAGGCAAGATGACATTGCTGATTTGCAGTGTTCAGGCAGACGACATACAGGCAGAGTTGAGTGTGCTCCTTTGCCCTTAAATTCACGAATAACAGGAAAAACACGGAACCACAGTGCACCGCCCACTTGCCTCTCCATTTGGCATCAGTATTTCCAGAGTCCTGATCGCTAGTGAAGCCTAACCCTGGATTTATCGTCATCTCATTGCTAGCATGGCTAGGGAAGCTTTGAACATCCTTATAGTTTTTGTTTTAATTCCTATTATAATTGCATGGGGAAGTTCTAGGATGGAAAAAATTTTTTTTAAATAGGAGTGGCTGGATGCAGTAGCTCACACATGTGATCTCAGCGCTTTGGGAGGCCAAGGCAGGTGGATCATCTGAGGTCAGGAGTTGTTTTTTTTTTTTTTTGAGATGGAGTTTTGCTCTGGTTGCTCAGGTTGGAGTGCAATGGTGCAATCTCAGCTCACCACAACCTCCACCTTCCCGGTTCAAGCAATTCTCCTGCCTCAGCCTCCTGAGTAGCTGGGATTATAGGCATGCACCACCAAGCCTGGCTAATTTTTGTATTTTTAGTAGAGATGGACTATCTCCATGTTGGTCAGGCTGGTCTCAAAATCCTGACCTCAGGTGATCCGCCCGTCTCAGCCTCCCAAAGTGCTGGGATTACAGGCGTGAGCCACAATGCCTGGTAAGGTCAGGAGTTCAAGACCAGCCTGGCCAGCATGGTGAAACCCCTTCTCTACTAAAAATACAAAATTAGCTAGATGTGGTGGTGTGCACCTGTAGTCCCAGCTACTGGGGAGGCGGAGACAGGAGAATCACTTGAACCTGGGAGGTGGAGGCTGCAGTGAGCCAAGATGGTGCCACTGCACTCCAGCCTAGGCAAGATAGAGCGGGGCTCCATCTCAAAAGGAGACTGTACTGTTCCTTGCACATGTGGACATCTGTAATGACTGGCGTTTACCTTATGAAAATTTTTGATGAATAGGAGCATGCCATTAACAGAGAAAAATTTCATCAAGGATTTTTAAAGTTCCTTCAGAGTCCAGACTTTGAATAAATGTAGTATGACTTATATCTATGTTGCATACAGAAATATCAAACAGTAATTCCCAACTGAAATATAAGTATCAATCAATTGCATAACAATGCAAAATCATTTTATTTAAACTTAATTCATAGCAAATAAGTGCTGTAATAGCACAAGCATGCTGATACTTTACAAAGGTGAGCGGAAAGGTAGGATTATAACCAGCTGATCAAATAATTGTTAAAATTTAAGTTTATTAATACTTTTGCTTCTGTCTGTAGGGATCCATGTCAACTTGGGCATACTATAAACTTAACTGCTAATGATGAGGTCCTTTTGCTGTTAGAAATCTATTTTTTATTTTTTTTTTAATTATTTTTTGGAGACAGGGTCTTGCTCTGCTGGAGTGCAGTGGCGAAATTACAGCTCACTACAGCCTCAATCTCCTGGGCTCAAGCAATGCTCCTGCCTCAACCTCCCAAGTAATGGGAACTGCAGTCCTATACAAGGATGCCCCACTAATTTTTGTTGGTTTTTTTGTGGAGACAGGGATTAGCTATGCTGTCCAAGCTGACCTCAAACTCCGGCCTCAAGTGATCCTCCTAGCTCAGCCTCCCAAAGTGCTGGGATTACAGGCGGGAGCCGCCATTCAAAGCCTAGAATGACATATCTTTAGCTAAATTATGGGGCTGGGTGTAGTGACTCATGCATGCCTGTAATCCCAGCACTTTGGGAGACTGTGGCAGGAGGGTCACTTGAGGTCAAGAGTTCAAGACCAGCATGGGCAACACAGTGAGAACTCCGTCTCTATTTTAAAAAGAGAAAAATCCAGGGTATATTCTCTTAAACAAAACTCCCATCTGTAATGGTAGTTGATGAGGCTCTATGTAATATGCATTTCTTTGGTTGCAATAGCAAATTATTACACACAGAAAAAGGAAAGCAACATATCACTCACTCACATATCCACACACAGGAGGACTCACACAGGAGGGAGACTCCAGCCACGTGACTTTGAAAATGGCAAAGTTTCACATTGTTAGGGCTTAAGTGGTGCTAAGATTTCCCATCAGTACTCAAAAGATCAACTGTACGAACGAGTCACCTATTTTTAAGGCACTAAATAGTAATTATTCAACAGCACAGAAAATATGTGGTAGCAGACAAAAGATGCTGCGCCCTTGTTTTTCCTTCATAGTAATTTTTATGTGGTATTGCCCCCTGCTGGAGCATAACATTTATACACATCCTTTCTGGCTGGGCTGAAGTCCTAAGAACCGCCTAGGACCAGCCTTTTATTAATCTTAACTCTTGGTTGTATGCTAAAAGCCTTACAAGTAGCCCCACTGTAAGACAGACGAGTAAGGTTGCTTTACAAATGAGCACATACAAGCAGAACAAGGCCGGCACAATTGAGATGAGGGTCCTCGTCCCCTGGGTGTGTCCATCACTACTTCACCCTGTCGTTCAGATCCAATGTGTGACCAGCCAGCTCCAATAACAGTTCCATTTTCTGGGAATTATTTTTAACACTCAGCAGGATGTTTCCTTCATGTAGATTTAGGCTTAGCCCTTTGTGGATTTTTGGTCTCTTTCCCTTTCAATTTAGCCTCCAAGGAAGCGGTTATGACCAACGGTAGCTGTAATGTTAAATGACGAAGTTCATCGTTACAGCAAATATTGACCCGGAGCTTTATCCTTGTCCCTTCCTTGATAATCTGCAATAAAAAATGTGTTCTTTTAAGTACAATATTAATAAGTAAAGTCTAGGAGATTTTCTCCCCCTTCCTTTCTCTTTTGGAAAAATAAATGTTTTATCTAGTTTTGAGCAGATGATCCTTCTTATCACACCTCTTTCCACTTCTGCCCTCCTTGTTTTATAATTTTCCTCTCCTTTGGGTCCGTGTCATTGCTTCGTGTGGCTTATTTTACAGCCATTCCCTCATTTCTCAAATCAGATTTCCTCCATATGCCGACGGCCTTCCTTTTCCCTGACCATGCAAAAGCAAATTATTGGCTTGTGGTTTTTTTTCGAGACAGAGTCTCACCCTGTCACCCAGGCTGGAGTGCAGTGGCGCAATCTCAGCTCATTGCAACCTCTGCCTGCCAGGTTCAAGCGATTCTTATGCGTCGGCCTCTGGGGTAGCTGAGATTATAGGCGTTTGCCACCACGCCCACCTAATTTTTAGTAGAGACAGGGTTTCACCATGTTGGTCAGGCTGGTCTCAAACTCATAACCTCAGGTGATCCACCTGTCTTGGCCTCCCAAAACCCTGGGATTACAGGCAGAAGCCGCCGTGCCTGGCCTTGTCTTTCATCCTTAATGGCACTTTGGTCCTAATAATGCTAAAACCCTTTTCCTCTTTGAACTGAAACACAGCTTATCTACACGAGCCCAAGGCAGTAGCAACATTCACTCCCATATCTTCTCTGATCTCTACCTTCTGAATCCTGTGGACTTGGTTGTAAATGGATGAAGGCAAGTCTTGCTTCCTTCCCCTGTGTTTACAGAGGATTGTGGCTGAGATGCTGGGCCACACGCTGGGACTGCTGGCAGCCCTGGGCTGCTGGATATTGTCCTTGGGGTGCTCGTCACCTAGACCAGAAGAATCAAGGTGAGGGAGAGCTTGTTCTCTTCTTCCTGTGGCTGCAGAGGCTGTGAGGCATGAGTCTAGTGGCCGTGTTTAGCTGGGGATGCCTCCTAGAAATCAACTCCACAGTTGAAGACATCAAAGCAATCCACAGTGCTACTTGAAACGATTGAGTTTATCAGCACTTTTGCAAATGTGCAAGAGGATAGCTTCTCTGGGCATCCTGCACTGAGCCATGCTCTTCTATTTTATGTAACAGCCCAGTGACCCCTGAGTCTTCCCCTGGGGCAGGTCCTTGAGGCTTCATGGAGGATGTTCTTCAGCGCCAAAGGCGTGCTATTGAGCTCCTGAATCTTTGTGATACTGTTTCTACATCTTTGTGCTGTACCTTTCAAGCTGCGTTCGTGTTATCACCTGTATGATTTTATGTTTTGCTTCTAAATAAGTTTATTTTAAACTCTAACAATGTGTGCTACAAAATTAAAGATAACGTCAATCATTGTCTCTGATGAATTATGTAGATTTCAACACAATCATTGATTCATGTGTACTCTTGGTCAGTCATTAGTCATCTGAGTACCTAGTGGGTTTCTAAAATGGGTTCTGGATGCTGGGGATGTAAAGATAAGCAACACATTTCTATCCTCAAGGAGCCTGTGGACTGGGGAGAATCACTGAAGCCAATGAGGGAAGTTACTGGAGAGAGCAGTGCACACGTGGTCCAGAAATGGGTAGAACAAAGTTGAGAATCACTGAACTGGGAGGAAAGACAGGTCATTGCCAATCCAAGGCTGGCCACAGTGACTCACGCCCTAATCTCAGTACTTTGGGAGGCCAAGGCAGGAAGATCCATCCAGCTCAGGAAATCAAGACCAGCCTGGGCAACCTATGGAGACCCTTCTCCACCAAAATAAAAATAAAAATAAACTAGCCTGGCGTGGTGGAGTGTGCCTGTGGTACCAACTATTCAGGAGGCTGAAGTGGGAGGATCACTTGAGCCAAGGAGGTCAAGACTGCAGTGAGCCATGATCACACCATGGCACTCCTGCCTAGGGAAGAGTGATTTCACTGTTACTTTTCACCTCTCCTCATTTTATGTCTCTGACCCATGCCTGTCCTCTGAGTATCTAGATATTCCTAACTATGGACTTGAAATCTCCACATGGAGCCTCACAGGCACCCCAAACTCAACCTCCCCTAAGCTGAACCCATGATCTTTTCTTCCAAATTTGTTCATCACCAGGGTTCCCGTTTAACTACCCACCTAGTTGTTCAAGTCATCCCCAAGACCTCCCTCTCCTTCCCTGTCTATTCTACCTCCCAAATATCTGTTAAATCCCTCCCTCCTCCCCCACCTCACAGCCACCATCCTAACCCAAGCAGCCACCCTTTCTCACCCTATAGTAACTTCCCAGCTGTTCTCTATAGAGTGGGTGAATCCTGTCATCTTCAGCCTGAACCCCTTTTGACAGATTCCCCCCCCCCCCTTTTTTTTGAGATGGAATCTCCCTCTGTCACCAGGCTGAAGTGCAGTGGCGTGATCTCAGCTCACCACAACCTCCACCTTCCAGGTTCGAGCGATTCTCCTGCCTCAGCCTGCGGTGTAGCTGGGATTACAGGTGGCGACCACCACACACAACTAATTTTGTATTTTTAGTAGAGGCAAGGTTTCCCCATGTTGGCCAGGCTGGTCTCGAACTCCTGACCTCAGGTGATCCACCACCCACCTTGGCCTCCCAAAGTGCTGGGATTGCAGGCGTGAGCCACTGTGCCTGGCCAGATTCCTATCCTGAAGACGAAGCCCCAAACCAACAACACGGCCTGCAAGGCCCTGAGTGACCTGCCTCCAGCCCCAACACCTCGTGTCATCTTGCTGTACTCTCACACAGCTCTTGAGGCTTTAGTCACCCTGGAATTCCAAGTTCCTGTGGCCATTTTTCTTTCTTGCTGAAGGTGTCACCATGTGCCGTCCCCTCTGCCCTTGTCTACACCCTCGCGTCCTTCTCTTGCCCCAACCACACTCGGGGGGCACACTGTCCTTCCCTGGCTAATCTTCCCACACTCAATACCACTGTCTCCAGGAAACTGTACCTGATCCTCACTGTCAGTTGTCATCCTACGGCCCATTCCCACAGCACTTGCCTTAGTGATAATTGCTTGATTCCCACTTGTCATCCCTGCTAAGCCACAAACGCCAGAGGACAGGGGCCCTGTGTTCTCCTTCACCTCTGGATCATCAGCACTAACTGAGTACCTGGCCTACAAGAGATGCTAATGATGCTAAATGAATGAAATGGAATGAATGAATAAATAAGTAGAAAGACTCTCAATAAAGCAAAACCTTTCTTTACCATTTTACGGCCCTCTAGGAGAAAAACACATGATCACTGGAAAATGCAAAATGAGGGGATTTGTTTAGGAAACCATGAATGTCTCCAGTAACCTGGTAGCTTTGGTTTCTTTTGATGAGGTCCACCCCCTTCCATCCATCTTCTGGGCTTAAGAGATCAAGCAACATGTCGTGAAATTAGATACTGGGGCTGGTTGCACAACATTGTGAATGAACTAAAAGCCACTAGATTGTACAACTGAAAATGGTTAAAATAGTGAATTTCGTGTTACATGAATTATAAACCTGGGGGGGAAAGGCTTAAAAAAAGACAAAACTTCCCCCACAATGGAAAGGAAGATATAAGAGAAACAGCAGTGCTCAAACCTTGGCAGCATAATCAAACCCTGCGTCTACTTTTAAAAATTAGCTGAGCATGGTGGCACGTGCCTGTAGTGCCAGTTACTCTGGAGGCTGATGTGGGAACATCTCTCGAGCCTGGAACGTTGAGGCTACAGTGAGCCATGATCATGCCACTGTACTCCAGCCTAGGCAACAGAGCGAGATCCCACCTCAAAAAAACAAAACAAAACAAACTCATCTCTCTCGGCTCCCGAGACTGTAATCCCTCACGGTTCTTTTCTACTTCTCTGGCTTTCTCATCGTCTCCCGTTTTTTCTGGTCTCTCTGTCACCCAGGCTGGAGTGCAGTGGTGTGATCATAGCTCACTGCAACCTTGACCTCCTGGGTTCAAGAGATCCTCCCACCTCGGCCTTTCAAGTAGCTGGGACTACAGGCGCACACCACCATGCCTAGCTAATATTTGTAGATTTTGTAGAGATGGGGTCTTGCCATGCTGTCCAGTCTGGTCTTGAGCTCCTAGCCTCAAGTGATCCACCCACCTCGGCCTCCCAAAGTGCTGGGATTACAGGTGTGAGCCACACTGCACCCAGCCAAAAGCAGTTTTATTTCCTACCCCTGATTGCCTCTTATGCTGCTCCGCTGAGGTCCCAGATGCTTCAGCCGTCGTACATCTCAAATGACAGGCCTCATCTCCTCCCCAGTACCTGCTCTCCCCTTAAATTACTACCTCAGTGAAGAGTGCCCATTCACTCTGGTAAGAAACTGGGAATTAATGTTTACATTGCCCTCCTCTCCCTGACCACATGGCACTGGCCACCCACCTGTGGATCCCTTCTCAGCCCCTTCCACCCCAACCAGTCCACGGCCCCACCTTGTCTCACCTGCACTACGGCCATAATTGTAACTGGTCTCCAGACTCGTAACTGGTCTCCAGACTCGTAACTGGTCTCCAGAGCTAGTGTCCCATGGCGCTGTAGTCCCCATCACGGGTCATCTTTCACACATCTGCTAAGAGTGATCCAAAATCAAAGTGAATTCAAGTTATGACTCCACTTAACTTCCACTTAACTTATACTTTGTGAATTAATTGTCATACGTGTAATTGTTGTATTATGAATGTACCTAATTTGATAACTTTTTTTAAATCCATTTTTAAAAATCATTTCCATTTAAGGTATCTATTTACAGGTCAGAAAATGAGAAAATGATTTAAAAAAAGAAACTATAGGTCAAACAGACTCAGTCGGGACATGATGGCTACGCCTGCAATCCCAGCACTTTGGGAGGTTGACATAGGATGGCAGCTTGAGGCCAGGAGTTCGAGACCAGCCTGGACAACATAGTGAAGACTCATCTCTACAAAAAAATTTTAAATTACCAGGCACAGTGGCATATGCTACTTGGACAGCTGAGGCAGGAGGATCCCTTGAACTCAGGAGTTAGAGGCTTCGGTGAAACATGATTGTGCCACTATACTCCAGCCTGGGTGACAGAGCAAGACCCTGTCCAAAAAAAAAAAAAAAAAAGACTAAATCCAAATTTTAAAGGCTTCCTCGGCTCATCAACTTGCTCACCACAGCCAAATAAAATAACTGTGAAGGAGGTTTCTGTTTTAATCTTTCCAGGAATATACTATTTGTTTATCCTGAAAATATACTTCATGGCTTTACTGAAGCCACAGTGATGAGGCCTCATTGTCACTGTAGTCTAATCACAATTTTAAAACTTCATTTAAAACTCAATTTAAAAACAGTTTAGCCGGGCGCGATGGCCCACACCTGTAATCCCAGCACTTTGGGAGGCCGAGGCGGGTGGATCACGAGGTCAAGAGATCGAGACCATCTTGGTCAACATGGTGAAACTCCGTCTCTACTAAAAATACAAAAAATTAGCTGGGCATGGTGGCACGTGCCTGTAATCCCAGCTACTCAGGAGGCTGAGGCAGGAGAATTGCCTGAACCCAGGAGGCGGAGATTGCGGTGAGCCGAGATCGCGCCATTGCACTCCAGCCTCGGTAACAAGAGCGAAACTCCGTCTCAAAAAAAAAAAAAAAAAAAAAACAGTTTAAAACAAATTCAGTCCAAGTCAAACACACACTCAGTAGCTAGAAGCAAAATTCTGTTCCGGTCCTCGACGGATCTATTTGTACCTCCTTTCATGAAAACAAAAAGAACTTTTTGACACACCTCGCAGCAGGAAAATACATAATGGACATTGTTTTACCTGTTCTTGGCAAAGACAGCTTAGCTCTTAACAAGCAAGGTAACTGTGGAGACGATGGCTTGTTCCTAGTTAACACTTACATATTTAACCAGAAAGGTTTCAAAGGTGGGCAGATTCACTGGAAAGTTTCCCAAAGCTTCACTTGTTCAGCAAATAATGTTAGAGAGCGAGCTCCATGCCCTCGGGCTCTGAGGAATCCAGGAGGTCAAGGCTGAGGTGAGCCGAGATCTCACCACTGCACTCCATCTGGGGCGACAGAGCAAGACCTTGTCTCAAAGAAAAGAAAATGATATTGCAGAAAAAGTACAATATTTTTAATATTTTTTTTCAAGACAAAGTCTTGCTCTGTCGCCCAGGCCATGAAGCAGCGGAACGATCTTGGCTCACTGCAACCTCTGCCTCCTGGATTCAAACAGTTCTCCTGCCTCAGCCTCCTGAAGGGCTGGGATTACAGGCATGTGCCACCATGCCCGTCTAATTTTTGTGTTTTCAGTACAGACTGGGTTTCACCATATTGGTCAGGCTTGTCTCAAACCCTGACCTCGTGATCTGCCCGCCTTGGCCTCCCAAAGTGCTGGGATTACAAGTGTGAGCCACCATGCCGGGCCAAATGTACAATATTTTTAATGACTTGTTCATTCTTTGTGATTGCCCTGGGTGAGAGGGACTATTGATACCCAATAATGTTTCTTTTGTTTATGCATTGTTTCTATAGTGAAAATACCCATTGGCTTTGTATTTAAAAATGTATAGTAAAAATGGTTTTATTAAAAACAGCAAACAACTACAAAAACTCCAAGGCAATGGAAAGCAGCCCTTGGATTTCCTACTTGAATGAAACATGTAATTTATCCAATATTAGAAATGTCTAAAGGCTCACTCAGTTTTCATGGGCAGAACAGGAATTGTATATCCAATTAAACGTACAATTGCAAAACCTGGTGAGGTGGCTTGTGCCTGAAATCCCAGCACTTTGCCGAGGCAGAGGGATCGCTTGAGACCAGGAGTTTGAGACCAGCATGGGTAACATAAGAAGTCCCCATCTCTCAAAAAAAAAAAAAAAATCGTTAGCCAGGCAGGTTGGTACATGCCTGTATTCCCAGCTACTTGGGAGGCTGAGGTGGAAGGATCACCTGAGCCCAGGAGGTTGGGGCTGCAGTGAGACATGATTGATGTATTCCAGCCTGGGTGACACACACAGACACACACACACACACACACACACACACACACACACACACAAAGGTACAATTGCAATTAAATGTCTTTTCATGGGTGGCTCCTGACCAAATTCCCTAAGCAAGCAGTACATGAATGAGCAGAGAGGCCACAGGCTTACCCTCCTCAGTTAAAGGCAGGAGCAAGCATGGGCCAGACAGAACTCAAGATGTGAATTGGGCAGATCCTCAGGTCCGGCGCTGAACTTGGCTTTGATGAAATAAAACATTACATTTCAAGGCTGGCAGAGAGGAATGAGGGTGGAAGAGGAATCTAGGGCCTTTTCAGGAAGCCATGGACCCTCCTGCCCACACTAATGGGTAGGGGAGCCAGGCATTTTGCTAGGCTTGCTACATTTCTTGGCAGGGTGCTCTGCTGCAAAAGCCAAGAATTCTAAGCTAGATTGAACAGCCAGACATGATGTTAAACATTTGGACGTGACGTCCTCCCTCACAGATTAGCTAGAGTGTGGGTCTGCTGTGCTAGAGACTTAAGTGAGTATCTCCCTCGTTGTGAAGCCTACTTATCACAGTGCTGTATTTTAGGATGAGTTAATTATTTTCCTAAGCATACATATGCATTTTATCATCGTGCCAATGTAGGTCAGCCCAAAAGAAGTGATAAATGTGTAAAACACACACTGGATTAGCTCAGGACAAAACTAGTTTACCGAAAGATGACAGATTTCTTAACTAATTTTATGAGCCATGCAGCTTTTTATTCTAGCAGAGACAGGCATTAGGAATCTTATAAAATTAAAATTTTTAATTGTTGTCTGATAGCTCCAAAGGGCTAAGATCTCAAACAAATGTGTGTAGGTTTTGTTTTTGTTGTTGTGTTTAGAGACAGGGTCTTGCTCTGTCACCCATGCTGAAGTGCAGTGGTGCAATCCTAGCTCACTGCAGCCTTGAACTCTGAGGCTCAAGTGATCCTCCTGCCTCAGCCTCCCAAGTAGCTGGGACTACAAGGGCAGGCTATCACCCCTGGGTAAATTTTTTTTTTTTTTTTTGCAGAGACGGGGGTCTCAATATGTTGCATGGGCTTGTATCTTAACTTTAAAGCAGATGGGATGGCACACGGATTTGAAGTATTAGCTGGTTTGGAGCGTCTGTCTTTTAAAGCAACATTTTACTTCACCACAGGGTGGTGGAGCAGGGGCCATCCTAGAAAGAAGAGTGTGAGTTTTATGGGATAGGGTTTGGGGAGGTGGCTGGAGGAGTTCGGGTTCATTTGATCTCTGTGGTACACAGACAGATAACCAAGGAAAACGTCCAAACAGTGAAGTCAAGTGCTCACGGCACTAAAACACAGAGGGACCCTGCTGCCTGATCGTTGACCTTTGTTCTCATTGACTTCAAAGAACTTCTTGATTTCTACCTTAATTTCATTATTTACCCAGGAGTCATTCAGAAACAGGTTGTTCAGTTTGCATGTAGTTGTGCGGTTTTGAGTGAGTTTCTTAATCCTGAGTTCTAACTTGATTGCACTGTGGTCTGAGAGACTGTTTTGATTTCAGTTCTTTTGCAGGAGTGTTTCATTTCCAATTATGTGGTCAATTTTAGAGTACGTGCCACGTGGCACTGAGAAGAATGCATATTCTGTTGTTCCGTATATATCTATTAGGTCCACTTGATTCAGAGCTTAGCTGACGTCCTGAATATCCTTGATAATTTTCTGTCTTGTTGATCTGTCTAATATTGACAGTGGGGTGTTAAAGTCTCCTGCTATTATTGCGTGGGAGTCTAAGTCTCTTTGTAGGTCTCTAAAACTTGTTTAAGAATCTGGGTGCTCCTGTAGTGTGTGCATATATATTTAGGAGAATTAGCTCTTCTTGTTGAATTGTTCCCTTTACCATTACGTAATGCCCTTCTTTGTCTCTTGTGTTTTGTTTTGTTTTGTTTTGTTTTGTTGAGACACAGTCTCGCTCTGTTGCCCAGGCTACAGTGCAGTGGTGCAATCTCAGCTCACTGCAACCTCCACCTCCCGTGTTCAAGCGATTCACCTGCCTCAGTGTCCTGAGTAGGTGGGATTACAGGCACGCGCCAACATGCCCAGCTAATTTTTTTTTTTTGTATTTGTAGTAGAGACAGGGTTTCACCATGTTGGTCAGACTGGTCTCGAACTCCTGACCTCATGATCCGCCTGCCTTGGCCTCCCAAAGTACTGGCATTATAGGTGTGAGCCACTGCGCCCGGCCTTCTTTGTCTTTTTTATCTTTATTGGAATAAAAGTATGTTTTATGTCCCTCCTTCCTAGAGTTTGTCACCAAGGGATGGCAGAAGTTGACAGGAGGAAGACGTTTGGACATTTGGTTTTGGATTATATTAGGTTATGGGGTTCATGGCCTTCACCTCTTTCAAAATATTTAGTTTCTACATGAATCCAGCTTTAAGTGACCGAAGGAAGGCCATACACAGCTTCATTTCTCAAATCTTTGGAATTTTTCCTTGAAGAACTCTCACAGGGAATGGGGCTGTCTTGCTTCATAGTTACTCTTTCATATACATGATCTCAAGAACTGCCTGATCACTGCTAGGGTTAAACTAATACACTAACCGCCTAAAGTGCTGAAAGGTCCAACAGGGGCTTAGAACCTCACTGCAGATCCTACATAAGCAGATGGTTCTGTTTCCAGAAACAGCCCAGCTTCCTGACTATCTATGGCCAGTGCCTTGGAGAGGAGCCAGAGATCACCCCTTAGTGGGTTCTTTGGCTGGACCTGGAAATCAAATTGACACCAGGCAGATTAACAAGAGAATAGTATACAGATTGTATTGGTTTTATATGTACATGGGAATGAAGGGATGAAGACCACCTTTTTCTAATTTGCACAAAGATGTATTTGGCGTAACAAAACGGGCAAGAATTATCCCAAATCTCTTTCCACTTTTGTAGTTATATCCATATTTTTCTCTATAATTTAGCTATGCTATGGGACTTTTAAACCTTATCTATAGTAGGAAGATGAGGCTAAATGGTATGGTCCTTTGCATTTTGATCCCTAAGCAAACAGTTGTTGCAGCCTGGGCAACAAAGCAGGAGAATCGCTTGAACCTGGGAGGCGGAGGTTGTAGTGAGCCGAGATCGCGACACTGCCCTCCAGCATGGCCACAGAGCGAGACTCCGTCTCAAAAAAAAGAAAAAAAGAAAAAAAGTTCATCTCTGCTACCAGGAAGCACTTACTCAACTCAGAAGACACCCTGTCAGCCTTTCACTATCAGTCATCTGTTTTTTAATAGACCCGTCAAATTGGTTAAGCTCCAGTGAAACAAAGGCTAAAGTCTGCCTCCCGGGTTCAAGCAATTCTCTTGCCTCAGCCTCCAGAGTAGCTAGGATTACAGGTGTGCGCCATCACACCCAGCTAATTTTTGTATTTTTAGTCGAGATGGGGTTTCTCCATGTTGGTCAGGCTGGTCTCGAACTCCTGACTTTGTGATCCACCTGCTTTGGCCTCCCAAAGTGCTGGGATTGCAAGTGTGAGCCACTGCTCCCGGCCTAGTATAATATTTTTTTAATGCTTAAAAGCCTTTCGTTGATCCTCCATTATGTCTCTGCAACAAAAATATTAATATAAATTAATATTTCTGTGGCCTTCAATTTCTGTGGTCTTTTTTTTTTTTTTTTTTTTTTTTTTGTTTGAGACGGAGTTTCGCTCTTGTTACCCAGGCTGGAGTGCAATGGCGCGATCTCGGCTCACCGCAACCTCCGCCTCCTGGGTTCAGGCAATTCTCCTGCCTCAGCCTCCTGAGTAGCTGGGATTACAGGCACGCGCCACCATGCCCAGCTAATGTTTTGTATTTTTAGTAGAGACGGGGTTTCACCATGTTGACCAGGATGGTCTCGATCTCTTGACCTCGTGATCCACCCGCCTCCGCCTCCCAAAGTGCTGGGATTACAGGCTTGAGCCACCGCGCCCGGCAATTTCTGTGGTCTTAAGGCTTTAAATGTGCAAAGATTCCTTCAATTTAGTTATTTTTACAAGTCTTTTTATTGTTACCATGATCCACATACAATCGAAATAAATAAATTTAATCTTTTGTAAATCATTGTTAAACAAAATTTTATTGGAAATTATCATTTTAATGAGGGGGGGTATTTCAGAGGCTTTATTAAAGGAGGCTCTGCAGGCATCAGCCCGAATTTCATTTACTTGGGAAGATGGGCTTTTTATATACCTCAAGGCAATGCATGATATTAAAGGATGGGCCAGGTACAGTGGCTCACAGCTGTCATCCCAGCACTTTGGGAAGCCGAGGTGGAAAATTGCTTGAGCCCAGGAGTTCAAGACCAGCCTGGGCACTATAGTGAGACCACCATCCCTACAAAAAATAAAAGAAATAACTGGGTGTGGTGATGCACACCTGTAGTCCCAGCCATTCAGGAACAGACCTTGGATCCTTCTCAATTTGTT
This sequence comes from Sapajus apella, assembly GCF_009761245.1. Classification (NCBI taxonomy): domain Eukaryota; kingdom Metazoa; phylum Chordata; class Mammalia; order Primates; family Cebidae; genus Sapajus; species Sapajus apella. Next base: position 11,224,737 of record NW_022436989.1, on the reverse strand, counting down.
CCAAACCTGTTTTTGTATTCATTATTCCCACATTTCTGTTCCTGGATGGAAGCTTCCATATCTGCTCTTGGCGCTATTTGAAATTCCCTAGATTTCCTTCCTGGCTTCTGGACTTAGGCTTTTCATGTGTTCCTGATCCTACACACTCCCTTAATTTGGATTCTCCTGTCATTTCAGGTGATATTTCCCACTACAGCCTCTTGGCCTCACCCCCAATACCCCTTTCCCATCAGAACAGCCTGGACCTTCCCCTACGGTAAAGTAGAGACAGTTAAATGGATTCTCAAGAAGTGCTTGGACTCATATCTAGCAAAATTACATGGCATTTAACCTTTGACACAAAAAAATGCAGCTTCTAAGAATCTATCTAAAGATACACTGTGGCAAATATACAAAAAGACATGTACACAAATGTATTCACTGAAGCATTATTTGTCAAGCAGTATTTCCTAATAAAAGAATTCTTAGGTCAGGCACGGTGGCTCAGGCATGTAATCCCAGCACTCTGGGAGGCCGAGGAGGGCAGATGGCTTGAGCTCTGGAGTTCAGGACCAGTGTGGGCAACATGGCAAAACTCCATCTCTAACAAAAATACAAAAATTAGCCAGGCATGATGGTGTGCACCTGTAGTCCCAGCTACTCAGGAGGCTGAGATGGAAGGATTACTTGAGCCTGGGAGGTAGACGTTGCAGTGAGCCAAGATCGCACCACTGCACTCCAGCCTGGTGACAGAGCGAGACCCTGTCTCAAAACAAAAGAAAAAAAGAAAAAGAAAAAGGAAAACAATTCTTACTAATAAATACAGGAGGAATGATAGAACTGAAATATCACCATTTTTCAATTCCTGATGAAATAATGGATCTAAGCAATGACCATCAATAGCTAGACACTAAAATCATCTGATCAAAGACTGATGGGAACTTCCTAACAGATGGATCAGGCTAACAACATTTGAAACCACTCACTGGTGTTGATGTCATAAAAAGAAAAGCAACCAGACATTTTCTGTCTCCTGATGACTTATAATTGGAACTACGTATCACCTGTAAAGTCTTCAGGCCAAATAATTAAACCTGGCTGGATCTTATTAAACCTTTAAATCTAACAGTTAGTTTTGAAGCTTTTACAGATTAAATGAAGTCTGAGATTTGCTTCAAAATGAACCAGTGGTGGGGAGGAAGTAGGTGAGGCGTAGAGGAAACAAGATTGACCATGTGGATAATTGCTGGGGCTGGGCAAGGAAAGCATGGGCATTTATCACACCATCTCTCTACTTTTGTGTATGTTTTAAATTACCCCCAGATAAAACATTTTTGGAAAAGTACTCGGTTGGATTCAATAGCTTCTTTTAATTATTATTTAAAAATCACTTCAATTTTCTTGCTTGCTCCAACCTGCCATAGAAATTCCTGAGGTTTCACTTGTCGCTTTATAATGAATTGTGTAAACACAAGCTGGAAGAGATTAGCTACACACGAGAAGGGTTGGTTAAATATTGAGACTGGCTTACTGAGAGAAGCCTTTTAATGAATCTCAGTAATTTTGCAAGAGAAAATATAACAATGAACACTACGAGTTAGACATCATTCTTTTGCACTTTGCTAAATATGTGTATGTAATTACTGTCTGACTCTCACTGGATATATACAGCATATACATATATACTATTTATACATTTTTACTATCATTTTGCCTCTACATTTTACATAATTTCAGATTATGTGGATTTACATAATTTCAGATACATTTTCCTCACATCAAATAATTCAGTGTTTTTTTAGTACTAACACCATAATCTGCAAGCCATAAAAAATGTATTTCAAAAACTAGGCTATCGCATCCTTTGAGCTATTGAGATGAATTTTTTTTTTTTTTGGACATGGAGTTTTGCTCTTGTTGCCCAGGCTGGAGTGCAATGGCACGATCTCGGCTTACCACAACCTTAGCCTCCTGGGTTCATGTGATTCTCCTGCCTCAGCCTCCCGAGTAGCTGGGATTACAGGCATGTACCGCCATGCCCAGCTAATTTTGTATTTTCAGTAGAGATGCGGTTTCACCATGTTGGTCAGGCTGGTCTTGAACTCCCAACTTCAGGTGATCCACCCGCCTCAGCCTGCCAAAGTGCTGGGATTACAGGAGTGAACCACTGTGCCCGGCCCATGTGAATTAATTTATACTCCTCCTAAGATCCCTCCCATCACTAAGATTCCTTTATTTTATGACAAAATCATAGTTCTAGAAGCTTGTTTCTCCCACCTGAAAAGACTGGATTTGGGACATGATCCTGTAGAACTTCAGAGGTAAGCCTGGTGAATCTAAGCACAGGGGGTCTGGAGGGTGAAAAAAACCAGTTTGGTGCTCATAGATGGGACTAGTATTGGGGTTGGGGGGTGATTAGGTCAAAGCAAGAGGATTCAAAGGGGAAATGAATTCCTTCAGCTTGGGGAAGATAATCAGAAGAGGTAGATGACGCCATCCATGACATTTCCTGGGGAAGCAGATGTATGTATAAATGTGAGTGCTGTGATTTTGTAAAGAATGCATTCCTGAGATGTTGCATAATTTAAAACCTACATATTTGGATTAATTTTCTCTGGGGAATAGCAGGACATGTGTTCTCAGGGTTCATGAATGTATAATCCATTGTGGCATATTTTTGCTTTAATTTTTAAAATTTATTATTGTCACAGGTTCTGTGACAGAGTTCTGGTTTCTAAATTCATAGCATATCAAGGTTCTTGATAAAGTTCCTGATGCTGTTTTATCATATCTAATGTGTATTCCAAAATGGTTGATTCGGGGGCACATTTTTCTAGCACTAGCACCTCTATTTAATGGTTGGTTGGAGAGGGGTCTAAATTTTCTAAAATTATGTTGAAAAATAATACAGCAACAAAATAGTAAGCAAAATCACTGCCAGAGTATTTCTTAGCTTGAAACACTATGATTCGCATTGATAGAATATGTTATCTATTTCTGTTTAATCAGTTAGCCCTGCTAAGTAGAAAGAGCTTACAATTCATGATCATGATTTTAATAGTTTTTAAAAAAAATGTGGGCTCTCTATATATACTGTATATAACATTTTGCATATAAGACTTAATTTTGCCTGGGTATGGTGGCTCATGCCTGTAATCCCAGCAATTTAGGAGGCTGAGGTGGGAAGATTGCTTGAGCCCAGGAGTTCAAGACCAGCCTGGGCAACATAGTGGAACCCCATCTCTTAAAAAAAAAAATTAGCTAGGCATGGTGGTGCACACCTGCAGTCCCAGATACTTGGGAGGCTGAGGTGGGAGGATCACTTGAGCCCAGGAGGTCACAGCTGCAACAAGCCATTATTGCACTATGACACTCCAGCCTGGGTGATAGAATGAGACTATGTCTAAAAAAAAAAAAAAAGGACAAATTTTTATATCACACTATTTCTAAATTTATGGCTACATTATACCATATAAACATGGCTTCTTAGGTAAGAAAAGAGGACAATACAGAAGAAAAAGAGATTGATCCTACCAGAAGTGATCCTTCTATCTGCATAACTCTCAAGCAGTTGTGGCAAATAATTTGCAATATCTACCCTATTGTTCTGAAACTGGTTTTCACAACTTTTATTGGGAACACCATTCCCGCTCCTGCATGATCAGTTTCTCCTCTCCACGGATCATTCATTACCAGCAGTCAGTGGTGTGCTGGTAAATGTTTAAGATCTTGTTCTTTGCGGGAAGAAGGTCCTAAGTTGTGGCAGTTGCTCTGGACAACTTCAAGGTATCACCGTGGAAATTATGTGCAAAATCGGCTGTCACGAGCCAGTATGAGCTAACGCCAACACACCACTGAGTGTTCTTCAAACTTCGGATCACAGCCCATTGGTGGGTCTTGCAAACATTTTAGTGGGTTATAAGCAGCATTTTTAAAAATCAAAAAGTAGTTTGCTTTACACATGAGTATTGTTTTGTTAAAAAAAAATTTTTTTTTTTTTTTTTTTTTTTTGAGACACAGTTTGGCTCTGTCACCCAGGCTGGAGGCCAGTGGTGCAATCTCAGCCCACTGCAACCTCCGCCTCCTGGGTTCCCGTGCCTCAGCCTTCTGAGTAGCTGAAATTACAGGCATGCGCCACAGGGCCCAGCTAATTTTTGTATTTTTAGTAGAGACAGGGTTTTGCCATGTTGGCCAGGCTGGTCTTGAACTCCTGACCTCAAGTAATCCACCTGCCTCAGCCTCCCAAAGTGCTGGATTACAGGCTGGCCACTGTGCCCAGCCAAATTTTTTGTTTTAATAATTTTAAGTACATATGTAGTAAGTCTCAATGGAAATGTAATTCTTATCATAGGCCACTTAAAAAACAAAAAGTCTAAAAGTCGCCAGTGTAGTCTCTTCTCCTTTTAAAAACAAAAACAAGGGAAAACCTGAATCTCCCCTTTGCTCCACGGTCTCCTCAGCTATAATGCTGCCCCTCTATTCCTCCTCAGAGCAGAAAGCTTTGAAACATTTACGGTCACGGTTTCCACCAGTTCTTCACCTCACATTTTTCAACCCACTTTAGAGTCAGAGTCAGCAATGACTTTCATGTTACTAAGCCCATTGGTCACTTCTGTCTTCCTTGGTGTCTCAGCACACTTGGCACAACTGGCTGTTCCTTTTTTTTTTTTTTTTTAGACGGAGTCTCGCTGTCACCCAGGCTGGAGTGTAATGGCCCGATCTCAGCTCACTGCAACTTCCACCTCCTGGGTTCAAGCGATTCTCCTGCCTCAGCCTCCTGAGTAGCTGGGATTACAGGCACATGCCACCATAGCCAGCTAATTTTTGCATTTTTAGTAGAGATGGGGTTTCACCATGTTGGTCAGGCTGGTCTTGAACTCCTGCCTCTGCCTCCCAAAGCACTAGGATTACAGGTGTGAGCCACTGCGCCCGGCCTGTTCCTCTTTGGCATCTGTGACAACATTCTCATCAGATTCCCATGGTTGACCCTTCTCAGTCCCATTTATTGGTGTTATCTCCCCAGGGCTGTCCTAGGTGATGTTCTCCCTCTATCTATTCTCCTGGGTGGCCCATCCAATCCCGTGGACCGCGTATCATTCTCCCCTCATGCTTCAGCCGTGCTGATTGGTGGTCTTTGTTTCCCGAACACGTTTAATACATTCTCAAGACCCTCGGGGACTTTGCAGTAGCTGCTCACTCAGGCTGGAATGCTCTTCCCCACCATCTTCATATGGTTGTTTCCTTTCTTTCATTCACCAGCAGCTTAAAACTTTGCTTCCCCTGAGAGAATTTCCTTGTCACCCAACTAAGGTTGCCACTCAGGTGCTCCCAATTACATATATTAATCTTCTCTAAAGCACATTACTACGTGTGTCCTCAGCTAGAGTGTAAGCTCTCTTGAAACCAGAACAATCGGAACTCCCCGCCCTCATGGAGCTTATAGTCTTATGATGGGTGAAGTAAAATAAAATAAAAAAGGCACCTTCTGTAGTCTATTAGAATGACAAATGTTAGAAATAAAGCAAGGACGAGTTGATAGGGAGTGTGTATGAGTGAGTTTCAGGAGAGTGTTTACAATTTAAATATTGGTGGTCAGGAAGGGGCCCACTGAGAACTGACATTTGAATAGCCTTGAACGGGGAAAAGGAAACGCTGAGTAAAGGTTTTAGGATGGGAGTGTGGCGGGCCTGCGGGAAGGACAGCAAAGTCAGTGTGGCTGCTGCAGAAAAAGGGAGGAGGAAATAGTAGAAGATAAAGTCACAGCGTGTGAGGTTGGGGCAGATCATGAAGTGCTCCTGTAAGAACTGGATCTTTACTCAAACAATGAGCAAAAGTTAGTAGATGGGTGGCCAGACCCCAGTGGCTCACAGCTGAAATCCCAGCTTTGGGAGGCTGAGGCAGGTGGATCACTTGAGGTCAGGAGTTCGAGACCAGCCTGGACAACATGGTGAAACCCCGTCTCTACTCAAAATACAAAACTTAGTTGGGCGTGGTGGCAGGCAACTGTAGCCCCAGCTACTCAGGAGGCTGAGACACAAGAATTGCTTGAACCCAGAAGGCAGAGGCTGCAGTGAGCCAAGATCACACCACTGCACTCTAGCCTAGGTGACAGAGTGAGACCGTCTCAAAAAAAAAAAAAAAAAAAAAAAAAAAAAAAAAGGTAGGTTTTAGTAAGGGATTAACATGATCTGAATTATGTTTTGTCATCATCTCTCTGGCTGCTGTTGAGACTAAATTGTAGAGGGGCAAGGGCAAAAATAGAGAGACCAATGAGGCTATTGCAATAATAATGTAAGAGATGTGGGACTGTATCTAGAGGGGCCCATAGGTCCTTTGCATGCCAGTAGTATTCTTTACTGCTGTGCCTTGCCATGATACACATTCAGTGCATATTTGCTTATTTAAAATGGCACACCGGGCTCATTGAACAGTGCCAAGTTAGGGAGATATTTCTAGGAATACATTCTTAGGATTTATGGATATTTTAATCCAGATTTTCTTGTTAACTCTGCTCTCTGGCCCTTTTACTCAGCCCCATTTGCACCTAAACACCACTTACCAAAGAAACACAGCATTTATGTGTGCTTATGTCAACCTAGTTTACCTTTGTAAAGAAGTGCTAGGTAGACTCAGGGCCCAGCTTGGTGTCTCACGCCTGTAATCTCAGCATTGTGGGAGGCCAAGGTGGGAAGATCTTGTGAGCCCAGGAGTTTGAGACCAGCCTGTGCAACATAGTGAACCCCGTCTCTACAAAAAAATTCTAAAAATTATCTAGGCATAGTGGTGTGTGTCGATAGTCCCAGCTACTCCTGAGGCTGAGGTTGGATGATCACTTGAAGGAGACCTTGTCTCAAAGGAAAAAAAAAAAAAAGAGGCAGAATTGTGAAGATAGTCAATGGCTCCTGACTTTATCAATAATCTAACATTTCAACCTAACATTGATACCTATTGTATGCAAAGCATTACATTATGGACTGGGCAATGCGTAAGACAAGTTCCTTTTCTGAAACTACAGTCGAGATGGATAGATAAAACACACAACACACATCAAAAGGTAACTACACATCCAAGGCAGTGTGTGTCCAGGGTAAATTAAGCTATTCAGATTGGATCTTGGAAAGTGCATCAAACTTGGAAAATGGGTAAGGAGGAGAGAAAAGCAACAGAGTATCATAACATGAGTTTCCAGTTATGGGACTTGTAATGAATTCCTTAATTAAAATAAAAAATAATAAAAACAAAAGCCAGGGAGGAGAAAGCCCATGTTGGTGACTCTAAAATATCTCTTTCCAAATAAACGTGGATAAAAGCCAAGTAGAGAAGGTAAGAACTTCAAGGTCCCTAATCCAAAACAAACAGTAAGCAGCCAGCCATTCCAAGTGGCTGACATGACTTTAACCTTATTTGTATTTCTGGCTGGTGTTTTGCAGCCAATAGGTCAAACTGTCAGTCATTGCGGGCCCCTGAGAAGTTGGCTATTTACGGAGCATCTAATACGCACCGAATGTGCTCCATACTGCTTAAGTTGTTCCCTAAGTCAGGGTCTAATTTGGAGAGAACACCAACACACAAGGTAACTGGCGCGTGACGCAGAGTGGCCAGTTATCCTGCGTGTTACCACTGACGGGACGGGGCGCTTGGGACGGGCATCGCCCAGCGTACTGAAGCCTGCCCCAGCGTTTTACCCACACCCAGAGGTGTGTGCTGTCAAAAAGCAGCGCCTCCGAGTCCAGCTCTCTCTTCAGCACTGTCTGGACTCCGATCCGAGGCAGACGAGGAAGTAAGCTCCGAGAAAACGCTGGCGCTGGCCCCGCGCACCTGGGCGCCCCGGGAAGGCCGGCGCTGGGTCCAGGGAGGCGGGGCCTGCACGGTGACCTCCCTGGTCCTGAAAGGTCCCAGCCGCGAGCGCTCTCCCTCCTAGACCTGGAGGCTGGAACAGCCGGGTGGACGTCGGCCTACTTGCTGCGGGAGAGAAAGCCTTTCTCTTCTTTCCTTCCCATTTTCCTACCACCTCCCCAACTCCACCCTCGGGACAAAGGCAGCCAGATCCACCCAGGACACGTTTGTTTGTCTTTATCACTCTGCTCGTCCCACAGCGAGCCAGTCGCGGTCCAAGGCCCCAGAGGCTGTGCAGGAGGTCGGGCTGGGTGGCGGTCAGCGGCGGGGCCCTGGCCAAAATCCAGCAGAGTCGCCAGGACGCCCAGACACAGAAGACGGGGCGCGGGGAGGGTTGGGGGAACCACAGCGGTAAGGCGCGCGAGCCGGGACGTGAGCGAGGACTGACTCCTGTCGCTTCCCGTAGCCGCCCACGGACGCCCGAGCCGGGAACCCGGACGGCACCTAGCGGCGGACGGACAACCTCCTCCGTGGCGCGCCTGTGACACCAGTCCCTGGGTGAGTCGCGAGACCCCCGGCCTCGGGTGGCGGCAGTCGCTAGGGGCGTGGCTGTGCTGAGGGTCGCGCCAGTGGAGGATGGCATTCGGATGTCACGGCTCCTAAATCACAATTTGATGGGGGGACAGTGTCTAGTTCACCCTGACCCGCAGGTCCTCACCGCGGCAGAGCCCAGGCTGGGTGGCGGGGACGCCGCCTCTGCGGGCGAGGCGCTCCGGGACACAGGGGAATATCAGGAGTCGCGGCCTTCCTGGGACATCCCTGGCTGGGCTCAGGCTATTTGCCCTGGGGTGTCTCCTCGCTGCAAACCCACCCCACCTGGGCTGCTTTCTCACCTGCTCCCCCCTAGCCTGAGGCCGAGCGCCACCTCCAAGTGGAGGAATCTGGGGAAGTTTCCTTCCCGGAATTTGTAGCGACAGTGGAGTGACCTCCATTGCCCTCCCTGCCTCTCACACGCTCTTTAGGATGCCGAGTCATTTGACTGCAGCATTAAACATTACAAAGCGCAAGTCATGTGACTTCCTCTGCCCCTGTGTGAAACTTAAGTGATGGCTTCTGGTGACGCAAAGTGTTCCTGCTGGCGGGACCTGTCCCAGGGGATACTTCGGGGGTTGCGTGATTTAATGCAAGCCTGTGGCTTAAATTGGGTCACTCGCTGGTTATTATATATGTGTGTGGCAACTCGACATCCATTCTTTTTTGCTCTTGTTCTTGCTTCCTGAATGTCACAGAGCCAGAGTTTTGAGGTTTTGACTAACGTGTTAAGTTAACGACACAGGCTGGGCTATATTTAGGTGGTAAGCCAAGAGGGACACAGTTTTTTTCCTTAATAAAGGAAAACTAATAGATTTGATCAGTGTATATTGTTGGTGTGTAGTGTAATGACAGAATTGCTGGAAGTGAAATACAGGAAGCTCTAGTTTCATTTCCCTTTCAGTTCTGCTTAGAGTCATCAAGTTTTTTTTTTTTTTTGAGACGGAGTTTCACTCATTTTACCCAGCCCAGTTTACAGAAGTAAAAACTTAAATGAATACTTCTGGTAATTATACAGGACTGTTTGATTAGTATT